>NC_045603.1:132345204-132653954 GCF_009762305.2 Zalophus californianus
GTCCTCTCAATTGATGCAGAAAAAGCATTTGACAAAATACAGCATCCTTTTCTGATTAAAATTCTTCAGAGTATTGGCATAGAGGGACCATTCCTCAAGTTCATAAAATCCATCTATGAAAAACCCACAGCAAATATTATCCTCAAGGGGGAAAAGATGAGAGCCTTTCCCTTAAGATCAGGAACATGTCAAGGATGCCTACTTTCACCACTATTGTTCAACATAGTACTAGAAGTCCTAGCAACAGCAATCAGACAACAAAAAGAAATAAAAGTATTCAAATTGGCAAAGAAGAAGTCAAACTCTCTCTCTTCGCAGATGACATGATACTTTACGTGGAAAATTGAAAAGACTCCACCCCCAAATTACTAGAACTCATATAGCAATTCAGTGATGTGGCAGGATACAAAATCAATGCACAGAAATCAGTTGCTTTTTTATACACTACAATGCAACTGAAGAAAGAGAAATTAGAGAAATGATTCCATTTACAATAGCACCAAAAACCATAAGATACCTCAGAATAAACCTAACCAAAGAGGTAAAGGATCTATACTCTAGGAACTACAGAACACTCATGAAAGAAATTGAAGCAGACACAAAAGATGGAAAAACATTCCATGCTCATGGATCAGAAGAATAAACATTGTTAAAATGTCTAGGCTACCCAGAGCAATCTATACCTTCAACGCCATCATGATCAAAATTCCAATGACATTTTTCAAAGTGCTGGAACAAACAATTCTAAAATTTGTCTGGAATCAGAAAAGACCCCGAATGGCCAAGGAAATGTTGAAAAAGAAAAACAAAGCTGGGGCATCATGTTGCCCCATTTCAAGCTATATTACAAAGCAGAGATCACCAAGACAGCATGGTACTGGCACAAAAACAGACATACAGACCAATGGAACAGAATAGAGAGCCCCGATATGGACCCTCAACTCTATGGTCAAATAATCTTTGACAAAGCAGGAAAAAAATATGCAATGGAAAAGACAGTCTCTTCAATAAATGATGCTGGGAAAATTGGACAGCTAAATACAGAAGAATGAAATCCAACCATTCTCTAACACCCTACACAAAGATAAACTCAAAATGGATGAAAGACCTCAATGTGAGACAGGAATCCATCAAAATCCTAGAGGAGAACATAGGCCGTAACCTCTTTGACATCTGCCACAGCAACTTCTTTCAAGATACATCTCCAAAGGTGAGTGAAACTAAAGCAAAAATGAACTTTGGGGACTTCATCAAGATAAAAAGCTTCTGCACAGCAAAGGAAACCATCAACGAAACAAAGAGGCAACCCACAGAATGGGAGAAGATATTTGCAAAGGACACTACAAAGCACTGATTTCCAAGATCTCTGAAGAACTTCTTAAACTCAACACCCAAAAAACAAATAATCAAGTCAAAAAATGGGCAGAAGACATGAACAGACACTTCTCTAAAGAAGAGATACAAATGACTAACAGACACATGAAAAAATGTTCATCATCATTGGCCATCAGGGAAATTCAAAACAAAACCACATTGAGATACCACTGTACACCAGTTAGAATAGCAAAAATTGACAAGGCAAGAAACAACAAATGTTGGAGAGGTTGTGGAGAAATGGGAACCCTCTTACACTGTTGGTGGGAATGCAAATTGGTACAGCCACTTTGGAAAACAGTGTGGAGGTTCCTCAAAAAATTAAAAATAGAGTAACTCTATGACCCAGCAATTTCACTTCTGGGTATTTACCCCAAAGACACAGATGTAATGGAAAGAAGGGCCATATGCACCCCAATGTTCATAGCAGCCATGTCCACAATAGCCAAACTGTGGAAAGAGCTGAGATGCCCTTCAAGAAATGAATGGATAAAGAAGATGTGGTCCATATATACAATGGAATATTACTCAGCCATCAGAAAGGATGAATACCCAACTTTTACATCCACATGGATGGGACTGGAGGAGATTATGCTAAGTGGAATAAGTCAAGCAGAGAAAGTCATTATCATATGGTTTCACTTATTTGTGGAACATAAGTTCCATGGAGGACATTAGGAGAAGGAAGGGAAAAATGAAGGGGGGGGGGAACCAGAGGGGGAGACGAACCATGAGAGACTATGGACTCCAAGAAACAAACTGAGGGTTTTAGAGGCGAGGAGGGTGGGGGGATGGATTAGCCGGGTGATGGGTATTAAGGAGGGCACATACTGCATGGAGCACTGGGTGTTATACGAAAACAATGAATCATGGAACACTACATCAAAAACTAATGATGTATGGTATGGTGACTCACATAACATAATAAAATTAAATTAAATTAAAAAAAAAAAAGCCGGGGAATAATAAGCACACCATGCAGCCAGTGGTACTCTTGACATTGGAAGCAGCACGTACTGTGGAGAAGCGGAGAGATTCCTAAGGTGCTGGCAATGTTTTAATTCTCAATCTGGACAGTATACACATAGCTTTGCTTTATAATTTTTTAAAACTCCACACATAAAGGTTATATGCTTTTATATATTATCCTACATCTCTTAATTTTTTAAAAAGTGATTCAAGTAAGATGGTCAAAAGGCCAGATCCCCTCAGCAAAGCAAACTGGGAAAATCTCTACAATCCCAAATGATTAGACAGTTTCCAAGAATCGCAGGTCACACAAAATTACGTTACTTTGCATACTCAAATTCTTACCTCTTGATTCATGCCACCTTAGTGTTGTTAAAATATTGACCAATTTATTTTTTAGTAACCAGCTGTATTGATGGTACACTAATATGCAGTATGGAAAGTTCCAATTTGGTAACTAAAATCCTTTTGATTTAACTGCATGGAATATGGTGGAAAACTTAAATTTGGAGAATAAAGTAATTACTATTTATGGCTTATGTGTTGGAATCAGCCTATAGCTATAGACAGGATTAAGTAATTAAGGTTTGGAAAGGCAGCTGCAAAGATATTTAAATATCATAATTCAAGAATCCTTACATTATAATTGAAGGTTTGGTATAACAATCTGAAATTATTTTCATGTCTGGGTAAAGAACAGGCAATCAAAAGTTTAATTAGCAAAAATGCCGTGGATAAGAAGATAACAGAAACAAACTTTGGGAAAATATAATCATGTCTTCTAAATGCATATTTAAGACACCATCAAGAATAGTAATTAAATTAAGAATAATCAAAGCACATTGTTATAGAAATATATTAATATGATAATAATTTAATTTCAGTTATTTTAAAACATTATATCCAAGGATCTTAATGTATTTTTCTATTACCAATTAGCTCATAATAAAGCATTTCCTTTTATTTCTGTTGTGAACCTGCTAAACTGAGTCAAAGAGGAGAAAATTGTCATATATTTCACAGAACAGTGGTTAAAATCGGAACAGCTTATGTAACTACATACAGTAGTTTGGAAAACAGTTTTTGAACTTGCATTGGGAAATACCCAGTATCAGCACCTCCATATAGCTTTCTGTCTTTTTATGCATTATTGCATTTGGTATTTTGGGGACTCATTAAAGCTATCTACATATCTACTTCATGCCCAATGCAAGTTCAATAACTTATCTGAGTGATTCACTCTTGCTCTGTCAGGTAACTGGTACATTCCAACTCACACCAAGCAAAATTACAAATCAAAATAAAAATGTATAATTTCAAATGCCAAGGGTTTACTGCATTTTTCTCAGGTGTAAATTTTAAGCTCAAAACTGTTTTCCAAACTAGTTTAATCATACTATTGCTTGTGGGTGCTCCTCGGGAAGGCTAAATATATCAAATTGAATTATTAATCTTTATTGAAAATTTACTATAGTCAAGAACTCTACTTAGAGCTTTATGGTATCACCTTTGTTTAATGTGGAAAATAATTCAGTAGGTTAGGTTCTCTTGCTCTCCCTGCATCCAGAAGGTTGTAATTCTTAGTAACTAGTCCAACTTTATCCAGTGGGTGAGTATTAAATCAAGCAGTCAGTGGCTTGAGGGAGACAAAAGGACATTTTTAAATTCCAAAAGTTTGCTTTTCATTTGAAATGTTAAATATTGAAAGCCTCAGATTATAAAGTTTATATCATAAACCAAAATGTGAGGAGAATGCACAAGGGAAAAAGAGGAACTCTCCCACCCAGAGAGGATGTAACATTATCTGGCCTGTGGGAAGGAAACTAGAGAAATCTCAGATCGGAGAAAAGAGAGTCAAGGGCTAGTAGAGGACATCTCTCCTCTGCTGTGAATGAGCATCTGAAAGTTTCACATGTGTGCCCAAGAGTTGGCCAAGAGCACCATCCAACTGAAAGAGGCTTCAAGATTATAACAAAGGAATCTAACTAGTGTACACAGTATGAAGCACACAGTGTGGAGAACACATTGCAACTGGAGACATCAGAAGTGGGTGCAGTCAGAGAGGATGTGACATTCAATCCAAAGCCTGGACATCAAACAGAACCATCACCAACTCCTGAGGCCCGGAAAATACCATCCTATCTTCCCTCACAGAGGTAACCAAGAAGAGTCAGAAATTAGGGAACTTAACGGGGGGAGGGATGCATCCTCATGTGATTAGTTACTCATAAGATAAATATTTAAATACAAGATGACTGAATTACTACCAAGAAGATTGTATGTTTCTGTTTCTGAGGGGAAATGAGGTTCTGTAATAGAAAACATCTGTGGCCTAAAACTATGTTTACTCATTAAAAAAAAAAATCTGAATTTACCTCTTTCCTTCTTATCAAAATTCTTACTATTTTCTATTATGTTTTCCCTGTATACAATTTTATTTGCAACAATGGATCTCCTTACTCCTGCTACTGGGTCTCCTACATTCTCTCTCAGCCACCATAAATTAGCATTTACAAGGACAGAAAATTATCTACTTACTATTTTCTCTGGCGCTTTGTCATGGACAATATGAGCAGAGGACCCACATTCCCTTTATAAATGGGAGACTTAGAATTTCTGCAACATTATTCAGTATCTTCTTTCTTATGTATAAAGGAAGTAAAAGAGTATTTTTGAAGTCACTTATTATAAAAAAAGGATCAGAAAATGCCAGGATCTATTTATGGAACGGATACAGATTTATAAACAATGACCTCTAAACGTGTCCCATCAGACCAGGGATAGGGCCCAGTATTAAAATAAGCTTAATAAAATCGTCTTTTCAAAGACCAGGAATGCACAGGACTCATATAGGCATCTTAATGTCTAAGAACAAACAAACTGATCATCTCTGGGTGGACATGGTTTATGAGATTGCCTGTTTGATTAAGAGGATTTAAGCCAAAAAGACTGAAAAGGAGGAAAAAAGAAGATGAGAACCAATACTATTAAGAATATCAGCTAGAAGGTAGAAAAAGACAACCAAATTGGAGAAATTCCCTAGTAATCGAAAGGAGAAATACCTGGGGAAAAGGATGGAAAGAATATCTGGTCCAGTGCTGAATACTTGGTCCAGGGCTCAGAGCTCTAGCTATTTAATGCAGAGACTATGAATATAGAAGAACTAAGCTTGAGCTTTTATCCCGTGAGCCATATAGGACTTAAACTGTGATGTTAGACAGTAGACACCATGAGTATCCCATAGGGTAGTTAGAAGTTCTTCAAAGGCAATAGAAAATGATGGGAAGGGCATAAAGAAAGTCAGACCTGGACCCCAGCCATAATGTCCTTTGGAAATGGGAAGGGAGTTAAGGAAAGACCAAGTGTGAGCTTAGGGAGAGAAGAATATAAAAACCATGTGAAGAGTCTAAAGGATGAACCCAAGAACAGATAAGACAGGATTCTAGAATCAGATGTATGACTAGCTAACAATGCCTAGACCCAGTCTCCACTCACCATTTATCCCAGAATCTTACAGAGATAATTTTCCTAGAGTTAAAAATGAGATCATGCCATAGCCTCTTTCTTACTTGGAAATACCCTGAAGTTTCTAGGAAGGAGATGCCATGGAAAATAAGAAAGAAGAATTAGAGGTAATATTTCAAAATATTACCCCACTTTACCTGCTAATCCTAAATCTAATTTAGCCTGAAATTCCATAATTAGATATTTAAAAAAACCTTCTAAATACGTGTGTATGAGATGATACTATTTTATGTTTCTGAGTATCTTTAGCTCTTATTAAATGCTTATACATGCATCTTCTCATTTACATCAATGGTTTACAAATTAAATAAGACAGTATTAAAAGCTCTAGTGCATAGTTGGGAATGCTAAGACCAGCAGTTTAAGTTAATTATCTCAAGGTTGCACAGCTAGAAATAGAGCTGAGACCATACGCCATTTCCATACTTTAAATCTGTTTTTTCATACTACATCTCACTGGCGAGAGTTCATTACTAGAAGTAGGTTGTTCCTATTCTGGAGGCAGGGAGGTAACTGGGTATAGAATTTGATTCCTCATATTGCTCCATAAGAGAGAGAGAGAGAGAGAGACCTTTCGATGGTCAACTCAAGGAACTCAATGGATGACACCAACATCTCTATTTATCCAACTGTGGGTCTGTATCTCCTTAGATATTTGGATTACTACCCACAGAAACTACAGATTACCACCCATAGAAAATAAATCTAAGGTGACTTCCAAGGATGAAGACAAAGCCATGAATGAGTGGGTTCTGCCACTTTAAGATTAACAGGGTCTACTACGTTGAGAGTAGTGTAGATCTTGTGAATCTAAACAAACTTCAGATGAAATAGCCTGTTTCACTTTGGCCAAAGCCACTGTGTATTTTGGAGCTATCCAAGGTGCTCATCTCAGACCACAGCTGTCAGCTGACCAAGCCTACCTAGGAACTTTCCTGGTGCTACCTATTCTACTGAAGCAAATGGATTTTTATTTTTATTTTTGGTAGAATCATGATATATTATTTCACATTTGGTTAAATTACCGAAGATCTAACTTTCATAAAGAATATATCATCCTGGGGCGCCTGGGTGGTTCAGTCGGTTAAGCGCCCTACTCTTGATTTCAGCGCAGGTAGTGAATGGAGCCCTGCATGTGGCTCCATGGTTAGTGCAGAATCTGCTTGTCCCTTTATCTCTGCTCCTCCCCCGGCCCCTGCTCTAGTGCTCTCTCTCTCTCTCTCTCTCTCTCTCTCTCCAAATAAATAAATAAATAAATAAATAAATAAATAAATAAATAAATAAAATATGTTAAAAAAAGAGTATAGCATTCCTACTTTCAGAAGCAGTCACTGGGAACATTAATAAGACCCCATAAGAAACCTCTGAACAAATATTATTGAGTGACTGACTGTGGTTTATACAAATTCAATATTTAAACACATAGAGAATCATACTTCAGCCAAAATGTTGTTTCATATCCCTGTGTCTTTAAGGCCTGGCATTATGAAGAGTAATGAAACTAAGAATGTTCTCAATATTTTTATTTATTTATTTTACAACACTCTGTGGTAACTGAAATAATAAACACACACATAACTAGAATGAAGAATCAATCCCATGATATTTTCTGTTCTCTTTCCTTTATTGGAAAGAACAAGTTCTGGTTATAACCAACTAATTTGATTTCATGATCCACAGTGTGGGGAAAAAAAAAAAGAAACTGGAAAGGACTATTAATGACCAAACTCCTAGGTTGTATTTCTCCACATCTTACTCATCATGCCTTTCTCCGTAGTCCCGCCCTGTTCATGTGTTCAGTTCTGCTTCACTTGTCACATCTTTTGAAACCATGCTCACTCTGATTTGGCCTCACATATATGTCCTCCACTAACCTAACCATTGCTTCTTTCCATCCAAAGGCTGATAATGAGGTTAGAACACTGGTAGGAGAAAAGAACTGAGATCGGAAATAGGGGCGCCCCTCCAAAAAAGAAAACCTGATGAAGGAAAACCAAAGCAAAGGCGCCAAACCCAGCTAACTACTTGCATCATTTTGCTCCTTTTCTCCTTTACGTTTTCCTTCACCTTTAGCAACACGCGAGCAAACTTTTACAGTAAACTACTCTGTTTCCTATGACTAACTTTTATCTGCTGAGAATTTTACAAATTCCCCCTACTTAATTTAAACTTCACAATGACTATAAGGTCTGTCTCATCATCTTCATTTCTGTAGATGTGGATACTTGGCGTCCAGGAGGTTAAATAACTTTCCATTGATGAAATAGACAGGATGTTATGGAAGCTATTAACCTGGATTTTTTTTTTTTTAAGATTTTATTTATTTATTTGACAGAGAGAGAGAGAGAGCACAAGTAGGCAGGCAGGCAGGCAGAGGGAGAGGGAGAAGCAGGCTTCCCGCGGAGCAGGGAGCCCGATGCGGGGCTCGATCCCAGGACCCTGGGATCATGACCTGAGCCGAAGGCAGACGCTTAACCGACTGAGCCACCCAGGCGCCCCAACCTGGATATTAATTGACAAACAGGGATTGTTTAGAAGTTCATTACATAACGCACAGTTCAAGAACATGAGCAGTCCAGCAAGAACATTAAAAACTAGCAAGTAAACAATAATGAAGCATCCATCATTACTTTAAAAAGCTATTAGACCCTTAATCCTTGTGCTATTGTACAGTTTAATCATGGCGTGACATTATTTTAACAACTTGAGGTACAAGATAAATAATCTTGAATAATCTCCTAATGAGCACATGTCTATTTTAACTATGGTACAAGGATTTGAAGTAATGATTGTTTATTTCAAGCATAGCAATGACCAACTTAAACTTAATTTTAGTCATTCTTAATAAGAGGAACTGATGATGAGGGGAGAAATACCCAGTTTTACCCCCGGCCTCTTGTTCTTCCTTTGAGCTTTCAGAAATGCTGATGGATATTTAAACAATTGATAATATGGGCAGCAAAAACATCAAGAACTAGAAAAGAATCCAAGGTGATATAAGGACTATGAAGGAACCTAAGGAATATGAAGGCAAGGCAGAAGGATGTATTCTTTTTTTTTTTTAAAGATTTTATTTATTTGAGAGAGAGAGAGAATGAGAGATAGAGAGCATGAGAGGGAAGAGGGTCAGAGGGAGAAGCAGACTCCCTGCTGAGCAGGGAGCCCGATGCGGGACTCGATCCCGGGACTCCAGGATCATGACCTGAGCCGAAGGCAGTCGCCCAACCGACTGAGCCACCCAGGCGCCCAGAAGGATGTATTCTTATGTGGATCTGTAAATTAGATATTTTTTTAAAATAATCAAACAAAATATAGAATTAACAGTAATTATGAGAGCTGCTCAAAGTCATGGACTCAGCCCTTTTTCATGCGGAAGCACTTTCTAGATGTAGTGACATTTGAGGAAACCTAACAGGTCCCTCCAGTGACAAATGAGAGTATAGAAACAGGGACCAGGAGAAGAGGATCATAGGTAGAGCTGTTTGGGCAAATGAAATGAAAGCAAATGGTTGCTGAGAAAGTCTCCAAATCAATTCATGTGTATTGTCAGGAGGAGGCTGGCAAGTTTTCATTTGCACTTTTAAAAATGCCTTGATTGCTTTAAGATAATTTTCATTAGACCTATGTAAAGAATGTCATGCAGTAGCCTGAGCGTTAGCAGTGACCACACCAAGAGAAAAAGCTCTTGAGCCCTGAAATCCTCAATTAGTATATAAATCTAAATAGAACTAAAGGGAAATCAGTGGTATAACCAATTTTCTTGGTGAGGTTTCCTTCTGGTGACAGTGGGCAAAACAGGGCAATTCCCTTTATTTTCTAGAATTTGAGATTTCTAGAATTATATTTCCACATGATTGAAATTCCCCACACTGTTGTGATTATGACTTATAATTTCTTATGTAGTTTGTCTTTAGCTATATATGTTTCATGCCTGATACAGTGACCTAAGATGGGTAGAATATCCTCAGGAAAATAGAAATTCATCTGAATTTCAGAAATGTGGTTTTAGAACTGCCAAAGTACTGAAGGCTGTGCCTTGAAACTGTTCCCACAGAAAAATTCAGTTACCTACCTTTGTGTATATGTTTCACCAAGACAAACAAAAACACTCAAAAATCAAACCAAAACACTACAGAGGGGCTGAAGAAAGGATATATTGAGACTATGGATAAACCTACCCCCTGAAATAATGACCATTAAAGAAATTATATAAGTGATTCATTTTTCAAACTCTCTAACATTATTTTCACCCACCAAAAAAGATAATGATGGCAAACTGGTTTTCTGACCATGCCATTTAATACATTTTCTAGTTCAGATATTTTCTGGCTCTGCTTCAAAGGAACGTCTGTGTTTAACCTGTTGGATTGAGACAGTCTGCCCAGAGTGACAGCACCCTCTAATTATTATTTAAAAAAAAAAGAAAGAAAGAAAGAAGAAAGGAAGAAAGGAAAGAAAGGAAGAAAGGAAGAAGAAAGAAAGAAAAGAAAGAAAGAAAAGAAAGAAAGAAAAGAAAGAAAGATAAGAAAGAAGAAAGAAAGAAGAAGGAAGGAGGAAGGAAGAAGGAAGGAAGGAAGGAAGGAAGGAAGGAAGGAAGGAAGGAAGAAAGAAAAAGAAAAAGAAAGAAAGAAAGAAAGAAAGAAAGAAAGAAAGAAAGAAAGAAAGAAAGAAAGAAAGAAAGAAAGAAAAAGAAAGAAAGAAAAAAGAAAAAGATCATGATATGATTTTCCAATTTTCAGATTATTTTTTTCTCACAAGTTTATCTTCAACCTTTGGCAGTACATATACACCAGACTCTAGTATAAGTGACTCTTTCTTAATGCAAGTTATACATTTAGTTATTTTAAATTAATTGTGTCAATATTTCAATCTCTCCCCAAAGCACCAGGGTTAGTAAACACGCTTTGGGTGAGACGTAGAACAGGCAGTAAAATCACCAAATTCAGCTCTTTCCATAGCCTTTTATCTTTCAAGTCTAAATGCCTTAGTAAAATTTTTGAGATACTAAGAAGAAAGTATTTCACAGTATTTCTAAGATTATTGATGAAAAAATACATAGATCGAAACAGAAATTAGATTAAATAAGGCTTTTTACCATCCCAAATACTAAAAATCTTAGGTTGGAATTCTTTTTTAATATTCTGAAGTTAATCACACAAAATAAAAGACAAAATGAGTAAAACAGTCAACAAAGATCCTCCCAAAAAAGGGTTTTCATTGAAGTCCTTATCTCGATTAAGTTTACAAAGTTTATTTAGGCAGAAAACTAATATAGCAAGGGAAATCAAGCCACCTAGGAGTTTAGAATGAACTTTTATTTCTACAGATTAATAATTCTTAAGGAGTGATTATTTCTCTACCTATTTTCTTTTAAATAAACTTTTTTTAACCTAGAAATTTACCTTCTGTGAGTCCTTAGCCAATAATTTCCCATCACTTTCATATGAAGACAAAAATTGAAAAATCCTAATATTTAAGGCAAATCATAAGACAGCTTGTGGCAAGATATGGTCATCCAGGGCCCCTGATGCTTCCGTCCATGTATGGAGGAGGGTAAATGGATCAACACCAGGGCATACCTGCAAACAGGTGAGTCATGGCACATAGCTGGAAAAACTCTCACCCCTTAGACCATCTTAGTAAAGAAAATCATTCTCTTATTGATACTAACGATTGCTGGAATAATTGTGTTTAGTACCTGCCTTATGTGCATGACTTCAACCCATCCTTTAACCAAACTTGTGAGATGAGTTGTATTATTAAACCAATTTTTTGGCTAGCAAAATGACAAAACTAGAATTCTACCACAGGTCTCACATTAGCTTCTAAAACACTGTGCTTTGCTACATCTCTTTTGAGACAGAAATCTAAACAAACATTTAAAAATAATATAAATAGTGCAAGGTAAATAATTTGATAACCAATCTTTAGACCCTGGGAAATATATTAGGACTAATGAAAGTTCGTGGATTTAAAAAAAAAAAAAAGAGGCCAGTGAAAATCCATGAGTATTTTATCAGAGGAGGAATTGTAATAAGTATTTCTCACCTCACATTCTCTAATACTAGAATAGTTATTTAAATGTCTTTCTGGAAAAGGGTCCTTACATTTTCAATTGGTACAGTTATCCAAGTAGTATTTTCTAGGAATGTCAACCCAAACAGAAGAGAACATAAGCATCCTGACTCCTTAGCATAACTTTGAAATAAAATAAGTATAAAATACATTTTAAAGGCCTGGGTTACATATGATTTTAGTAAGAAACTCTATGTCATCAGTGTTTCTAAATGCATTACAAATATGCAAGAGATTTTAGATAATTTTTGGTTCACAGTACATTTCTTTGAAATTAACCCACAGATTGGCTGTACCTCTTATTTTATATTTTATCAAACCCATCTTTCTGACGTAGGCATTTCTTTTCTTCGGATTCTTACAAAGATAGTTATCATGCACAGAGTGTGCTCTAGCCTTTGGTGGTTTTAATCTCAGTGTAACATCTTTGTGTTTAGTACATTTCTTCTCTTTCATCTGATCATGTACATGCTAAGATGTCAAAACTGAAGTCTTCTGACACATCAGTCTTAGGTTCTAGCCAGTGTGTCAAATCCTTCAAGGTTTAGCATTCAGTTTTCACAAGAAAATTTTAAAATGATAAAATAGCATATCAAATCTCAATGAGTGAAACTTATAGTCGGGTCCACAGCAAAATACACTTCCTAAAAATTATAGTTGAAATTGAATGTGTTGTCTACTGAGAGGCAGGAAAGAGACAGGAATTTTATTACAGATTGTCTTGTAAATTTAAAGTACAATTCATACTTCATTTTTAAATGCCATCCAAGTACGACATTTCTCGGTTATTGGGCTCTCTCAAGAAGGATTTTGGATTAACATGTCTATGAGCAATGAAATTTACTTAGAGTACAGCCTTCTGGAAAATGGTCTAGTTCATTTATTTGTGAGTGAGGCTAACTCTCGTCTTATATTTGCTCTCTTCACAACGCATTTCCCTTGAGAACTAGCAAAGTTTTCCCATATTGATGAGAATTTCACTTAGCTTAAAAACACCAGTCAAGGCAGGCAAATTTACAGAGCTAAAACTTCTGAGGTGCTTTAAAGACAGCAACTGTGTAATTCATGGGAGATTCACCTCTTTGAAGAAACTATAACAGAGCTCCAGACCTTCATAACAGGCAGCTCATTACTACAGACTGTCTACACAAATTGTAAACTTACTATAGGCCCTCAGGGGAGGGTTTTTCTGTTTTCTGTCTCTGGTACTAACCTAGTCTAACTTGCCATATAACTGCCCTCTTGCCAGTAATGTTAATGATGGTGATTATTAGTAATAACTCTGAGTAATGAGGTTTTCTTCCTTGTACTCAAAATAATTGCTCATGTAAATCCACAGCAATTTTTACGGTACGTTAAAGATTAGTAACATTAGAAACTTGGCAAATCTTACTTATAGAGGCATTTTACCTAATGATCTAATCCATCAGTTCCCAGGGTTTAACAGTCTTGAGACTCACTTAGTACTGAAGGATCTCCCTTCTTTTCACAGGGGCACTAAGAAATAATGTAGTCACTACACTACATTTTTAGGAGCATCGTAAGAGTAACTTGAAAAACGTTAGCTCTGGTATAAGCAAAGAAGGCTGTGAGTGCAAGGATATATACAATTTGCTGGAGATTTGTCCCATAGACTGAGGGATAACTTAATTAATCATTAATTAAACGTTGGTTTCAGAAAGAAGTTTCTTACTGTTTGATTTCTAAAGCAATTCAAGAATAACTTTTAGCCATGAGGAACTTGCAGTCAGTTTATCAATCATGTGAGCTCGAGTATGAGCGTGTCAACAAGGAGTTAGAAATATTAGCCATGCTCTTGCTTTTCTCAATCTCATCACTGAGATGAGACTCAGAACCTCCAAAAGGAAGAACACACATAGGGAGAAAGTTACTCGCTCATTGATACTGGTCTTTATATCCAATTTTTCTCACTTGACAGTCAGTTCATCCTGAGGAAGATGTAGGACCACTGATTTCAATGAAGAGGGTGGTTATACAATCGGGTTCACTTGTCTTTCTTCTACATTAGGCTATTTACAAATAAGGACCAAGACTGACCAGAGATAAGAAGTCAAGTTTACATCCTTCTAGGTTTCCTCTTTGTCCAAAGGGAAGTTTCCATCATTGTCATTCTTCTTTGGAGCCTTAGGTCAATCAGAACTTTTTAAAACATGGAAGGTAGAGTGGGTAGTCGTCCATGAGTTTTTCCTACCTCATTAAGGCATCCTCAGAACAAACAAGAGTATAAAGAGAGATCAGTAATCCACTGCTAATTCTACATCTGTTGCATATGGATTTTCCACATATCCTGAGGCTTATTTCTAGGTGTTTATACTTGTTTGTCTATTCTTATTACATTATCTCATTTTGTTCATTTTAGTATTATAGAAAGTCTTGGTATTTAGGAGAGAAAGTCATCCTTAATTTTTATTCTTCTCCTTGAAGGGTGTCCTAGCCATTTTACCATATGCATTCAGTCACTCATTAAATGTCATGGAACCCTCTGGTTGGTGGTTTTACTTGACATATGGATTAATTTGGTTGGAATATCCTTCTTTGTGATTTGGAGTTTTCTCATTAGTGAACATGGTATGTATTTATTTATTTCCAGTATATATTTAATGCAAAAAAAGTTTGATTTGCTTGAAATATTCTAATATTATTTTGTTGTCTACTTTGTGCATTTCTAGTCTTATTTTTTTAATTCTGTATATTCTACATTCTTTATATTCAATTAGGTGAATTTCTCTGATTGAACATACTCATTTTCAATCTTTTAGATCTATTTAAAGTTACATAACTACCTTTAAAAGGACAGGTAACTTTAACTGCATGCACTAAGTTCTGTTAAGTAGTGCTTCCTTAGTCATTTTAATAAAAACTATTTTTATAAATTCCATTAAAATTTTCCTTTGAACTCATGGGTTATGCAGGAATGCATTATTTGGCTCCAAAATATCTAAAGTTATCTTCTCTTTTTGTTGTTAATTTCACATTTATTTCATTATGATCAGGTAGATTCAGTGTCTTGCCGTAAGAATATATGTGTTCCTCTGTCTCTCTAGGACCAACAACCTCACATACTCTGCATATGGGGGGCAGCAGTGTTTTTTCAACTTTCGTGAAGCAAGGAAAGCTACCTCAGCACCTCGCTTTAAACCAAGAAACTGGCTTCTGTCCTCTTTCTTCTACAGAGATCTCTTAGTTTTTATCGTAGAGATCTCTTAGTTTTTATCATCCCATGGGAGTGGTGCTTAAAGTAGCACAGTACACCAGAACATTAAAAACCAATTTGGTAAGCCTTGGCCTCAGCCGCACTCATCATTTTGCATTTTAGTTCACTTATGGTCTGGGAAATAGTTAACTTTTTAGTCATCTGGTTATGACATTTATCATTTCATTCTTTTAAAAAATACTTTAGCTATAATCACTAGGTATTTGGAGTATAAATAAGTGCATCAAATTATGGACATAGCATGTTGCCTGGCAATCCTAAGTATTAGTCATTGCTGCACCAACCATCTGAGGTAGAGGCTGTTATTCCTTTGAGTAGAGAAACAATCCCACAGAAATTAAGAAACCTGCCAATCAGACTTAATTAAACCCGTTAAAGAGAAGATGCACTCACTCACAAAAACATTTTCACATAAATGTTTTGAAAAAAATGTTTGATTTGACAGTTTAAAAAATCTTTTTAAAAAAAAATTACTTTTTGCAATTCTGAAACTCTAACTTGGCACAGCCGGTGAAATACCAAGATCAAAAGTCTGTTTCTAGACTCCTGAACATTTCCTAGGCTTGAGTTAACATTTACAAACATACATATGTATGCTAATTTTTTTGGTTTTTTAATTTTTATTTTTTTAAAGATTGATTTATTAATTTGAGAGAGAGAGCACAAATGGGTGGGGCAGAGAGAGAGGGAGAGAGAATTTGAGGCAGACTCCGTGCTGAGTGTAAAGCCCAGAGTCAGACATGGGGCTCAATCCCATGACCCTGAAATCATGACCTGAGCCAAACACAAGACGCCCAACCAACTGTGCCACCCAGGCGCCCCTGTAGTGCTAATTTTTAAAAAATGGATCTTAATTTATGTAATGTACTACAACCTGTTTTTCTTAAGATGTTATGAATATTCTTTGGGGCACATCGATCTAATGCACTTCTTTTCAATAGCTGCATGACATTCCATAGAATGGATCTAGAAAATGTCATAAATCATTTTGTTGATGGATATGTGGGATTTTAAAAGGTTTTAGGAAATTATATTTAATATTATTAAATTCTTCCAATAAAATCTATGTAGCCAACTCATTGCCTCCAGCTTGATCCTCAATTGCTTTCCTTACAATTTTATGCCATTTCTAGTCTTCTTTATAAGCACATATCTTCATGAGAGATCAAGGAAAATAATAAAAACATCATGCCTCAAAATAATTTATGATTTTTTTCTCAAAATCTTTCAACCTAGAATTGAAGAGGCTTCCTGAATTTTAATTTCTGAAAGAATTGCTTTTTAGTTGTATTATGAATTGTATTTCAGTTCAGGGGAGTTTTCGAGGAATGATTATTTTTCATGACTTGTCAAATTTGACCATTGTAAATTTATTAGGAAATGCTGTAAGGGTCTCTGGTCATGCAGTCCAAATTTCCCATTTCATTTCACAAGGCAACATATGCTCTGGAGGCAGGGTAGCAGAAGATTCCAACTACTGATCTGAAGAGAGGGGAAATTATCTCGCATGAACATAAAATTAAAAACATCTTTCTGAAGGCTAAATGTGGTTAAAAACTGATTAACTGAAAAATAATGTCTTAGATATGAATTCCTTGTGCCCTTGACCTTCATTACTTAACGTTACCATTTTCTTGACTCCCTTTGTAAGATTCACCGAAATTATTGCTTCTAGAAGCCTGCACAGAAAATGATTTCAGATTTGAAAAATAATTTTTATACAACAAAGGCAATGTTTCGTGAAGAGCCACCCTGAGTTTTGTATGTGACTTTTAGCTCACAAACACAATGTGAGCCACAAAACAGAAGGATGTCAGAATAAGAAAATAAATGCTAGATATCCAGCTTCGCCAATGTAAGCAATAAGATACATCATTAATGCTGAATTTAAAAAGCAATAATATAAAATCAGAGAAGGTATCAATCCTTTAATTTTGTTGAGCTATAATTATATAATGAGAACATTGGCTCTTTTGAAACAATCTGAAAACAGTGCTGGACTCTCTGTCGCTTGGGCCAATGGATCTATTCATTCCAAGACTTGATTTCCTGTTCAGTTTAGCATACCATTTGTTGAAGGTAATTGTTGAGAGGATACTCTGTTACAAAAGCTACAGAACTCTCAATCATTTCAGTGCGGGATAGGTGCCCTGAATAAAGGATCCTATTTCCCTAGCGTCCCTCATTATGTTTGTCTCTTCACACAATTGTATGATTGTATACTGCAAAATAGTTATTTGGTGGTAATGGTGCATTTCAAATTGGTGACTCAAATGACAAGAATGGAGGAAAAAAGAGGAGAGAGTATGATCTTTGCTGAGCTATACACCTGCAAGTTTCAACCGAGTCAATCTGGGAGCAGAATCCCAGAGTAATAATTTCAAGACATTTTGCAATGACTGAGTGAAACAATTCTGTGAGGAAAATATTTGAAAAAATACTTAGATTCTATAAAACCTAAACTCTATTTACCTAGAACGCAGCTGCTGTCTTCCTACTATGCCACCTTGTTACTTATTCCTTTTTCTACACATTCAGTTCTTTGAATTGTGGGAGCAAGCAAGAGCCCCATCAGCCTTTTTTTTTTTTTTCAAAGAGGGAGTGTGATCTTCTGGATTGTCATCCTTTAAATTGTGTCTTCCAATTTAAATAGAAAGGAAAGAACGTTTTCCCACAATAATGTTCGAGAGATGCAGAAATCTTGCCCCTTTCTGTATATGAACTCCAACATATTGCAGGGATGTAGCAGGAGGAAATGTATGCCTCTTATGTTTGCTCTTTTTCAAAAAATTACCCTGCATTTAATTATGTAGATCATTCTATAATTAGTAGACATTATTCAATTTGGTAAGTAGCATGAATTAAATATTGCCTTAAACAAGTGGGTCTTGAGTATTGAAATATTTTTCATATCCTTCGGTGAAATTTTATCTGAACTCTATATGAATGAATAGCTATGAGGAAAGCAGCTAAAGTTAAAAGCATTAAACCTGTAGTTTATAGTTTACGGAGTCACCTAGCAACCAAAGGATTGAAAACAGAACTTGTTTCCTTTAGCCTTCCAGTATCTTGAAAATACCAATAGGAATATGAGATCCAGGAAAGAAAAGGTGAAACTTTAAAAATTCTTCAGACGGGTTGTTGAATGACATGAGTAAACATCCTGTTTGAGAATGGGAGGGTAACTCCAAAAAAAGCACCTCTTCCTTTGTAGAAAGCAAGACATGATGTAATTTCATCAAATAGAGTTGATTGATTCATTATCTTTGACCAGCATCATGATAAATGTGTCTGTCAATCAAATCTCAAACTTCCTAAGCCTCAGTTTATGTCTATTCAGTTCAACTTAATAGCACTCACCTGTCTGACAGATTAGTAGCATTAGCTTCACTAGCTTTGACGTTAGGAACCATTTGGTAAAGTATCAAATAGTCTATACCTGTTAATATGTGAACATGGCACTCCAATTATTCATTTGATTTAACCTATTCCCTATTTAAATCGAAGGTTGAAATGCCTTTCTGCTTCTGCAGCTGCTCTGCAAGAAGAGAATTACCAAAATGCAGTTTTTATGTCCTCTCCTCGGTCTCTCTGCAAAGATATGGCCATGAGTCATGCATAAAAAGCTTATTTATACTTGCATGTTACACAGAGTTTCCCAAAATGTACTCATCTGCAAATGTTTTTCCCAGCATTGCAAACAATTACCTTGGCCAGAACAATGGTGCGTCTGTGTCCTAAAGTTCAGTCACCTGAAGAAGTAATAATGTTATCAATTGCCCAGTGATGAACTTATTGACTGAAAATTAAGAAACTTAATAAAAAATATCTCTGTGTTTCAAGAGCGGTTGGAAGAGGGAAAATTTCTATGAAATCCAGACTGAAGTCAGATTTTTCTACCCGAATATATATTTTTTTCATCAGCAAAATCAATAACTCAAATTAAAATAGTAAAAGGGTAGAGAAGTTTATGCAAAATATGGCAGAGAGTCAGCCTGCCATCTCTCAAGTGAGCTGCTATGTGCCATAATTCTCTAGGGTCAAGCATCTGTGAATAAGAATTGCATCAAAATAGCTAAGTGATGAGCCGATGTTTGGTTAAGGAAGAGTAAAGGGATAAAGATGTACTCTGAAGATGTGCTGTGTTAATTTTCAGGAATATAATAAAACTGTAGACATTCCTTGAGTATAAGAGTAGAACACACTAAGACAACCAGAAATTATAAATAGGATGTCGGGAGTGATGAGCCTCTACATCTGCTCCTAGGTCACCTTGGGGAAAACAGCAATTTAGAGCCTTTCTACTTGAAACATAAGGGGCTGGGCTAGGTTACCTCTAATACCCATAAATCATTAAGATTATCGTTCTGTAAATCAACAGAGTAAGATACTAAAAAATACCAAGTTATATGAATAGCAAAACTACCTTTGAAAAAAGTAGAGAATATAAGAAATTACTATTCATTAAATATTTTATCCATTTTCCCTTTACAAAGAATGCAGCGAGTTGCTAATATTCTTGACACTGGGAGAAAAAAAAAAGCTGCAAATTACCTGATTTATTTTATGCTTGGACTTAATTTTATTTATAACCTGTGGTCTTTAAAATAAGAGAGAGACAGAGAAAGGGAGAGAGGGAAAGAGCCAGAGAGAGGGCCCAAAGAAGAGAAATCCAAGACACTGACCCTCTTTAGGTATCATTATGTCATGTAAGTTCTGGACGAATTTATAACATAGACCATATGAAACACACACGAAGACTGATCATCTTTTCAGAAAAGGCAATTTTTAAGACCCATCTTCCTTGCACAGAGAAATTGTCTACTGGAACTACCAGCTAAGACCATAGGGTTAAAACAAACAGAACTGACTTCAGGGCAATTTTTCAAATTGCTTTAAGGACATAGCAATATTTCATCAATTTGAAAGCATTTTTTTCCTGAATTAGGGGATGACAAAAATATAATTTTCTGTAAAAATGCTACATGCCATTCATGCTACTGAGAAGTGCACAGGGTCACCGTTACTCTGTATTACGAGTCAGGTCCCAAGTGAAACAGCTTCCAAGGTGGTCTCTGTGCTTCTACCAGGGGTCCATTTTAAAGGGAAACTTTAGACAAAAAGGCCTTTAGGTAATTGTGTTTAAATAAGAATCAAATTTGTTCCTAAGAGGGTGGTGTACCTTTGTCAGAATTCAAGGAAAGGCCAACTGTGGACCAGGTCTGAGATGCAGGATTGGAGAATCTTTCGCTCAGTTCTGTGATCTGATGGTTCCAGGATTTGTCTCTTTCCCTTAACTGTGATCCATTCAGCAGAGTTGAGCTTGTGCATAAACATCATTGTTCCCGCCTTCACACAACCTGCCATAACTATATCATTAGCGGAACTCCCTTAAAGCGACAAAAGGCCTTTTCCATCTTTAAGCAGACAGCCCTAAGGGAAGAGGCTTCCCCCCGCCAGCAATGCAATCTACATGCACAGAAAAGCATGGTATATATTTAGGCCACTGGCCAAATGGCTATCATGAGCTCTCATTTTACTTATTCTCAATGGGCCATTTAGAATTAATCCAAACAAACCCTGGAAAAGTTAGGAAACATAAAATTGTATTTCTGGCATTTTTGAAATCTTCCAGCTCAAGGAGAAGAAATTCATATTTAAAAATATTATGCACAATACCCCACGATAATAAATCAGTATTCTCTCCCAAACCCCAGCAGAAGCTAAATTAAAATGGTGAATATCTTTATCCAAAATAAATGGTAGCAACCCAGTACCTTTCAGAAATGTTTACAACTGACCTTCCTTTTGGACTCTTCAGTGATTGATTTGAGATTCAACAGACGGTAAACACTGTGCTATTAGCAGACATAGTCTGCATTTAGACACACACCACTGTTTGTGCAACTACAGCTAGAGGGGTACTAGTGTCTTTAAAAGTTACCCGAGAACCTCATGAAGTTGAAGAAAAAAACTCACTCAAAAGGATTTGATGGTGAGAGCCAGGGTCTATGAAATAGGTCCTTCAAGGAGATGCCTCAACACTGTTGATAAACGAGAGGCACGTTTCTAGACATTTGAAACACAACACCATTGTGCTGGTTGACAGTAAGTTGCTAAATAGTCATAGCTATAACCAAAAAGATAGACATTACAAGTATTTTGTGATTTCATTGCTTTCCCTGGTAGAACACTACGATCACCATGACCACGTGATGAGTTAAATGAGGTCTCTGCAATTTGATTTGTGCTGGATAGAATGCCCTTCGCCCAACTCCGCCGCAGAATTATCATCATCATAGTCCTCCTTACAGCAACATAGGCACACGTCATGTGTCTGTAGCATTTTATAGTTTATTTTATTTAATCTCAGAATTGTCCTGGGGGCAAAACAGGCAAGGTGGACTGGAAAAAAAGAAACAAGGTTGAGGTAAAATGCATAAGGTCTGGGTTTGAGTCCATTATAATCTTTGTAAATTGGGGGAAAATTACTAGCCTCTGTAAACCTTCATATCCTAATATTTAAAACTGTAATAAATACGATTCACCTTGGAGAGTTGCTATGGCCGTTGGTGTGTAGGAAATGGAAATTTGTAATTGTTCACGTTTTATGGATGAGGAAGTTCAAATTGAGAAAAGTTACATGACTTGTGTAAGGTCACACGACTGAATGACAGAACTAGACAAGAATGAAGAATGAAGAATCCAAGAATTCCACCTTTCTTGTCCATGTCAATTCTCGTTAGAGCTCTCAGACCCAAATAACCTCTGCTCTGACACCTCTGAGAGTAAGAGTTAGTCTTCCAACCTCCAGCAGCCTCTCCTTTTCTCCTAACTCCTAAAGTACAATCTGTGTACTTTTTGGGGACTATTGCCGCATTTCTGATAAGTGATAGGTGAATTGGTAAACATTCATATAGATAGATAGATGGATGGATATCTAGACAGTGTGAAAGAGATTTTCTTTCCTTCAATATACACTAAATCCCTCAAGACAAGGACCATACTTACGTTTATAATGTATCTGCTCAATATTTTTGTGATGCTTTCCTTTGGAGAAAACTTTCTATCTATAGAGGGTAATTTAAAATTGGATTTTGACATATGTTTTTTCTTATTTTTAAGATGAGAATGATAGACATATGGCCAACAAGTGACATAAAATTGTCTATTCAGTGTTGCCAAGGAAATAGAAATTAGAGTGCATTTCACTATGAATTGTGATGACTAAGATTTCCCCAACATAGAGAGTCCCCCTCCCAGTGGCTGATGTATCTTTCCATAATAATGTACACCAACCAGGATGAATAATGGCTTCTGAAAAGAAAAGCACTCACACTCATGATAAACCTTTTACTGTCATGCCTTTGGATTGATTTAATTCTTCAGGCCCAGAGACCAGTATTAACCCTAAGCATGATGTTGAGCCTGAACATCTTACTAAAATCTTCTCGATGTTTTAGATTTGGCAACAGCTCTTGGTTCCCATGAAGTTCAATAACTGTCCTAATTTTTTTTTGCATAAGTAAATATTGAAAAGATTCATAGACATTTGGTCCATATGTAAATCATTCAGAGTAAATTTTACAAATCATTTACACATCATTATGTGCTGCATATGATAGAGATATATAGATATAATAGAGATAAATACCTAAGTTCCTTTGAAGGGAACTTTTCATAAGGTAGAAGAATAACAACCCAGCCTCAACCAGGCTTCGCTGTCCTAGATCCAACATAACCAACTCATTTAACCAGTTTATCAGAATTCAGTACATCTGAATATACCCTCAGTGCCCAGCAAAATGGCAGCATGTGAATAAATTATGGTGAAAAGAGGGAGTATAGGGATAGATGAACTGACAAAATATAGAGAAAGTTGTACGATTGTTATTTTACATCGTTGATGACTTTACACTCTTCAAGAATGGCCATACATGCGTACATGCAAGACAAATCAGAATCGCAGTCTTAATCAAGCAAAGCAAAATGTCTACAAGTTTTGGTGATTCTAGACAGTCTGGAGTTTAAGGCTCTTTTGCAACCTCTTATATCTGTAATAAAATTTTAAAACCTATGTATGAAAGGCACACAATTTAGATAAAACTGAAAATTTCTAAAGTGGCTAGGCTTCAATTTGGCATTTGATTAGTAATGCCAGGGTAAAACTACCTTGATACGTGAAGGGGTTTTAGTTTTCACTAAGAATGCTATTTCCTGTGTTTTTTTCCTCTTTTATTCTACCAATCCATAAAATGTTAAAGAGCAGGGCTGCCTGGGTGGCTCAGTCGGCTAAGCATCTGTCTTCAGCTCAGGTCATGATCTTGAGGTCCTGGGATTGAGCCCCGCATCGGGCTCCCTGCTCAGTGGTGAGCCTGCTTCTCCCTCTGCCTCTGTCTCTTCCTTCTGCTTATGCTCTCTCTCTCAAATAAATAAAATCATTTCTTAAAGATGCTAAATAGCTATGTTTTTCACAAAGTATAGGGTTTTTGCCTTGCCTTTAACTTGTCTGCACCTCCCTTATTCCAATATTTAGACTGGCTTCTGGGCTCTCATCATTGTTCCCACAGTGTGTTGGTCTCACGTTCCTTTCCGTGTCTTCGCTCCTGGTGAATCTATGCATAGAGCACAGTCTCCTCTTCACCAGGCCCCAGTGAAATCACCCCACTCCATCCCTTAGCACAACACAGAATTTATCATTCTATCTTTTTTATGTCTTAGTCTTTAGTCTCTGTGATCATTTCATGTGTTTTCCTGGTCCCTCCAACTATATCGTAAGAATTTGCAGGTGAGATCCTTGATTTTGTTTCATCTATGTCCCTCAGGTGGTCTAACACATGCTAAACATGTAATATATGTCTGAGAAACAGAGTATTTCATGCCCCTGGGGAGGATTCAACAAGGACAATAGCAGGGTTATTCACAACACCCCTGTTTTTACTTAGAAACAGTGCTGCGGAAAACCGTGTAAATCCATAATGGGCCTGATGTTATATCTTACATATGTATTGACATGAAAACATTTTTACATATGTAAAAAGAGGGAAGAAATATTGGAGTTGTTTACGTAAAAAATAGAAGTGTGGGAACAATATTTGCTATAATTTTCCAGACTGTTCGCTTGTGCTTAAGGCCATTTCTACCCAGCTTTTAAAAACAAGGCATTCTATTTCTGTTAGTGACAACAGGTCTAAACACAGCAAGGAGAAGGAAAAAAAAAAAAAAACTATGTAACTCATATTAATGAATCAATTAGTATGTGTATGATGGATGCAGTCTCAATTTTACAGGCAGCTACTTGTCCCGTCCAGAGTCCTATCAGTCTGGTACCATCCATCATGAGTCAACAGTAAAAATAGGGAAAGGAATATTCTAGACCATTAGTCAATTTTGACCTACAGTGGTTTCATATCTGTCTGGTTTATTTTGTAGTAGTTGATACTCATGTGCTTTTGTTACTCTCTGACATTAGAGCGGGTCTAGCTGGAGCAGAAATGTAGCAACATCCCTGCAAATCCCACACTCTAATCTTTGACTGGGTGTGAGCAGACGTGAAGGGCTAACGTTAGTGCCTACCTCAATAAAAACACTTAGTAGGTAAACTGATTTATTCACAACGCTTTATGATCTGTTGGGTGTTTATTCTGTTTTCCAAAAATGTGTGTGGATATGTTGTGGGACATAAATTCACGTTGGCAGTAATAGTAATCCATAATGTAGCAACACGTAGCATGATTCCAATTCATTTTGGGAAGAATTTTTTACCACAAGGAAAACGTTGTATCAGAAAGGACAAGTAGGGGGCGCCTGGTGGGCTCAGTTGGTTAAGCGATTGATTGCCTTCGGCTCAGGTCATGATCCCGGGGTCCTGGGATCGAGTCCCACATCGGGCTCCCTGCTCGGCTGAGGCCTGCTTCCCCCTCTCTCCGCTCCCACTGCTTGTGATTCCTGCTCTCGCTGTGTGTGTGTCTCTCTCTCTGTCAATTAAATAAATAAAATCTTAAAAAAAAAAAAGAAAGAAAAAGAAAAGACAAGTAGGAGGACTACATTTTGAAGCCTGTTTCTCAGCTCTCAGGACATCCTACCACAATGTTCCTTATGTCACAACTAAACTATCTTTTCTCTCACTCCCTTATGACCCTCCCTACGTTGCCACAACTTCCAACACAACGATCTTCCATTTCAAGTCTCTTAAACATGATAAACTTCCTGTTGGTGAAACTTGTCCTCCTACAACTACCAAAACCCAGACATTTTTAGAAATCCATAAGACCAATAGTTGTGAACCTTTCCCTTGCACACTCAAATCCTCTGTTATGATTTAAAGCCTCAACCTTGGGGCGCCTGGCTGGCTCAGTCATTCAGTGTCTGCCTTCGGCTCAGATCATGATCCCATGGTCCTGGGATCGAGCCCCGCATAGGGCTCCCTGCTCAGTGGGCAGTCTGCTTCTCCCTCTCCCTCTGCCACTCCCCCCGCATGTGCTCTCTCTCTCTCTCTCCATCTCTCTCTCTCTCTCAAATAAATAAATAAAATATTTTTTTTAAAAGCCCTCAGCCTTGCCCTCCCTCTTCACATCATAGTTGTTCCAGCAAATGCGAAATGCACGGTGAATGCCTGGGCTTGATGTGGTAAAGCTGGTTCTCTGTCTGTGGGGAAAAAGGCTATCTACCTTGCCCGCACTGAACTCAAGAGGCAGCATAAGTGTCCCTGTGTGCCCCAGAGCCCCCCACCCCTCCCCACCACCACGTCCTGCTGGTACTTTCCCCTCTAGCCATAGTGTCTTGGGGTACTTTTGGAGAGGAGCAAGTCTGCAGAACAGGCTACTGCACCTAATACAATGAGAAGACACATTTCAGGCTGCAGGATCCAGTGTGCCCAGCGCAGGGTATCCTGAAGAATGCAATAAATGTGAAGGGAAAATCTCTCAATAACAGTATGCAGCCTCAATGTAGTAAGGGGAAAAGACGCGTGTTATCTTAACACCATCTGAGTTGCACTTGATGGAAAAATGTTAACTAACAGCTCCCAGAAGAGTGCCTGACACAAACGTGCAGGAAAATTGTTTTGACCAAATCGGCAGTATGATAATGTTGATTAGCTGATGCCTGCCGAGGACTGGGGGCTTTGCTTTACTGGAAGACGTCAAGGGGGAATAGGAGAATATGCAGTTTGGAGTTCAGGCAGCCTGAATCTAGGTCTTCTGAAGGATAAATATGAGCTCTTGGACAGTGTACTTATTGATGCTGGTCAAAACTTACTTTTTCCCGCAACTACAAAGGGGGAGTAAAAGAATGTTTACATCACACAGTTGATGGGAGAATCAGACGAATATATGAGTCTAAAAACTACCTAGCATAGTGCCCAACTAGATATGGCTGTGGCTACTTCCCTACCACCTCCCTTGAGACTGCCCTCCAAGGAAGCCATCCTGACCCAGACATTGAACTTCACTGCCTGCCTTCCTGGGTGTAGCAATAACCTCTTAACCACCCTCCATTTGTGTGTGTTGTCTTACTGTCAGTTCACCTCCACTCATTTTTTTTTATTCCAAAACTATTTATGACATGCCTTCTATGCAAAGGAATGGACTGTCCTCATGGACTATTTCCTCTCAAGGTCCTGGAAACCCTGATATTGAACTTCTGCTGGCTGGTCATTTCTTCAGGTTATAGTTCTGGCCACTACCTGAAGTTCCCTGTCACCTGCCAACCACATCCCACTCCACCCTACCTTGTCCTACCCAGGGCCCATGTGAACCCGAGTGGTGTGTGTGTGGCTTACAGTGGTGTCCTTTGTTCTCTCCTTGTGTGGTGCACGTGATGGCACTCCATAGCATCCATCCTTCAGGCACTCAGTACACTTTTTTCACCTAACAATCTCAACATATGTTTTATTTTTTGTAATTCTAAGATGGTTCTCCAAGATTTTTCTGCCTTAGTCCTCCAGGACTGTGAATATAAGGAGATATATCACTCCCACGATCACATTACATGATATGGCAAAGGAATTTGCAGAGCCTTTGAGGCTACCAATCAGCTGACTTTGAGGTGAGCAAAAGGGAAATTATCTGGATGAGTCTAACGTAATCATTGGAACCATTTAAAAGTGGAACGTTCCCACCCCCAAAATAAATAAATAAATAGATTTTTAAAAATTTTTGTTATTTATTTTAGAGAGAGATGAGAAAGAGTGCGAGCAGGGGGAGGGGCAGAAGAAGAGGAGAGAGAGAATCTCAAGAAGACTCCCCACTGAGCTCAGAGCCTGACACAGGGCTCCATCCCATAACCATGAGATCTTGACTTGAGCCGAAATCAAGAGTCAGATGCTCATCTGACTGAGCCACCCAGGTGCCCCAGTAAGTAAATAAATCTTCAAAAAAAAATGAAAAGCAAAAAGGGGCGCCTGTGTGGCTCAATGGGTTAAGCGTCAGACTCTTGATTTTGGCTCAAGTCATGATCTCACGGTCTTGGGATGAGTCTTGTGTCAGGCTCTGAGCTCAGCGGGGAGAGTCTGCTTGGGATTCTCTCCTCCTCTCCCTCTCTCTTTGCCCCTCCCCCCACTCAAGATCACACGTCTGCACTCTCTCTCTCAAATAAATAAACAAATCTTACAAAAAAAATAAAAAAGAAAGAAAAAGTGGGAAGTTTATTAAGCTGCTGATAGAAATCACAGATTTTAAGGATGAGAAGAAATGAAACTGAGCCCTAGGAGCAGAAAACAGGCCTGCTGGTAGCCAGCAAGAAAACGGACCTTGGTCCTACAACCACAAGGAATTAAATCCAACCAACAACCTGAATGAGCTTGAAAGAGGACCCTTCCCCAGAGCTTTCAGGTGAGTGAGCAGGCTGCCATCTTGAATTTATCCTTGTGAGAACCCTAAGCAGAGATTCCCTCTGAACCTGACTGGATTTCTGACCTACATAACCGTGAGATCATAGTGGGTTTGTTTTAAGATACTGAGTTTGTGGTGATTTGTTACACAGCGTTAGAAACCTAACACAGAAGTGTCCCTTCCCCTCCTCATTTAAGATAGACCTGTTTATCACTGGTTTTCAACAATTGGATGATAATATCTCTTGGCACAGTTTCTTCATTTTTTTTTCTGCTTATAGTTCACTGAGCTTCTTTTATCTCTGCATGTATAGTTTTTTTAATCAGATTTGAATTTTTTTTCCATCATTTCTTCCAATATTTTTTCTATCCCTTTATTTCTTTCTTCTTTTGAGACTCTAACTATACATATATTTTGGCTACTTGATGCTACCCCAAAACTCACTGATGTGTTATTTTTCAGTCCATTTTTTCTTCCTGTAGTGCATTTAGAATAAAACTTAAAACTGAATGGTATATATTACTATGTCATCGAGGTGACTGATTTCTTCTGTGGTGTCTATCCTGCTAGAAATCCCATCTAGTTTTATTTTCATTTCAGATATTTTATTTTTCATCTTAGGTATTAAATATGCATCTTTTTATATCTTCTTGTCTCTTCATTATATTCTTTCCTTCCTCTACCTTCCTG
Organism: Zalophus californianus; assembly: GCF_009762305.2. Taxonomy (NCBI): domain Eukaryota; kingdom Metazoa; phylum Chordata; class Mammalia; order Carnivora; family Otariidae; genus Zalophus; species Zalophus californianus. Next base: position 132,373,906 of record NC_045603.1, read on the forward strand.
AACATGTGAGGTACATTTATAATTGCTGTTTTAACATCGTGGTCTACTGTCTTTTATTTGTCTCTTATTTTTGGCTCTGTTTCTATTAATTGGCTTTTTTCTCTTGGTTATGGTTTATGTTTTCTACTTTTATGCAGGCTTGTTAATTTTTGATTGGATACTAGAAATTACGAGTCTTACATTGTTGGATGCTGGATTTTTTTTTTTTTCAATTATTTTTTGCCTTCTTGCTGTGTGGAGTTATGTTACTTGGAATTAGTTTGATTCTTTCCAAGATCGCCTTTAAACTGTGCTAAGATTGGTCCAGTACAACCTTTAGTCTGGGGGCTCATTTGGCACCACTCCTAAGGCAGGACTTTTCTGAGGACACTATGCAATCTTCCCATGTATTAGGAGACCTTCTTATCCTGTCTGGCAGGAATACAAAATACTACAAGCTCTGTCTCCAGTGATTATCTCAACGATTTATTTCCAGTGATTCTTTCCCTATTCTATCTCCTTACACATGTGTATAGATGAGCCCAGGGCCAAAGACTCAAGAGACACTCTCTGCAGATTTCTAAAGCTCACTCTCCTTAATTCAAGCATCACCTTCTCTCTAGTACTATGTCCTGCAAATTCCTCCCCTTAACTCTGAACTCTATCACCTCAACTTAGTGAGACCACCAGATGCTCTTTGGGTTTTCCCTCCCTGATCTGCATGCTGGAAACTCTCACCCTGCTGTGAGTTGAAGCACTTATAGGGCTCATCTGGTTCATTTTCCTTCTTCTGGGAATCAGCATTCTGTGCTGCTTGTTTTCCAATAAATGAAACTCATCGTTCACATATTCTGTCTGGTTTTCTGCTTATGTAATGCATAAGGTAAATTCAAGCCCTGTTATCTGATTATAGAACCAAGTGGTAGTTGTAGGCACCCAGTATTCATAAATTCAAGGACCACATACTAAAAAATCTACAAAGGTCAGGCAAGTAATGCCAATGGCTTAAGGGGTGTCAGCAGAAAAGAACAGGGCTTTGGCCCATAATTTGTACTTAAAATACAAATTACAGGCCAAAAAAATTATGTCTTGCAATGTAGTAGGCCACCATATTGTGCATTCAATTCTGTACCCTTTCTTTCCATCCCTCCTTTGAGTGCAAATCAAAACTATCAGAAACTTCTCACTTGCAACCTCTCACAGGATATGGATGTTTGTAGTGTGCATTTAATTCAGTACATTAACTTTTAAGGATGTTTGCATTTTCCACCTCAACTATAATTATGTAGTCTTTCTTTTCAGAAAAATTGAGAATTTCGGCCAAAATTTGAGGGAGGTCTTTATGGGAAATGGCTTATGAGAGTGGAATGGGGGATGAGAAGAAAAACAGAGTTGAAGAATGGACAAAACTCCAGTACAAACTCTGAAAATCACATTTATTTTATCCTGAACAATAGAATCAGAAGTATAATGACTCAACGCTAAACATTATAACATGAGCAGTGATAGTTATAATTATTTTTCAGAAGATCACTGCAGTCTTCCAGCTAACTGGTACATCTCATCAAGTCTCAAGAACTAAAATATAAATGTGCATTCACAGGTCCTAAGTACATGTTTATAGTTATTCATACCTTTGTTTAAAATTCACTGCATACAAGATACTTTCAGTAATATGTCAAATGGTGTTATAAAAACCGTGTATCTTGAAAAAAGTAGTAATTAAAAAAACCACAAGGAAGTGGGTAGCTATTGTTCACAGGCATCCTTAAAATTTGGTCTAATATTTTTATCTCTACTTAACACGCATATAGTAACTAAACCACAAAATGATGATCTGGGTGCATACTACCTAGCTGCCTATTCCTGCCTAAGAATGCAATAATAGCAACAACAAAGCCTGGACCAAATGTAGGACCTCATGCTTAGTGGAGTCTCCAACTCACTCAACCTCTGGAGGAATAAAAAGACACCCGGTAAAATCATCTGAGAAACATACCTAGAATGGTAGATTTGATCAATCAAATTCTGTGAACTGGAAAGGTATTTTTACAGCTCAGGAATTTTGTGGGGGATTTTGAGGAAATAATACTGTCCAGTTTCCCCACCACCACCCTGGAAAATGGAAAACTTGGTGTTTTGCATACTTCAACCTAAAAGAATAAATTGGTGAGAAAAATGCAGTTTTCAAATAAGAATACCTGAGGGAACATATAATCCAACAGATAAATGATCAGTAACCACTGAATTCTCACTATGAGAACCTATTTGTCTAATAAGTGCTGTGTGTCCCATTGTTTCCACATAAAGGTTGATCGATGCAAATGGCAAAAAAAAATATCATTCATTTCAATAACTCTATGCAAATTATTTTTTTAAAACCACCAAGTGAAAATGAAGCCTAAGCCTTCTCAGACATAAAACAAATTTAATTGTATACCAATAGTCACTATTTTAACCTAGCCAAGACCTTCCCCAGGGCTCATCTTAGGAAAAGTTGAGAGTACTTGGTGTGACTTAAGAGCAATCAAATTTTACCACCAACCATTCTAACAAATTCTTAACAAGCTAGTCATATAATTTCCTACAATCCACCAATTGGAAAATCATGTTAATTAGCTAGTGTGATGTGAATTTTATAGATGAGGTATTTCTTGATAGTGTTAAAGACTGGAGAATGACGCAGGGCTTACTATGAATTATTTTAATTAGATTTCAGAGATATCCCCGTTTCCCTCCTCTATTCAGTAATGAAGCTCTGTTGATCCCTTTGTGAATTCTTTTTTTTTTCTTTTTTTTTCTTTTATGGCTCCATTCCCGTCCCAGATGCTCTAGTTCAGACATTCATCATTTCTCATCTCGATTACTACAACAATTTGCTAAAGCCTTACTGCACCCCAATCCTGTTTTGTCCTAGCAGTGTATTATAATATGATGTTTCTTCACTTAAAATTTTTTAATGACTGCCTAATACAAATGGATAAAGTGCAGATCTTTAATGAAGATTTTAAGACCCTTAATATCAGGTGACTGACTACATTTCTCAACTCATCTCTCACCACTAGCCAAATGCTCCAGCCAAAACCCAACTAACTAGAGTCCCAGGAATAGCTCCTTAGTTATGTACATGCCATTTCCCTACAAAAAATTCCCCGTCTAGCTCCCCACATACCACACTTGACCTTGGCCATTGAGTCCATTGACGGAGTAGTTAACTCCTACTTATCTTTCAGAACCCAGCATGGATCTCACCTCTTTGAATCCTCCCCAGGAATGTCCCAGGGCACCCCAATGTTATGGAAAATTATCTTCCTACGCCCATAGTCTTCGGCACATAATCCCATAATAGTAAACACAGTAATCATGTCTCACAACAGAACCCTTGAGTAGTATAAGCTTTTTGAGGATAGGATTTGTGTATTTATCCTTATCTTTCCTAGGAACTCATATTGTGCCTTCTGACTGATAAATTTTTTGACTGGATGAATGCAAATGTTGGAGTAATAATTTTGACAATTAAAAAATGCAACACTTTTAGAGACTACTATGTGCCAAGTACTTTGGTAAATTATATTTGTTTTATCCTACCACAAGCTTTCCTACAGATCCATTCATTCATTCATTCATTCATTCATTCTTCAAATAGTTACTGAGAACCTATCGTGTATTAGGCAAAATCTGGGGGTTCAGTAATGTATCCATCAGGATCTGGCAGGAAGTTGAAAGTAAATTCAAATTGGGTTATCGGGAGAGAATTTAATATACGTAGTAATTTACCAAAGTGTGAGCAAAGTGAAGGTACAAAATAAGGGGCAGTAGAATGTCCCTATCCCTACAACTCTGTAAATGATCCCCTTGTTAATAGATTCTGCTTGAATTATCCAGATTTGGGTGTACCATCTGTTCCTTATTGAGACTAACTGATGTAAGCATATATCCAGAATTCAATCACTTACCACCGTCTCCAAGACTAGCTCTCTCATCCAGGCCACTGTCTTCCCTCACTTCAGCCATGGCCACTCTCCCCTCTCCCTGCTTCTTGTTTTTAAAGATTTATTTATTTATTGAGAGGGGAGGAGAGGGGCAGAGAGAGAGAATCTCAAGCAGACTCCGTGCTGAGCGGGAAGCCCATCGTGGGGCTCAATCTTATGACCTTGAGTTCATGACCTTAGTGGAAACCAAGAGCTGGAGGCTTAACTGACTGAACCACCCAGGCGCCCCTATCATCTCCCTGTTTCTTTCCTTCTCCACTCAGTTACCCACAGAGTCACAGAGAGGCGTGTTTCAAATGCTGATGAGATCATGCCATTTTTTCTGATTAAAACTCCCTAAGGGATCACCATCCCTTTTGGAGCAAATTTCAAACGACTCCAGCGACCTGACAAGGCTGGGCCCATGCCTTTCTCTCTTCCTTTGTCTCTGTCACTCTCTATCTTAGCCTTCCGGTGTTGGTGTGAAAATGCTGAGCCCCCTGCAGCTCCCAGGCTTTTCACAGAAGGTTTATCCCAGTTTTTCACACAACTCATTACCTCTATTTTTTGGGGTCTCTGCTCTGGTGTCCCCTCGGACAAATCTTCTCATATCACTCCCTGGAATAACTGCTGTGTCCATCCTTCTCTTTTTCCTTGACTTGTTGAGTTACTTATTTTATTTTATTATTTATTGTCAGTTGTGGCACTTAACTACTATCTTTATTATGTATTTATTTACTTGGTTTGTGTTGATTTCTAGTCTCTCTGATCAAAATACCATCTCCCAGAGAGTAGGGTCTGTACCAGAACTATTCACGGCTATAACCAAAGTTACAAAGCTCTTGGCACATAGTAGGCATCCTATTTGAAATACTGTTAGAGAAGGTATCGTTAATAAGGTATATAGGATGCCAAGTATGAGGCTTAACATAATAGGTATTCAATAAATGGTAACTTTTATTACGTACGAAACTAAAGATAAAAGCAAAATAACATCCTTGAACATGCTCTTTTTTAGTTCTTCCTTATATATAAGAATAAGACCTAATATAACTCTCAAATTCTTATTTTGAAACCCATACCTAAGATTTAAAATAAATTTTACCAACTGTAACTGAAAATCAACAGTATTTTTATTGATGTATCTGTGTGTGTATGTACACACACACACATATTCTCACAGCATTTGTAATTTAGTAGATACTCAATAAATTACAATCATTTCTCTAGATGAACTTAGGGAATTATTAGCATTATGACAGTAAATATAAATATTATCAGTGCAAATTTTATGAGTTAATGAAAAAGCTAAGTGCTACTATTAACTGAATATTTACTACATTTTTATTCCTAGGAATAATGAGATATTAACCATTTTGAAATGCTAATAATACTAGTTCTACTTTTTGTTATTTTTTTGCTAAAACACAAAGAATAGTGGCTTGGCATTCTTATTTAATTCTAATTTATTTAAATCTAATTTAATTAATGATAAGTTTTAAGGTTTAAACAATATATCTGAATTTTTTAACAGGCTCCATTTGCCAAATTTGGATGATTTGACCTGCTTGTAATAAATATGGTATCTTATTTATTGAAACAAAATATATGTGTTGTGTTTAAAGACTATACTATAGTTGGGCTTATACCTACTAGCAATTAACAGTAAATAATAAAATACCCAATCAGGGGGGTGCCTGGGTGGCTCAGTCAGTTGAGTGTCTGCCTTCGGCTCAGGTCATGATCTCAGGGTCCTAGGATCGAGCCCCATGTTGGGTTCCCTGCTCAGTGGGAAGCCTGTTTCTCCCTCTCCCTCTGCCCCACCCCACTTGTGCTCCCTCTCTCTCTCATAAATAAATTAAATCTTTAAAAAACATCTTTAAAAACCTAACCATAAATTAAATAGGTTAATATTTTTAAGATTGTACAACCTATAAGAAATGTTTTCTCTCATGTGTTCCAGTTAAATATGATCATTCATTCATTCATAACCATAAGCACATCAAGTGATAAATCTACCCCTTTTAAAAAAGCATTTTCTTCTCAAAAATTTCGAAATGTAAAAAATGATCTTTTCTTTTTTCCAGACAATTTAAACAAGGCAATAAATTAAAAAATCAATATAAGTCAATTTGCAGCATATGTCCTAGGAAGAGTTAGGTAGGAATATAAATCAAATAAATATAAGTCAATTAAATTCAATATTATTAAAAGGGTACTACAAATATAACTGTTATACTCATCTGCTAAGGAACTCTCTAAGTGCATGGATATTTTTATAGCCAATAAAAATCCATTTTATCAAATAGAAAAGGGAACCCTTCTATCGCCATGTACACTTTCACAATCCCATGCCTACATTTTTGTCAATGGTCATTTAATTTTACGCTACTATTGTTGAAAAATTATGTGTAGTACACTGCAGATTCTCCCGTCTGCCTTTAGAAATGCTCCAGAATATCTTTCAAATATTGATAAATTATTCATTTCCTCAAGTTGTGCACCGGAGCTTTGCAGTCCGTAAGTCGTCTGTAATAAATTATGCAAGGTGCACCTTATAGACATGGGGTCTGTAGAGAGACCCTGCATGTGCTACATTCCTCATACAGAAGAGGTGGTTTCATTCACTTGCATGTTTTGACATCCTTCCAGGTGATTACAAACCTTTACACAATCTAGAAATTTACTTTGTATCCAAATCGCTGCAATTTTGTTATGCCAAAAACTGTCCTCCAGCAGCATTTAATCTTCCCTTTGGAAAAGGCCAGTATATAAAAGTTATTTTGCTTTGCACCATTTTCTGATTAGGCCCCAGGTCCACCATTTACTTATCCATTTGATAGCAGAGGTTTACCCTTAGCTCTTCGGTTTTTGTTTGTTCGTTTGTTTGTTTTTCATGTAAATTGAAATTCTCTTTCGCATATGACATTAGGGGTTGTTTTTAGATTTAATTTGACTATAACCATATCATGATTCTCCTGGAATATTTCAAAGAAATTCAATATTCTTCTGGAATATTCCATCTGAGGACCACCCTACCTCCTTTTCTGTCCCCAAAGCCGGGAAGGTTTTTCCAGTTAGAGACTCCTTGATCTGTCCTGGCTGACTTTCAACAGTGAAAATATATACATAATTGCAATGGGACTTCAACTACCAACTATCAAATTTAAGTCTATCAAAAGCTGTCTTCTGGCAACATTTCATTGCACTGTAGATACTCAGTGATTTCAGGAAAGCAACTGGTTTCTAGAATAGTGTGAGAAACACCAGGCTATGATGGTGGGAACACCGGGCTCCTCAATTTGGCCCCCGAGTAAAGCATAAACTCACAAACCTGCTATAAAGCAAAACCTGACCTTCACTTTATATCCATGTTTAATTCCTGCATTTGAGTCAATGTGAGATGTACCTTTCATTCTTCTGGATTCCAAGGAGGAAAATCAGTGTCAATATTTCCTGCAGCACATCATTCATTTAACCTATGTCCCAGAAATTCTGATCCTCAGGATGTGCCAAAACAAGAGTATATATGTTGACATGTAAAAAAATATTTGTAAGGGTACTATTAGTAACAGCCAAAAATAAGAAAAAAATCCAATGTCTTTCATTAGTAAAATGAATAAATAAATTGTGGTATGTTCATGCAATGGAATATTATCCAGCAGTGAGAATTAACACAATAATATGGATTACTCACAATTATATTAAGCAAAAGAAACCAGACACAAGATATATATACTATACAACTCATTTATATATGAAGCTCAGACACAAATATACAGTATCAGAAATCAGATCAAGATTATCCTGTGAAGGGAACAGTGACTGGGAAGAAGCAGGACTCTTCTGGAATTCTAGTAAATTCCATTTCTTCATCTGGGTGCAGGTCACACAACTTGTTCATATATGAAAATTCATGGCGCTGTGCCCTTATGATTTGTCCACTTTTCTGTATGTATGTCACACTTCAATAACAGGTAGTAAAAGCAAAACCTCAAAAAAGATCCAAATGCAAGCAAAACATATCAAGTAAAAGAATGAATGTTTCCCCAAGTTATCAGCTCATTGGCAATGCAGGAACTAAAACTCCATGAATTCTTAAAAAAATAGCATGTCTACCTTTTACGTCACCGGTTTAAAACTGCCGGTAAAGATTGATTACATCTGAGGTTCCACGCATTTTTTTCAAAACAGATTAAAGTTCTGATTTAGTCGTGTCAGTTCCTACGGCGCTTTGTCAGTGGGCTTGGGACACGGAATAATTGTGCAGACTGTCATCTCGAGATGGACCAAGATCGTTTGGAAGAAACTTCGCCGACCCAACTTCTACATGCTGCTGCTGGCTGTTGCGCCCTCATAACTCAAGCCAGAAAAAAAGAATCAAAGAGACTAGAATTCCACCCTACGCTTCCTTCACTAAAGGTCACTCTTCGATGTTGATGAGATCTGTACGGTGATGAGACGCACCACCACGGAGGGATTTCCCATTCCTGTGATCTTCGCAGACCGCATCCCTTGTTTCCAGTGATGTTATCACCCTGGACTCCGTCAGCGTTATTCATACCAATCAGTAGCTGAGAAAATTGCACGGCCACCAAAATGCAGAGTCATTGTTCCGACGGGTCTGCTGGGTGGCTTTTTGATCCGCCCCCCACGAATGGTTTTGAAGTAGCAGACTCAGTGATGATTCTCCTTCTGATTGAATTAGCGCCCCATAGAAGTCTGATTCCTTCATCTTCCCTCCACTGTCTACCTTCCACTCACATGAGCATTTCAATTTAAAGGTGATCAAGAAAGCAACATCTAGTTTCAAGGAATAATTGTCTCTTTTGATGTGATCTGTTTTACATAAAAATGAATAAAGATGCACATTTATGGAGAAGCACTTGCCATTTGAAAGCGTTTTACAATCAGCAAGCGCTTTTGCTCTGAGCTTCTATGGAAGGAAAATTAGTCTTCCTCCACCACCACCTCCTTCATCCCCCTACCCCCACTTTTTCTTTTTTTTTTTTTGTAGAAAAGACTAAATCCAAATGACCTAGACAAAACTTGAATAGCAAGTTGCTCATAGGGCTGTCTAGGACAAGGGGCCAGTTTTATCGAGCTATTTGAGTTGAGGGGGTTTTTGTCTTATGGTATACTTAAAAAGACAACATAATACAGCACCGTGTGGTAATATGTATGACTGCATCTTTATCTAGCCCTCTCTCCTTATGATTTGTTTGGCATAGTAAGTCTGTTCGCATCAACCCATAACACTTTCACTCCAATTATTGTGGGGGCAGACACAAAATTTCATACATAACTTAGTACATCTTTGTCCATCAAGCTGTGCATGCTGAATGTTACCAAAAGACAAGACATTTATCTTTTCAACTTTTTTGCCATTTCCCCATACCAAGGAGATCGGGAGCAGGAAAAAGCTTGGTGTATCAAATAGAGAAATGCATTACACACTTAAAGGGCTCTACTTTAAATATCATACTTTATCAAATGGAAAATCTACACAGTACAAATAGAAGAAGATACATTTTGAAAGTTTATTAAATAGAACAAGGGGTGCCTGGGTGGCTCAGTCAGTTAAGGGTTAAGCATCTGGCTCTTGATTTCAGCTCAGGTCATGATCTCAGTGTTATGCGATCCAGCCCCATCTCACCTCTGTGCTCAGTGGGGAGTCTCTTCTCTCCCTTTCCCTCTACCCCACTCCCCATCTCTCTCATAAATAAATAAATAAATCTTTAAAAAAAAAAAAAAGAACAAGCAATCCAGACCTTCTAATGCTGATATTTCTGCTCAATGTTTTCACCTTCTTTGTCTTTTTTACATGATGTTGGATTTGAGATCAACACACAGTGAGTTTTTATTATTTTTGAAGAGTAGAAAATAATGGTAGTCACTCCTAGTTAACCCCAAACTTGAAAATAGATACATAGCAATTGAAGACAACAACAACAAACTCCTCTAACTTTCATTGGCACCTTTTCTACTGGGGTGGCAGCTGATGTTGAAAATGACATAAAAGGTGAAAACCCCCATCACACTCCCTGTCTATGCAGGCAGCTTTGCCTTCTGTTTCAGGTCTGTCTTTCAGTCCTTGAAAGTTACAACATAAAGACTTGAAAACTAAAACTGAAAAAAAGAAAATCAAGATGTGTAGAAATAAAAATGAATGACTTTTACGCCCATAAACCGAAAATATTGGCATCCTTTAAATATTGGAAGTTGTCTACTAATTTAAATCATCTTCTAATTGGATATTTTTTTTTCTTAATTTGGGAAAGATAGCTGCCACATGTTGGAATTATATTCCTTGGAACACTAGACTCAACACGTGCTTCTCAGTCAATGGTTTCTGTATTCAAATGAGTTTGGAAGACGAAGTCTATATAGTTGCCTCAGGTATTATGGGCACAATTGCATAATAAAGACCAAGACATCATGCTCTAAAAGAGCCTGTTTAACTTTTTTTAACCCAGCCTCTTTCCAATAAGTCCAATTACAAAACCTAATTCTTGAGAAACACTTATATAAGAAGCGGTATTCTTCAGAATACCCTTTGGAAACTCTGGTGTAAAACATGGTGAGTCAAATGAGTATTAAATTGTAACAAAAATAGACCTAATTTAATCCTATTTTATATTTCTTTGAGTCAGTCATCTAACAATCCTGAATATAAAAATGATACAAATCCAGGGGCGCCTGGGTGGCTTAGTTGGTTAAGCATCTGACTCTTGGTTTTGGCTCAGGTCATGATCTCAGGGTTGTGGGATTGAGCCCCACGTGGGGCTCTGTGCTGGGCATGGAACCTGCTTGGGAGTCTCTCTCTCCCTCTCCCTCTGACCCTCCTACTCCTGCTCTCTCTCTTTAAAAAAAAAAATACAAATCCTTTGGAAATAACAATCATGTCTTAAATCCCTACTGCCTGCCACAGGATTTGATATCTAATAGATTTTTAAATAAATGATTTGGGTGGATATTTATATAATTACTATAATAGACCCTGAACTTCTCACTGCCTAGAATACTCTGCTCCCCACCTCTCTCGGCCTATCTGAATATTAGTCAGAATTCAAATGTTGTACTAAGAACCATTTCTTTAGTGAAGCCTTTTGCACCCCCAGTTTGGAGTAAATCTCACTCACTGAGCCTCCACAGAACTCTGGGATATCCTCCATTTTGTACGTACAATATTCTGTTACCATGGCCCATTTACCTCTCTGTCTCCACCATTAGAAGTATAAGTTCTTCAAAGACTGATTGATGGTATGCCCTTTATTTTCCATGGGGTGCCCTCATGACCACCTTCCATTTCTTTTGGCCCCACTCTAAGCCCAAGAAGCTCACCTTCACAGACTGAATACTGGTTCCTTGGGCTTGGGCTTAGCCCATGGGAAGCACAAACAGGAAGTAAGAGAGAGAGAAGTTGTAGCCAGTGTAGTTTTGCTTTATTGTCACTGTACTTTGGGCCTTGGTTCTGGTAACTACAGTTCCTACAGGGCAGCCTGTTCTCCACAGAGCTATTTTCAAGGAGCTCTGGTACCTGTTACCTCCCCTTGCTCCTCTAAACCTTGGGTGGTAATGCTTTTCCTTGTTACCAGTCACAGTGCCCTCAACATCCTCTCTTAAATCTGCTCACCAATATAAATAGTCCTTTAAGTCTCTGTGGTTGAACGATCCAAGTGGGGTTCTATTTCCTGATGCAGACCTGTCTCATACACATGTCTTATTCATTGGAACACAGTTTCTAGAACAATACCTAGCATATAATACATGTGCTTCCAAACAATAGAAAAAAACCTTATGCTGAATTAAATGAGAATGAATTATTTTACTGTTGTTATTAAATAAATTAAACCAAGTAACAAAAATTAAAGTGCCAAATAACAAAGGTCAAAACTCTGGGGGCATCTGAAATACACACACACACACACACACACACACACACACACACACACACACAGAGTATACATTATTCATGATTCTTTGTGTTTAGACATGAGATGTATTATAAATGATAGTTTTATTAAGCCTCCTGAAGCTGGTTAAACAATCACTATCACTGCTTTTATCTCCAAATTGTGCCGGGGATCAACATGTAAACTAATCAATACTTAAAACGGGAAAGAGGTTATAGTCATGAGCTAGAACCTAAAACAAGTTCCTTAAAGTTTCCTAGATTCATTGAGCACCTAGGAGAAATTAGTCTAGCAGATGTTAGCAAATTTAATATTGTCTTAGCATAGAGATGATTTACTCTAGTGATCCTCAACACTATGACTTCGATACCCCTTTTTATAATAGATGTCTCACAATTCTTTCTTTACTAAATAGAATTTATATATGATATAATGTACCCACATGACAATTCCAAAGATCTATATAATAAGCTGACTATAACATTAAAGTTACATAAAGAAAAATAATGTTTAATAAAATATATTTCAACATATAAATGCTAGAGAATTACACCACCATAGAGGACATACAGAGTTCTTGGATCTTTATGTAGAATCATATGCAAAACTCATGCAGGTGTGCTGTAATAGAACTCAAATACAGAAGTGGCATTGCCTTTGGTAATATGATTTTCTTATATGGGAAACAGGTCATCTTGTTAACAGCATTAGCTTTATTACTTTCCCTTTGTGTGCCTTGTCCTTCAAAACAGGAATTTGAAATGTTCACCTTAGTAGACTTAGTACCTGGTAAGAACCCACTGTTTCATTTTATCTGTTGCTGTCTAACAAATTACCCCCAATGGGTGAAAAGGAGTGGAAGATATGGGCTTCCAGTGATGGAATGGATAAGTCCTAGGAATAAAAGTCACAGCATAAGGAATATACTCAATGATACTGTAATAGTGATATATGGGGATAGATGGTAGCTCCCCTTGTGGTGAGCACAGCATAATGTATAAACTAGTCAAATCACTATGTTGTACACTTGAAACTAACGTAACATTGTGTGTCAACTATACTCAAATTAAAAAAAAAATAATAACCAAAAGATAAAAGTGAAAATAAAAAAAGAATTACTCCCAAATCTAGTGGCTTAAAACAACAATCTTGACTTACAGAATGAGGGCTCATACAATCCTCTGCACAAAAAGCAATGCTAAACTGGACAAAATTACCAAAAACAACTATACCAGTCCTTAGGAAATTAACCAGAGATATACAACAAATTGAGAAGTATTTATTCAAGAAAAACGACTAAATCTCAGGTAAAACTAGTGAGTATCTCTAAGACCAATTTTGTCTTTTCCCTCGGTTGGGTCAACATGTTAGATCTACTGGGGTGAGACAAGCCCTGGAAACCAGGAGCTTTGCTGCTAAAGGAGGCCAACTGGATTTGGAGCAGAATGTGGATAGATCCAGTGCCCCTGGGCATTGTCAGAGTAATGATCTTGATGGCAGATGAATGAGGAATGTTTGTGTCATGGCAGGGGTAAGGTTGAGACCTGGCTGGGGAAACTGTCAGATTGACAGGATTACCTAAGAATTTAACAGTGAAAGCTGGATAATAAAACAGCAAAAGGCCTTGATAAGCTTCCACATATTCCTGGTGGTCTGGAAGCCTGCACACATGCATAAGCATGCGTACACACTAAGGAGAGATGGGAGAGGATCCTAGACATCCACATGAATCAAGTAGAGAGAAGGAAATAATGAAGACTAAAGTGAAAAGAAATATATGGGAAGGAGAACAATTGAGATAATCAATGAAACCAAAAGTTATTTTTTTTCTAAAGATGAGCAAAATTAACAAACATTCAGCTTGACAGGCCAGGCACAAAGGAAGAAGACTCAAATGAACAAAATCAGGAATGAAAGAGAAGAAATCTGGACTAACATTACAGAAATTAAAAGCTTTATAATATAATACTATGAAAAACTGTGTGTCAACAAATGTATTATTTAGGTGAAATGAATAACTTCCTGGAAAGATAAAAATTAATAAAACTGACTCAAGAGGAAATAGATAATCTGAATAAACTGACAAGGGGTAAAAAAAAAATAAATTAGAATGGAAAACCTACCCACAAGAAAAGCCCAGGCCTGGATGACTTCATTGGTGAATTCTACCAATTTAAAGAACAATATTGATATTTCAGAAACCCTTTCAGAAAAGTGGAATATGTTAGATCACATCCCAACTCATTCTATGTGGCAAGTGTTACCCCTGATACTAAAACCAGATAGAGACACACAAAAAGTGAAGATTAAAGAATAATCCATCGTGAATACAGATGTAAAAACTCATCTACAAAATTTTAGCTAATGGAACATATAGAAAGCAATATATATAAAGCACTATAATCTATGGGCAGGTGGAATTTATCCCAGGAATTCAAGGCTGATTTAACATGCAAAAATTAAATTAGTGTAAGTTACAACTCATTGATAAAGAACAGATATCACACAATCATCTCAACAGACAAAGAAAAATTCTTTGACAGATTCCAACACCAGTTCCTGGAAAAACAACCACAACCACAACCTCAACAACAACACCCAAATCTAAAAATCTAGCGATATAAAGAAACTTCTTCAATCTCTTAAAAAAAGGAATGTATGAGAAACCTACAGCTAACATCATACTTAATAGTGTATTAGAGTTTTCTAGAGAAACAGAACCAACAGGATACACACACACACACACACACACACAGATTCAGATTTATTTTAAGCAATTGGCTGATATACTTGGCAAGTGAAAATCTGTAGGGCAGGTCAGCAGGCTGGAAACTCAGGCAAGATTTCTGTTAGAGTTTGAGGAAGAATTCATTCTTTGGGCCACCTCAGTTTTGGCTCCTCAGGATTACATGAGTGTTGCTCCAATATTCCCTGCTACAGCATGGATGGACCTAAAAACATTCTTTGAAGTAAAACAACCCATAAGCAAAAGACTATATGTTGTATGATTTCATTAATATGAAATGTACAGAAAATGTAAATCTGTAAAGACAGAAAATAGATTATTGGCTGCCTTTGGCTGAAAATTGCATGAGCAATATTTATGAGGTGATGGAAATGGGCTAAAATAGGATTGTGGCAATGGCATCACAACTCTCAATTGTGTTGAATTGTATACATTAAATGGATGAATATGGCATAGAAATTATACCCCAATAAAGCTATTTTAGGGGGGTTTTAAGAAAAAACATTTTATTTACTCATCACATAGTGAGTGGTAATTCCTTGGGGTCCGTCTCTCAGGCAGTTGTACGCAGATGTCTGCTGGGGCTGCAGCTCTGAAGACCCAGTGGAACCAAATGACCAAGATGGAATCCTAACCCAGCTGGTAATGGATGCCAGTTGTTCACTTGGAGCTGTGACCCTGAGCATCTCCATATGGCTTGCGCTTCTCAAAGCATAGCAGCCAGGTTCTGAGGGGGAGTATCTCAAGGGGCCCAAGCAGAAGCCATCAGACAAGTTCTAACCTAGCCTCTGAAGTCACACAGCATCACTTCTACATACTCTATTGATTACAAGAGAATCCCTACAGGTACCTCAGATTCCAGGGGAGAAAGAATTTGTGACCATCTCTAACCTTCCACCTAGTCAGTTAGTCACTCTTGAGCAAATTGGCAGCCTTTACTGAAAGAATAGTTAAACCCCAATTTAAAAAACAAACAAGCATATTTGAAGCACAAGCAGAGCAACTCCCTCAAAATTCCTGCTCAGAGGGTCTCTCAGAGAACGCTTCTGATCATGGTCAGAGTAGTCAACAGTGGTAACTACCTACTTACATATTCATCATTTCTTTTCTTCAAACTGCAACACTCTTCGCTCTTTAAATGCTCCTATCAAGCTTCCATACCCACGATGAACTGTTTAGGGGATAAATATAAGATAAGGAGAAACTAAAGTAAGAGGGGAAACCATCTAGGTTGCCTCCTCAAAACTGGTGGTGGAAAAGCTGCAATTAAACATGTGTTTCCCCGAGAAGAATGCCCTGAAGTTTAAGCAATGCACACATTTCATAATGGAAATTTTCCCTTTGAGAACTGAAGGTGTGGTACTGAAGGGTGTGGTCAGTCATTGTGGGAATAAGTCTGAGTCTCCAAAGTATTGACCTTCAAAGTTATAGGGATGCCACTGGTTCACACCCCTCTCTCCACCTGATCATAAAACAGTCCCTAGATGACAGAAAGAACTAGAACAATGATTATGTGCTTCCTAAATACCGTTTTCAACCTTAACTAATGTTTTACAGTCTTGGTCAAGATTGAAGTTACTCTTGCCCTTAATGCAGTTCGTTCCCAATAACCAGGTAGTGTCTCCTTATAGGTTAATGTTGAATCAGTGTCCTAGGAATGGAGAAGGAGAGAGAGGAGTCATTTGGAGATGAAGAGTGGGTGCCCCCATAAAGATAGGTTCACAGTAACACAATTTGCATTAGAAAGGAATGGAGAGGGGCGCCTGGGTGGATCAGTCAGTGATCAAAATCAGTGTTTGCCTTCGGGCTCCGGTGATGATCCCAACGTCCTGAGATCGAGCCCCGCATTGTGCTCCCTGCTCCACAGGCAGCCTGCTTCTCCCTCTCCTGCTCCCCCTGCTTGTGCTCTCTCTTTCTCTCTCTCTGCCAAATAAATAAATAAAATCTTAAAAAAAAAAGAATGGATAGCCAATGACTAGTTGATGCTTCCTATGTACCAGACACTTTGTCATTTCCTCCCTGTGTTGTGCTCTTCATTGTTTACAACATCTCCTTAAGGTCTTTCTATTCCCATTTTACAGATGAATTAGTAGAGTCCTAAGCAGACCAAGTTGTGAAATGCCCCATATGACACAGAGAGAAGAGCTGAGATCTGAATCCAGTGTATTGAATTTTAGAATTAAACTCTGAGATGGAAAGTTATGTTGCTACTCTTAGACAAACTGAGAATCCCCAAACCTCCCTGCACTATTTTCTCATCTCGACCATCCATTTGCTCATCCCTTTCCTTCATCCTTGGAAGAATTCTTGATAGGAGGTCATGATAAAAGTGAGTACAACTAGACTCCAGAGGTAAGAAGTAGAGAGGAATCCCTAAAATCCCTAAGAGAAGCTTCCTTGAGTTATATAAAGCAGCTGTAACTCAGAAAAATTCAAGCTCTAAATATGTTTAATAATAAAGGCCATCTACAGAATTTTTCTAAGATTGCTGAGATTAGAGTGCTCATCCTCTTCATCTCTGATTACTTTTATACTGGAATCTGTGCTACAAAACCTTCTATAAAAACAGTCTCTTTGGTATCGTTAACTATATAACTGAATAAGGAAATATATCTCACAGTTAAAAAACCATATAGCCTGTATACTTCGCAGACTAGCTTTAAGCTCAGTATGGCAGTCAAAGAACTTGTCTCTCCATGACCTTATGTACCCATATAATATTTATGAAATCACAATGAATATAATTATAATATAAAACTTCAACCACATGAAGCCAAATGCTTGATCTCTGAAAGAGATACGGACAGGATTGCATTTTAAGAGAGGCTTATTTTCTTAGGACACCTAGGCTTCAAGCAAGGGTGTGTAGGGTGGGCTTTTCCCTGGGATAACAAAGATCAAACAGCTCCTGCTTTTTTTACCTGGCCCTTTACAGGTGTGTCATACCATAGTCCTCACTGCTCTGTGGCATTCTTTAAAGGTATCATCATCCCAGTAAAGGAAGCAGTATTTTGCTCATTCCCAGGCCTATATACTGCTGAAGATTTACTGCCAACTTGATTTATGAACTTCCTTTGCTCCATTCTGATATCAGTAGAATGCATGACCCTATTTTCTTTCCATTCAAACTTCTCTTGAACATAGAAATAAACTGTGTGAGATAAAAATGTATATAATATTCTCTTTGAATTGAAAGGTAGGTTACCAGAGATGGGGAGAGAGGATCACCACATGAAAAACTGCAGTTCTTTTTTTTTAAATTTTTTTATTGTTATGTTAATCACCATACATTACATCATTAGTTCTTGATATAGTGTTCCATGATTCATTGTTTGTGCATAACACCCAGTGCTCCACGCGGAACATGCCCTCCTTAATACCCATCACCAGTCTAACCCATCCCCCCACCCCCCTCCCCTCTAGAACCCTCAGTTTGTTTTTCAGAGTCCATCATCTCTCATGGTTCCTCTCCCCCTCCGACTTACTCCTCTTCATTCTTCCCCTCCTGCTATCTTCTTCTTCTTCTTTTTTCTTGACATATCTTGCATTATTTGTTTCAGAGGTACAGATCTGTGATTCAACTGTCTTGCACAATTCACAGCGCTCACCATAGCACATACCCTCCCCAATGTCTATCACCCAGCCACCCCATCCCTCCCACCCCCCACCACTCCAGCAACACTCAGTTTGTTTCCTGAGATTAAGAATTCCTCATATCAGTGAGGTCATATGATACATGTCTTTCTCTGATTGACTTATTTCACTCAGCATAACACCCTCCCGTTCCATCCACGTCATTGCAAATGGCAAGATCTCATTCCTTTTGATGGCTGCATAATATTCCATTGTGTATATATACCACCTCTTCTTTATCCATTCATCTGTCGATGGACATCTTGGCTCTTTCCACAGTTTGGCTATTGTGGACACTGCTGCTATAAACATTGGGGCGCATGTACCCCTTCAGATCCCTACATGTGTATCTTTGTGGTAAATACCCAGTAGTGCAATTGCTGGATCGTATGGTAGCTCTATTTTCAACTTTTTGAGGAACCTCCAGATTGTTTTCCAGAGGGGCTGCACCAGCTTGCATTCCCACCAACAGTGTAGGAGGGTTCCCCTTTCTCCGCATCCCTGCCAACATCTGTCGTTTCCTGACTTGTTAATTTTAGCCATTCTGACGGGTGTGAGGTGGTATCTCATGGAGGTTTTGATTTGGATTTCCCTGATGCCGAGCGATGTTGAGCAGTTTTTCATGTGTCTGTTGGCCATTTGGATGTCTTCTTTGGAAAAATCTCTGTTCATGTCTTCTGCCCATTTCTTGATTGGATTATTTGTTCTTTGGGTGTTGAGTTTGATAACTTCTTTATAGATTTTGGATACTAGCCCTTTATCTGATATGTCATTTGCAAATATTTTCTCCCATTCTGTCGGTTGTCTTTTGGTTTTGTGGACTGTTTCTTTTGCTGTGCAAAAGCTTTTTATCTTGATGAAATCCCAATAGTTCATTTTTGCCCTGCCTTCCCTTGCCTATGGCGATGTTTCTAGGAAGAAGTTGCTGTGCCTGAGGTCGAAGAGGTTGCTGCCTGTGTTCTCCTTTAGGATTTTGATGGACTCCTGCCTCACGTTTAGGTCTTTTAACCATTTGGAGTCTATTTTTGTGTGTGGTGTAAGGAAATGGTCCAGTTTCATTCTTCTGCATGTGGCTGTCCAATTTTCCCAACACCATTTGTTCAAGAGACTGTCTTTTTTCCATTGGACATTCTTTCCTGCTTTGTCAAAGATGAGTTGACCATAGAGTTGAGGGTCCATTTCTGGGCTCTCGATTCTGTTCCATTGATCTATGTGTCTGTTTTCCTGCCAGTACCATACTGTCTGGATGATGACAGCTTTGTAATAGAGCTGGAAGTCCGGAATTGTGAGGCCGCCAGCTTTGCTTTTCTTTTTCAATATTCCTCTGCTATTCGGGGTCTCTTCTGGTTCCATACAAATTTTAGGATTATTTGTTCTATTTCTTTGAAAAAGGTGGATGGTATTTTGATGGGGATTGCATTGAATGTGTAGATTGCTCTAGGTAGCACTGACATCTTCACAACGTTTGTTCTTCTAATCCATGAGTATGGAACGTTTTTCCATTTCTTTGTGTCTTCTTCAATTTCCTTCCTGAGTATTTTATAGTTTTCTGAGTACAGATCCCTTGCCTCTTTGGTTAAATTTATTCCTAGGTATCTTATGGTTTTGGGTGCAATTGTAAATGGGATCGACTCCTTGATTTGTCTCTCTTCTGTCTTGTTGTTGGTGTATAGGAATGCCAGATTTCTGTGCATTGATTTTATGTCCTGCTACTTTACTGAATTCCTGTATGAGTTCTAGCAGTTTTGGGGTGGAGTCTTTTGGGTTTTCCACATACAGTATCATATCATCTGCAGAGAGTGAGAGTTTGACTTCCTCTTTGCCGATTTGGATGCCTTTGATTTCTTTTTGTTGTCTGATTGCTGTGGCTAGGACCTCTAATACTATGTTGAATAGCAGTGGTGAGAGTGGACATCCCTGCTGCGTTCCTGACCTTAGGGGAAAAGCTCTCAGCTTTTCCCCATTGAGAATGATATTCGCTGTAGGTTTTTCATAGATGGCTTTTATGATATTGAGGTATGTACCCTCTATCCCTATACTCTGAAGAGTTTTGATCAAGAAAGGATGCTGTACTTTGTCAAATGCTTTTTCTGCATCTATTGAGAGGATCATATGATTCTTGTTCTTTCCTTTGTTAATGTATTGTATCACGTTGATTGATTTGCGGATGTTGAACCAGCCTTGCAGCCCAGGGATAAATCCCACTTGGTCATGGTGAATAATCCTTTTAATGTACTGTTGGATCCTATTGGCTAGGATTTTGGTGAGAATTTTTGCATCCATGTTCATCAAGGATATTGGTCTGTAATTCTCCTTTTGGATGGGGTCTTTTTCTGGTTTTGGGATCAAGGTAATGGTGGCCTCATAAAATGAGTTTGGAAGTTTTCCTTCCATTTCTATTTTTTGGAACAGTTTCAAGAGAATAGGTATTAATTCCTCTTTAAATGTCTGATAGAATTCCCCTGGGAGGCCATCTGGCCCTGGGCTTTTGTTCGTTGGGAGATTTTTGATGACTGCTTCAATTTCTTTAGTGGTTATAGGTCTGTTCAGGTTTTCTATTTCTTCCTGGTTCAATTTTGGTTGTTGATACATCTCTAGGAATGCACCCATTTCTTCCAGGTTATCTAATTTGCTGGCATAGATATGTTCTTATAATTGTTTGTATTTCTTTGGTGTTGGTTGTGATCTCTCCTCTTTCATTCATGATTTTGTTGATTCGGGTCATTTCTCTTTTCTTTTTGATCAGTCTGGCCAGGGGTTTATCAATCTTGTGAATTCTTTCAAAGAACCAGCTCCTAGTTTCGTTGATCTGTTCTACTGTTCTTTTGGTTTCTATTTCATTGATTTCTGCTCTGATCTTTATTATTTCTCTTCTCCTGCTGGGTTTAGGCTTTATTTGCTGTTCTTTCTCCAGCTCCTTTAGGTGTAGAGTTAGGTTGTGTATTTGAGACCTTTCTTGTTTCTTGAGAAAGGCTTGTATTGCTATATACTTTCCTCTCAGGACTGCCTTTGCTGTATTCCAAAGATTTTGAACAGTTGTGTTTTCATTTTCATTGGTTTCCATGAATTTTTTTAATTCTTCTTTAATTTCCTGGTTGACGCATTCATTCTTTAGTAGGGTGCTCTTTAGCCTCCATGTATTTGAGTTCTTTCCGACTGTCCTCTTGTGATTGAGTTCTAGTTTCAAAGCATTGTGGTCTGAAAATATGCAGGGAATAATCCCAATCTTTTGGTACCGGTTGAGACCTGATTTGTGACCTAGGTTGTGATCAATTCTGGAGAATGTTCCATGGGCACTAGAGAAGAATGTGTATTCTGTTGCTTTGGGATGGAATGTTCTGAATATGTCTGTAAAG
This sequence comes from Zalophus californianus, assembly GCF_009762305.2. Lineage (NCBI taxonomy): Eukaryota > Metazoa > Chordata > Mammalia > Carnivora > Otariidae > Zalophus > Zalophus californianus. Next base: position 132,395,507 of record NC_045603.1, read on the forward strand.
TCCATTTGATCCAGTGTTTCATTTAAAGTCTTTATTTCCTTGTTGATCTTTTGCTTAGCTGGTCTGTCCATTTCAGTCAGGGGGGTGTTAAAGTCCCCCACTCTTATTGTATTGTTGTCAATGTGTTTCTTCGCTTTTGTTATTAATTGCCTTATATAATTGGCCGCTCCCATGTTAGGGGCATAGATATTTACAATTGTTAGATCTTCTTGTTGGATAGACCCTTTAAGTAGGATATAGTGTCCTTCTTCATCTCTTATTACAGTCTTTGTTTTAAAATCTAATTTGTCTGATATAAGGATTGCCACCCCAGCTTTCGTTTGGTGTCCATTAGCATGGTAAATGGTTTTCCACCCCCTCACTTTCAATCTGGGGGTGTCTTTGGGTCTAAAATGAGTCTCTTGCAGACAGCATATCGATGTGTCTTGTTTTTTAATCCAATTTGATAGCCGGTGTCTTTTGATTGGGGCATTGAGCCCATTTACATTCAGGGTAACTATTGAAAGGTATGAATTTAGTGCCATTGTATTGCCTGTAAGGTGACTGTGACTGTATATTGTCTGTGCTCCTTTCTGATCTATGCTGCTTTTAGGCTCTCTTTTTGCTTAGAGGACCTCCTTCAATATTTCTTGTAGGGCTGGTTTCGTGTTTGCAAATTCCTTTAGTTTTTGTTTGTCCTGGAAGCTTTTTATCTCTCCTTCTATTTTCAATGAGAGCCTAGCTGGATATAGTATTCTTGGCTGCATATTTTTCTCGTTTAGTGCTCTAAAGATATCATGCCAGTCCTTTCTGGCCTGCCAGGTCTCTGTGGATAGGTCTGTTGCCAGTCTAATGTTTCTGCCATTGTAGGTTACATATCTCTTCTCCCGAGCTTCTTTCAGGATTTTCTCTTTGTCTCTGAGCCTCGTAAGTTTTACTATTAGATGTCGGGGTGTTGACCTATTTTTATTAATTTTGAGAGCGGTTCTCTGTGCCTCCTGGATTTTGATGCCTGTTTCCTTCCCCACATTAGGGAAGTTCTCTGCTATTATTTGCTCCAATATACCTTCTGCCCCTCTCTGTCTTTCTTCTTCTTCTGGGATCCCAATTATTCTAATGTTGTTTTGTCCTATCGTATCACTTATCTCTCGAATTCTGCCCTCGTGATCCTGTAGTTGTTTATCTCTTTTTCTCAGCCTCTTTATTTTCCATCATTTGGTCTTCTATATTGCTGATTCTTTCTTCTGCCTCATTTATCCTAGCAGTTAGTGCCCCCATTTTTTATTGCACCTCATTAATAGCCTTTTTGATTTCGACTTGGTTAGATTTTAGTTCTTTTATTTCTCCAGAAAGGGTTTCTCTAATAACTTCCACACTTTTTTCAAGCCCAGCTAGTATCTTTAAAGTCATGATTCTGAACTCTAGGTCCGACATCGTACTAATGTCCGTATTGAGTAGGTCCCTGGCAGACGGTACTACCTCTTGTTCTTTTTGCTGAGGTGATTTTTTTCATCTTGTCATTTGGTCCAGAGGAGAACAGATGAATGAGAGAACAGAATGCTAACAGGTTAATAACATCTCCAGCCAATATACTCTATACAAATCAGAAAAGACCTGAAACCAGGGGACAAGAAAGGGAAAGAAGAGAAAAAAAAAAAAAAAAGGAAAAAGAAAAAGATAAAAACAAAGAAAAACAGAACAAAACAAAAAAAAAAAACAGAATGTGATCAAATATGATCAGGCTAGTGCATAGATCAGTGCCACACACTAGCTTTTGGGCATATTTTGGTCTGTTAGAAGAAAGTGCCTGCTAAAATTTTAAAGGAAGAAAGACATATATGTACAAAATAAGAGTTGATACAATGAAGGGATGGCAGATGACTGAAGGATGAAAATTATAAAAGATTCTATAAAAGGAATTGATAAGAAGTTGTTTCTAAAAAGAAAGAAGATTTAAAAAGAAAAAAAAAGAAAAAAGGGAGAGAATGTGATCAGGCAGAAGAATAGAACAAAGCCATACACTAGTGATTTAGGGTATATTTTGATATGTTAGAAGAAACTGTATCTCAACATTTTAAAGAGAGAACAACTTATATATATATATGCCAAAAATAAGGGTAACTACTACGAAGGGATAAAAATATGACTCTAAAAATGAAAAATAAAAAATGTTTTTTTTAAAAAAAGGGATTGATAAAATGTTATTTGAAAAGGGGAAAAAGAAAAATTAAAAAAAATTAAATAAAAAAAAGAAAAAATTAAAAAAAAGAAAAATTAAAAAAAATTAAAAAAGAAAAAGTTAAAAAAATTAACTTCGAAAAACTAATGAATTATGGTAAAAAAAGCCATGAATTCTATGTGCAGTATTCCCCTAGCGCTGGAGTTCTCCTGTTCTCCTTGATCGGTAAACTTGGTCTTGGCTTGCTGGCTGTTCGTGCTGATCTTCTGGGGGAGGGGCCTGTTGCCGTGGTTCCCAAAAGTCTTTGCCGGAGGCGGGATTGCCCCGCCCTTGTCTGTCTGGGCTAAGCAAGCTGCTCCGGTTTGCTCTCAGGAGCTTTTGTTCCCTGCAAGCTCTCGGTACTGCTTTGGAGGACCAGGGTGAAAATGGTGGCCTCCCAATCTCCGCCCGGAGGAGCTGAGAACTCGGGGCCCCGCTCCTCAGTGCGCCCCCAGAGAAAAGCAGTCACTCCCGTCTCCCCGGTCTCCGGCCGCACTCCGTGCTCACCCGGCCTGTGACCGAGCGTTTCTATCTCTGGCACCCAACCCCGTGTGGAGTCTCCAAACCCAGCAGATCCCTGCGGTGCTCTCCCGCGCTGCTCCTCCCGGGGGAGGAAGGGGAGTCTCCCCGGCTCTGCCGCTTGTTGGGTCCCTGCTGGAGGAGCAGTGGCCCGACTGGGCCGCGGATCACGGTTTATGGCTACCCCGAGCTGAGAGCCCGCGCCTCGGCTCCGTCTCTGCAGCCGGCTTCCCCGCTCCGATCCCTGGGAGCTCTGGCGCACTCAGGCACCCCTGGTCTTTCTGTGACCCCGAGGGTCCTGAGACCCCACTGTCCCAGCGAGGGTTCCACCCCCCGCTTAGCCACTGCAGCGACGTCCCTCTGCGGAGCCGGCTTCTAAAAGGTCCGATTTTGTGCTCCGCGGCTCTAGCACTTGCCAGAAGCGGCCGACGGAGGCCCCCACCCCCGCCGTCTATCCTCCCGAGTATCGCCTCGGATTCACTTCTCCGCACATCCTACCTTCCAGAAAGTGATCGCTTCTCTGTTCAGAGAGTTGTCGCTATTCTCCTCTTCGATCTCCTGTTGAGTTCGTAGGTGTTCAGAATGGTTTGATCCCTATTCAGCTGAATTCCTGGGACCAGACGAAATCCAGGTCTCCTACTCCGCCGCCATCTTGCTCCGCCCCCTTAAAAACTGCAGTTCTAAGAGAGAAAGGAATTCTACCCTGACCTGTATCACTTGCTAGTTGTATTACCTTGGATAAGTCATTGAACTTTGGGGGTCCTCAGGTTCCTAAGGGTAACACTAGAAGAATGCTTCCTGCCTGGCCATTTCTACATGTAGTTAATAATATATGTTAAAGTGCTTTGGAAAGAATAAAACATTATACAAAAATATAGTAAACCTTGGAGTAGTTTAGTAACCTTGTTAAAGACTATAGACAAAGTTGTCAAACGGGTTTCCTCTTAACTCCTTACTTTCCATCTTGCTGCATACAGAAAGGCAGAGACAGCCCTGAAAGATACGCATCTTTGCTACCCTTTCTTGACCATCCCTCACATCTTATAAACACTTCCCCCCAACTCCATGGTTACCTGTATCCTCATACTTCAGCCCTGACTGCACAGCTATTCTATTTTAAAGATCACTGACATCGAAATAAAAACTCCCTGTAAACTGGAAACTGTAATTTGAGGTCTCTGAGACAGGGGTTCTCAAAGAGCTAACCGTTATTATAAAGCTGTATATTCTTTTATATGTTTAATTCATTCTTATCTATCAGCATTATATGGAACTGTTTTATATATTTTAAAAATTACTTAATTGATATCATACTCTCCAAATCATTCTAGAATTTTTTACTGCCTAAATTTTGTTTCCCCCAGTTTATCTATATTGAGGTATGAACTCTAGTTTCATAATTTTAACTGATACACAATTGTATCATGATGCCAATTTTTAAAATCCACTTCCCTTCTACTTGGGATTTTAGTATTATAAACAATGCTGCGATAAACACCATTGGTTATGTCTCCTTTACACTAGAGTGAGAGATTTTCTGCTAAATTTCAGCATCAGAGTCAATTTGCAGGGTTAACTACACTAAATATTAATAAATTGTTCTGAAATGGGATGACACCATCTTCCACTTTCACCAGAACTGTCTGAGTGTCTCTGCTCCCCATGTCTACCCAAAACTTGGTGGTTTTATACCTTAACTTTATCTTTTCCCTTTACTGAAATATATGCTATGTACAACAGGATTCATAAAAACATACATGGAATTTTTTTTTTCACTTTTCAAATTTTTATTTAAATTCTGCTCAGTTAACATATAGTGTAATATTGTTTTCAGGAGTAGAATTGAGGGATTCATCACTTACATGTAACACCCAGTGTTCATCACAAGTGCCCTCCTTAATGCCCATCACCCAGGGACGCCTGGGTGGCTCAGTCGGTTAAGTGTCTGCCTTCAGCTCAGGTCAAGATCCCAGGGTCCTGGGATGGATCGAGCCCCGCATCAGGCTCCCTGCTCAGCAGGAAGCCTGCTTCTCCCTCTCTCCCCCTCTGCTTATGCTGTCTCTGTCAAATAAATAAAATCTTAAAAAAAAAAAATCCCCATCACCCATTTAGCTCATCCCCCACCCACCTCCCTTCAACGACCCTCAGTCTGTTCTCTATCATTAGGAGTCTTTTATTGTTTGCTTCCCTCTCTCCTTTTTTTTCCTTCCCTTATGTTCATCTGTTTTGTTTCTTAAATTCCACATATGATATTTGTCTTTCTCTGACTTATTTCACTTGGCATGAGACCCTCTAACTCCATCCACATTGTTGCAAATGGCAAGATTTCATTCTTTTTTGATGGTGGAGTAATAGTCCATTGTGTGTGTGTATGTATACATACATACACTTTAACAATTCATCAGTTGATGGACCTTTGGACTCTTTTCATAATTTGGTTATTGTTGATAATGCTGCTATAACATTGGGATGTGTGTTCCCTTCAAATTTGTATTTTTGTATCCTTTGGGTAAATATCTAGTAAGGCAATTTCTGGGTTGTTGTAGGGTAGTTCTATTTTTAACTTTTTGAGGAACCTCCGTACTGTTCTCCAGAGTGTCTGCACCAGTTTGCATTCCCACCAGCAGTGTAAAAGGGTTCCCTTTTCTCCACATCCTCATCAACATCTGTTGTTTCCTGTGTTGTTAATTTTAGCCATTCTGACAGGTGTGAGGTGGTATCTCATCATGGTTTTGATTTGTATTTCCCTGATGATGAGTGATGTTGAGCATCTTTTTATGTGCCTATTAGCCATCTGTATGTCTTCTTTGGAAAAATATCTATACATGTCTTCTGTCCATTTGTTTTTTGGGTGTTGAGCTTGATAAGTCCTTTATAGATTTTGGATACTAGCCCTTTATCAGATATGTCATTTACAAATATCTTCTCCTGTTCCATAGCCTGCCTTTTAAATTTTGTTGATTGTTTCCTTCGCTGTGCAGAAGCTTTTTACTAGATTAAGTCCCAATGTTCATGTTTGCTTTTGTTTCCCTTGCTTCTGGTGACATGTGTAGTAAGAGTTGCTGTGGCTGTGGTCAAAGAGGTTTCTGTCTGTGTTCTCCTCTAAGATTTTGATGGTTTCCTGTCTCACATTTAGGTCTTTCATCCATTTTGAATTTATTTTTATGTATGGTGTAAGAAAGTGATCCAGTTTCATTCTTCTGCATGTTGCTGTCACATATATGCAATTTTAAATAATAATAATAATAACAACAACATGAAATCAACATTTATATGCCCACACACCAGTTAAGCAACTGAACTTCACATTTCTCTCTTTCCCACCCTGCTGCACTATTCTGCCATTTGACTTAATCAGTCTCTTACATTTTTTATAATTTCACCATATATATTTACAAACAAACAATACATTGTTTTATTAGGTTGTTTTTGAACTGCATATAAAGGTAGATAAGAGTTTGCATTATTTTATACATGGCTTCTTTTGCTCAACATTGTATTTTAAATTTATTCATGTTGTTGAATATAGCTTTAGGTTATTTCTTTTCACTGCTCTTTGATATTTCACTCGTAAATAGTATTGAACCACTGTACTCTTCATTGATATTGGCTTAGGTCTAGTTTTTTATATTCATGTTTTTTGCTCATTTTTTCTTGTAATTTGTCATTGTCATAATGATCCTGAGGAATTCTTTACATTGTGGAAGACAGCCTCTGAAGAGGACTACCACCAGTGCTATCCTTACCTATTTCAAATGCTGTTGCATGCATCAAGAGGTGGAGTTTGTTTTCCCTCTCCTAGAATCTATGCTGGCCTTGTGACTTATTTTGATCAGTAGCATGCAATGGAAATAATACTGTGCCTGTCCCAGGTCTAGGTTTTAAGAGGCCTGGCAGCTTCCACTTTCCATCTTGACTTCATTTCATTCTTAGTCTTGAAAGATAGTTTAGCTGGGTATAGAAATCTAAGCTTAAATTTATTTTCTTTCAAGACTTTGAGGATACTATTTCACTATCTTTTGGCTTCATTGTTACTATGAGAAGTCAGCTGTTCCTCTAACTACCAGTCCTTAATATAATAATCTCTTTCCTAGCCTCAGTCCTGGATGCAATTTCACTATGCTATGTCTAGGTGAGAATTTCTTGTATTTATTTCATTTTATGTGTTTACCATGTATGAATTTATTTATGTAACTATTTATATGTGAATTTATATATGCATGCATGTATGTATTGGGATTTGCTTGACTTCTTTAAACTGTGACTCATTCCTCTCATCATTTATGGAAGATTCTTACCATTATCTAAGAAAAAAAAATCATCTTCCTTAGTGTCTCTCTGCTTTCCTTCTAGGACTCCAATTAAATATATTGTAGAACTTTTCTCCTTACCCTTCATGTCTCATAATCTCTCACTACTTTTTTTCTTTTTGTCTCTCCATGCTACATTTAATAACATCTTCTTAACATATCTTTGGCTATATTTAATAGAGCATTAATCCCATCCATTGTTTTTAATTTCAGTTATTAAATTTTTATTTCTAGAAAATCGATTTGGTTGTTTTTCAAATATGCTGTCATTTTATAGTTAATTATTACCTACAGATATTTTCAGTGCTGTCAGAGTTTTTCTAGACATAAGAATAGTTGTTTTGCAATCTTTGTTTGATATTTCCAACAACTTGACATCTTTACAGGTCCATTTAGGCTCTCTGTCTTGTTTTGTTTTCTTAACCTGATGATTCATTGCCATGGGTTCAAATGTCCTTGCATACTTATTTATTGATTGTGTGCTCTCATTGTCCTTGAAAAATTATTTGTGAAGTCATATGAAGCCTACAATGACAGTAAATGCCTTCCTCCATAGATGGCTTGCATTTTCTTTGGTCAGTCACCTAGGAACTTTACCAATCAAAGAAAAATTTATTTTATTATATATATATTATATATTTATTCGTTAATTAATATTAACTTTATTAGTATTAATTAATTCAATAATCAATTAATTAATATATTATATATGTATATTTAGATAGAGCACAAATGGGGTTAGGGGTGGGCAGAGGGAGAGGGAGATAGAGAGACTCTTAAGCAGGCTCCAAGCTCAGCACAGAGCCCAGTACAGGGCTAAATCTCATGACCCTGAGATCATGACCTGAGCTGAAATCAAGAGTCAGTCACTTAACTGACAGAGCCACCAGGCACCCCAACTAATCAGGGAACAATTTAAACTAAATTTATAGTTGAATTTTTTTGGACTGCTCAGGTAATGCAAATTTGGTTTGAAAATGCACACGAGGATTAGGAGGCATTATTTTTTTTCTTTCCATTATGTTCAATGCAAAAATGACTTTCTTTGTGACCCGGAGATTAGAAGATTTATTTCTGACTCATCCTTTCTCTAAATTTGTAGCTATATGGGGGTTTCCAGGATTATGACAAGAATCTCCTATTAGTTCTGGGCTTTAACTTATTTATTCCATATGCATAAGGTCCATCTGAAATGAAGTCCATCTTTTCTGAAATTATCAAATGATTTAAGGGGTGAGGCAACTTGAGTGCTCAGTTTACATCTCTGGTTCCCCGGGATTTTGATTCAGTAATTTCTTGCTACATAGATTTTAAGATTTAAAAAATATTTTAATTACCATTTGAACTTATTTTCAGTGGGAAGATTGGTCAAAATAATTTAGTCTGCCATATTTTAGGAAACAGAAATCCATTCATCAATTTTTAAAATTTCATTTAATATACTTTTCATATCCACATATTCAATTTGATATCTTTTCAGATCTGTTTGGAAAAAGGTTAGGTCTCTTGTTTATTATGTTTTATTTTCAAACCTTTCTTTTATTTCCTTATTAAGCTAAAAAGACATTTTATATTCTATATGTTATCATTTGAATGTCTGAAATTATTGCAGATCTGATAGTTAAAATTGTTGTTCCTACTGACACAAAATCTTATTTTCATGTGTACTTAATAATTTTTTCAATAGGAACTAATTTCCTTGGAATTTTATCAGAAGTAACTTGAGGTCTAGTTTAAAATATATTTCACTGGAGAGACTTGTGTTTACTTCTTCCAGGTCCTTTGGGATGCTTCCAACCTGACATGACTAATTGAATTTTCAGCTTGCTATTTTGTGGGTCATGCAAATAGTGTGAATTTCACCCACAGCTATGAGTATGGGCTTATAATTGGCAAATTTCAGGGGAGGATTATTTTCTACTCTTGTCTGGGCAGTGGTTAATCCACATAGCTCTTCCTTAATGGGTGCATTTTTCTTGCTTGCCCTGTGAGCTTGCCATACTTAACGGGTCCTTACTTAATGGAGGGGCCTCTGATTTCAATTCTCACCTTGTCTGGGACTCAAGCTTTCTCTCCTGTTCTCCCCTAAAACTCAGCCCAAAGCCCACCAGAAATTGGCACATCTTTCAAGCTAAACCCAACTCAATACTACTTTAACTTTGGAGAACTGTACTTTCTCTTTTTATTTATTAGTATCTGTCTTACTTCCTTCTTCCTCACTCATGCTATGAAAAAAGATTTTTCACATATTTTATCTTTCATTTTTATATGTGTTTTGTGTTATATGTGTTATGTTAGAAGGTATTTCTCTACACATTGGGGGGATGTATTCTGGAAAACAGAATCCAATTCCTTCCTTATTCTGCCTGATCCTCCTCAATGCTGATTTTTATATCCCATTCATCATGCTTACATAGATTCCACACTCAAGAAATATTTAATGAAGGAAATTATTGCTGAATCATAAAAGAAAATATGTAATTTCTTTTTTTTAAATGGATAACACTACCAGCAAAAGATTAATATGTGAAAAATAACTTCCTTGACTAGTTTTTAATTTTTAACTTTATATATATTATTTCATTTGCAAAATGACAAGTATCTCAATTTATGAATTATACAACATATTCTATTGTTTTATGTGTGTTAACATGAAGTTGCATATGACCTTAAAATTTAACCTGTAAAAATCATAAATATATATCTAGGTTCTTTAATTTATTATAATCTTACCAGTCTTCTCTTTATCAACATCGTTATTGGAAAGTGTTGTGGGTTTAAGCAAGAGCTGCTTCCAAAATCTAAATGAGTTTTTTTGGTGACAAATGGTAGAAAATTTGGTGTGATCCGCTGACTTAACACTATTAATCTCAGGTTAAAACCAAAATTTTCTATCTGAAATAGCCTTCAAATATTAATAGAAATGTAACTTATGCTCAGTATTATTTTACTAAGTATTATTTTACTATTCAGTATTATTTTACTATTTTACTATTATGCCAGTATTATTTTACTAAGACCTAAGTATGCGTGAAGATTTTCCAATAAGATACCTACATCTCAGACAAAATTTTGAGTGGTGGTAGGTTTTTAAAAGGTGAGAGTAATGTATAATGACATACTTCTTTTCGCTCAGAAACCTAAAAGAACCATGATCAATGCCTTCAATTCCCAGGAGTAAGTGAGGAATAACAGAATGTCCACCTTGGAAACTTGGATAGGCTGTGTAATACAGAAGACATTATGGAGCCATTACAGAGGTTCCTGAGGGCATTAGTCCCAGAAAATGATGAGGATCTGAAGCAAGGTCCTTGGGAATTACTGTCAGAGATACCCTTTCCAAGGTTATCAAAACTCTTGCATCAGTATATCTTAATTCAACACTCACAATCTATATTTACACAAACTAGGGATCTTTTTTCAAGTAATTAGAATTTAAAAATAAAACTTTCAATGTATTTGTTTGGAAAGGACAAGTTAAGCAGAATTATGTTATAACAGGAGCTTCTAAATGGAAATTAGATGAGCCAGGGTGACTTTAGCTAATTATTATGTTTCCCCACTCTTAGTTGGGACATGGGTGCTGCCTTGCTAGCCATTTTCTAAAATAAGAAACACATGACTCTTTCTAGAGCCCTGCGATCATATGAGTACGAATTCAGTGCTAAGCAGAACATTTCAAGTTCGTACAATTTGCATTAGTGGGGACACTACTTGATGACAGTCTAATGGGAATTAGCTCAAGATCTGGTTTGTTGTTTCACTAAACCTTAATCTTTCAGGCAGATGTGTTTGTCTCTCTGTATTCAAAAAAAAAAAAAAAAAAAGAACTTCTACACCATCATGTCTTTCAGAAGTAAAAAAAGCTTATGAAAACAGGATATTTTAAGACAGCGGTACTTGACTTTTCCTGCCTAAGTGAGAATTTCCTGTCGAGAGAGTTGACAAAGTGGGTTTGAAACAGCTTTCCTGTAATTAATTTTCTTTGTGTGTGAATTTAATACTGATGCAAAGGTGTTACTCATTTGACAACTCCAAGGTTTAATGTCTAACCATCCAACGGGAAAGGAAGAACACGACTACCCAGAATTCCTCATTAATTAGCTTCAATCCTCAGTCCATGATACTCATCCACTCATCTAAAACTGCTAATTGTTATCAATTGGATGATTTTCAGAACGCATTCAATACCTCAGAAGAATATAACTCATTTTACATTGCTTGTTGAACATCTCAGTGACAAGAAATGTTCTTATTTATGACTCTGGGCCAGATCTGAGCTTCTAGTTAAACAGAATGGTAGCATCATGTAGCACAGAAAGCATTGAACTTGAAATAACAATGACTGGATTCTTGTTCTACCTGATTGTGGATAAAATAAATAACCTGAGGGCTATGAGTCTTAATTTCTTCAATGACAAAATACAGATGAAGTCAAAGTCTTTCCTAGTGCCAAGAAAGAAAGAAAGAAAGAAAGAAAGAAAGAAAGAAAGAAAGAAAGAAAGAAAGAAAGAAAGAAAGAAAAGAAAAACAGACACTGTGATTTCCAAGGCACCAAAATCTACAGTTTGAGGTGATAGTCTAAGATTGAAAGCTATGTATTTTGGAATATCAGAACCATTGTGTGAAATATCTCTCCACTTTAGTTTTTAAGAGTCAAAGAGAAAATAAAACCTTGGAAATATCTACATTTATTTTCTCCTTCTACTCAATGCTTGGCTTTTACAGTGAAATGGACTGAGATATTTGAGAATATAAAGGGTTTTGGATGAGTGAACGTTGAGTGACTGAAGCTCTCAGGAAAGAATTTAAAAGATCTTGAAGCCATGCAGCCATGTTATATAAACATGATTTTGAACCGGACCATCCTGTCCATACTACTGGCACCATGATTGAGTTAAGTGAAATTTTATCCCCAAATTGGGAAGGTGTTCTGAGTCTGTTCGTCTGTTCTTCTGTTCTTTCTCAAAAACCTTATGGGAAAATCAAGGTACTGTAGATAATTGTGTCAAGTGTTAAGAAAAGCCTAACTAGACCAAAAAGACTTTAATTTCAGTCAATTTTATCAAAACTGCAGCCCTAACCTCAAAGTGATTCCTAAGGAAAACACCAGTTACATTAATTTTTCCAGATGTTCATCCCTTTGGACTCCAGGGAAATGTATTCTTCTTTCATTTTTCCCTTCCTTTTTATTTATTATTTTTTATTAAGATTGTCTTTATTTATTTGACAGAGAGAGACACAGGCAGAAAGGGAACACAAGCAGGGGGAGTGGGAGAGGGAGAAGCAGGCTTCCCGTGGAGCAGGGAGCCCAATGTGGGGCTTGATCGCAGGACTCCAGGGTCATGACCTGAGCAGAAGGCAGACGCTTAACGACTGAGCCACCCCAGGCACCCCATTTTTCCCTTCCTTTTTAAAGAAAAGATGGTAGGTAAAAGGAAAGGGGCATAGTTACATCTCTTTCTAACTTCTGAAATCCCAGAGACTCTTTCTCTGCCAGCCTATTATAGTTGTCATGAAAATGCATTCACTTATCTTTTATGCATGCCTCCCCCCTACCCCACCAACTAAAATAAAGTTTGTATTTATTTTTCTGGAAATATCCAAAGTGGCCCTGGCTAAGCTTCAAATCTATTTTTCTATGTGCTGTGGCTTTCAATTTTGCTGTCTGTACTCAGCAAAAAGAGATAACTCGAGTAAGCTCAACAATAACTGAACTTGAAAAAATTCAAGGGCAACTGACTGTCTAAAAGTCAAATTATGATTCTTATTCGATGAATTGCAAAACCCTGTGATGGTGCTCATCCATTCCGGCACTTCTATTTCTCATAGTTTGAAATAATTGCTCTGAATGAGTTGTTTGTACCCCAGCCTTAAACAAGAAAAGCGCATCATTTCCATGGGCATGCTGTGCTGTCCTGAATGTTAAGAGCTCATCCTTTCATTTTAAGTATTTCTGAGACACTGTTTCATACTGGTTTTACTGACCCCACAGTCCTTGGGTGGAAAAATAGATGTGTCTTCATCGGTGTTTTAATGAAACCATTTGCTATGAATATTCACGATTCAACATATCTGCCCAGAAGAGACCTTGGGAAGTCATCTTCTGCATTCACCATCTTTGAAACACAGTCATTTATACTACCTCGGAAAAATGTCTTTAAGTCATCTTTTCTTTGAGGAATTTAGCTGCTTCTCTGAACACTGGTCCAACCTCTCAAATCGTCTTCCTGCATCAAACTTGAATCCTTGCCGCCATCTTTATACTCATTTCTTCTTATATGAAAGTCATCCGAGTTTTTATTCATCCATATGACTACTTTAATTTTAATTTTAAAAGATATATATATATATATCCCAGTTACAAGCAAAATCATGTACCCATATCTCAAACAGAATTGTTTAGAAAAAGCAAACACAAACAGAGATGTGTAATCACAATATTTGACTTCTCTTTTCAACTTTAGCACACTTCAGCAGGGTTGCTTGGGACAAGTTGTCCGATGCCTCTGGACCCACACCATTTGACAGCTGATTTGCCTTTTTTCTCTAGGGCTTCACATATAAAGGTTTTCCTTTTTGGAATAAAAACATTGATCCCTAAAATTAGAACACTCATGTCTGTTTTTAACTAGCTGCACTGTAGTACAGATTTGGTTCTTCAGCCCTGGTCATTACATTGTCCCTTTTCAGTGTATTAAGTTATGAAAATACATGCATGTTCCTTCTTCATGTTGCCTGGACAAGGGTCAGAGTTGAAAGGAATCGTGAAAAAAAACTGAAACAGCAATGGCCTGCAGCAGTGAGAAAACTCTAGGAAGTTGCTTGGACTCTAGTTGAAATGACTTCTGTTTGTGAGAGGTCATGGAGAGGTCTGTGTGAATCACCGGGCTGAGGAATAAAAAGCGATTGCTGATACCTTCACCAAACGAATTGCTGACTTCATGGCACCCACCCCAGTCTTCACTAGAAGAACCAAACTGACTAGAAAAGGAACTTTGACATAAATACTGTCAGAACGTCTCCTCCAATATGCTTCGGTCACGGGCTTCTAAGCAAATATCCAGGCTGATTAGTCCTTCCGGGTTTGAAGTAATACTGGGATCCAACATGTCTCTGGTATTTAAAGCATGCATCTTGAAACTTAAGGGACAAAACTAGCACACGGCTCCAAATGCCCCCTCACACATTGCCTGCTCCAAAATAAGTCTTTAGCTGTGCTGTCTGCTTGCACATGGGCCCCGCCCATACCCACTTTATAGTGTAGGACAGGCTTCTTATGAGCTTCTGACACCGAGACTCCTGAACATTACCACCACCACCACCACTACCCCCAAAATGCACATCCATGCCCAATTTTTCCTTCACAAGTTCCTCTGACACACAGAAGTGGGTCCTAAGCTGTCCTAAGCTGTCTAGAAGAATTTTTGTACCACCTTACTCCACAGAAATGTTAGTGAGTAGGACTAGAGGTACACAGATCTCTTCCCCTGTCCCTGTTAAAATTGCACTGGATTTCTGGTGTATCTGAAGTATGGTACCCTGGCCTTGGTTTAGTGTTGCATTTGATGCTTGCCACCAGGTCTTCTCGCAGCTGAATCTGATTTCTGAAATTAAGCTCAAAATTGTCTCCCCCTAGTCTTTGCTGCATCTCCTGAGAGAAGGGAAGACCATTCTCAGCAATCAGACTGTCGACATTCCAGAAAATGTCGACATCACTCTGAAGGGACGCACAGTTATTGTGAAAAGTCCCAGAGGAACACTGCGAAGGGACTTCAATCACATCAGTGTAGAACTCAGTCTTCTTGGAGAGAAAAAGAAGAGGATCCAAGTTGACAAATGGTGGGGAAATAGAAAAGAGCTGGCTACTGTTCACACTGTCTGTAGTCACGCACAGAACATGATCAAGGGCGTTGCACTGGGCTTCCGTTACAAGATGAGGTATATGCTCACTTCCCCATCAACGTTGTTACTCAGGAGAATGGTTCTCTTGTTGAAATCCGAAATTTCTTGGATGAAAAATATATCCGCAGGGTTTGGATGAGGTCGGGTGTTGCTTATTCTGTATCTCAAGCCCAAAAAGATGAGTTAATTCTTGAAGGAAATGACATTGAACTTGTATGAAACTCAGCTGCTTTGATTCAGCAAGCCACAACTGTTAAAAACAAGGATATCAGAAAATTCTTGGATGGTATCTGTGTTTCTGAAAAAGGAACAGTTCAGCAGGCTGATGAATAAGATCTGAGTTGTCCATCTACAGAAACAGCAGGATGCCAGATGATTTTTCAGACTTATTCGTGATATTTTAAAGATGCAATAAAAGCTATACTGATTTGGGAAAAAAAATTGTTCTCTCCCTCTCAGTTCTAATCCCACTAGATATTGGCATCCACCTTCTACAACTGACCCGTGGTCATGGATGGCTTAGTTAAGCATGCTTCCCTTAGTTAGGGTGTTTCTCTCTGTTATTTTTTAGCTTCTTGTGCTTAAAGTCCTAGGAGGGCTTTACAGAGTAGCTTTTTCTGAAAATCCACAGGCGAGAGAGAAAGTTCGACTATAAGTTAGCCATCGGTCTGAGTTTTCTCGTTCCACCGTGGATGAAAATGTAAAGGCACCTTCATTATTAGTTTGGGGGAAGAAGAGTTTCAATCCAATGTTAAGCAGTTAGTGTTCTGGAAAATGAACCTTAGGAAACTTGTCTCACCATCGTGAGCTGAGCCAACCTGATATGCTGTGGGAAAGGACAGCATATTACTCTGGGTAAATGAGAAGCACACAGAAAATAAAATTGTTAGGTTTTGCTTGGAATTGAAAATTGTTGAAGGTTGAAGACTTTAATGTAGGGAGTTTATCAACAGCAGCAGAATCAGTGGTTTTATCAGACTAGCAGTAAGGTCTGCAAAAAGGCACTTCCTGCTGATGAAATTATATAGCTAGAGATTTGGGTCCAGATTTTATACTCAGGAAGTCCTTAAAAACTTGTTTGCTGTTGTCATGCTGAGGGAATTAATAGATTAGACATTAACTACTAAAATTTTTGAGAGAACCCTCCCCAATATAACATTTACTAGAAGAGCAGAGCGTCCCTCTATTTCGGATTAAAATATGGAACACCTCATTTTCTACCAAGGCCATTTGCACAGTTTCTGAAGCAATGTTTCACATGAAGGAGAAGTCTAGTAAATGTGTGAACTATGCCTTTATATTAAACTTGATTTATTACCTGTAAAAGGAAAAGAGAACAAGTGACTATAAGTCAAACTCAGGTTGGAAAAAATTATTCCTGTTACGTGTATTTGGTATTTGTTAATATAGTATGGAATCATGTAGACTTCCATACTGAGATACCATTCGAATTATTTCGTATTTGTTACAGGGAACAAATGAGAGATCATCTAGAGATTTACATTTTACCCCTCAGAGGATTAATTTGGTTTTTACATTTTCTGTTGATTCCCATGAAAATATTTATTACACAATCATCAATATTTATTGAGAAATTGTTGCATATTGAAATTAGGAGGAAAACAGGAAGAGAATTGGTAAAAGAGTACAAACTTTCACGTATCTAATGCATAACATGGTGACTATAGTTGGTAACACTTGAAAAAAGACAAAATTGTATAAGGTGGGAAAAAATAAAATGATCAGACTTGTTTTAATGGATGCATTAAATTCAGTGGTCTATTCTTGTGGCTACTGGACATTTGTGCTATATATTAAGCATTTGAGAAATTATGGAGTTGAGCACATTTCTCATAATTCAATTAATACCAGAACTAAGTCCCAGCCCTCAAAAATGTCAGAATATTCTAGAAGAGACAGAGATATAAAACAAGAAGCATAATGTTGCATGATACATTTATATTACAAATATGCCCAAAATGTTAAGAAATTTCAGAGGAAATGCTCAGAAGAGGACACTTAACTCAGCCAAAGAACTTCCTTAAAGGAGATGATTCTTCAAATAGATCTTAAAGGAATCACAATGGGAAATAAGTTTATCCCAGACAAAGGGAAGGCACAGAGACCAGGACATTCAAAACTACAAACTAGAGGAGTTGGACTGGACAGTTTATACAAATACAGTGAGAAATTTGGTTAGAATGGTGTGCTGACACCAGAATATTAAGGACTCCTTGTAAGTCTAAACTTTATGCTCATATCAGTTAGGAACATTAAGGATTTAAAACAAAAGCACAAGAATTTAGTAGAAATTTTGGCTGAAAACAGTATGGAGGACAAACTGAAAGAAGCTAAACAGGCTAGGAGAATAGATAAAATGAGACACTCAGAAGAATTTGGTAACTTTTTCTCTCGCTGTGTCTCTCTCTGTCAAATAAATAAATAAAATATTTAAAAAGGGGGGGGCACCTGCGTGGCTCAGTCGTTAGGTGTCTGACTTCGGCTCAGGTCATGATCCCAGTGTCCTGGGTTTGAGCCCCACGTCAGGCTCCCTGCTCCGCGGGAAGCCTGCTTCTCCCTCTCCCGCTCCCCCTGCTCGTGTTCCCTCTCTCGCTGTGTCTCTCTCTGTCAAATAAATAAATAAAATCTTTAAAAAAAAAAGAAGAATTTGGTAACTTTTAACCATTTATTCTTAGTGCTATATAATCCTACAAGACAAGAAAATTCATGAACCAGAATCTAACTTTAGCTATGTGCTAGCTTAAGTCCTTTGCTGGCTTGAGTAGTTGGTGGGGATTGACTGTGTATGCAATTTACCCCAAAGACCTGAGGACTATCCTCATGTCTCTGCCATGAATTGCTAAATAAATTCATTTCAGATGCATTCTGGGAAATTTTAAAAATCATCATAAAAAATCATCATTTATCTCTAGAAACTAATAACTGGAAGAAAAATACTGCATTCTCATTAAAATACTCATTTTGACAAGATGAATTCACAAATTTTTCTTCCTTGCTAAGGAATACCCATTGTCCTACCTTCAGATGTTCTACGAACATTGCAAAAGTGTTTCTGTGATTACATAAGATAGTTAGAATAATCTCTAATAGGACTACAGCCCAGCACATCTCTAATGTCATTCTATACATGGTTATATTGATTTAACTTTACACTGTCGAGTCAAACAGTTTAAAATCTGTTTTTCTACACATTAGCTGTATAATTTTTTAAACTCTCAATGCCTTTGTTTACTTAACATTAAAATTAATGCAACAAACGACCAGTAAATTTTATGTAAGAATTCACTAAGATACCCTGTGTCAGGTACTTAGCACAGTACCCAATAAATACTCAGTAAGCACCCAATAATGTCTTAATTTTTATTAGCATTGGAGGGTAGAATTTTGCTTGGAAAAATTCATTAAAAATAGAAAGAAAAAGCTGTGTTTTTACAGCAAGGAATTGACCAAGCATTAGAGCCCACTGAGAAATATTGACTTAGAGAAAAATTAGAAATCTTACCTAGGGTTAGCTTCACACATGTTTTACCATTGAAGAAATTACCTCATTGTAGAAAAAACAACAACAGTCAAATCCCTGAAGATATAAATATCTGAATTCACATTATTCATGAAATGTTAAGACCACAACTATTAATCAAGGAATATGAACATCTTCTTCAATTTCTCTAAGAAGTAGTAAGAATATTACAATTCAATCTAAGAAAGACAAAATAAATAAAAATAGAAATAGAAATAATTCTCCAGTGTTACAGTTGAGCTCCTCGACAGAAATCATTTAAAGAATTTAATTCTACACTCAGTTATTTTTTTAAAACATTTCCATACCTATGATATTTCAGTCACTATTTAATGAAAATGTATATAAACCATGAATTCATAATACAGTTAATACAAAAAAGCTTATTTTTTCACCATTTAAATGTGAGGAATTCTGTAAACATACACAGCTATACAAAAATGTATTTATTACTTTCTGTTTAATTATGAAAATTCTCTAGCAAACATGATAGAATAAATCTAATCAACATAAACAATTTCTTTATAGGGGAAAAAGATTGTCGTTTTGCAACATTAGCACCTTCTTAGTTTCCTTGGTCTTGGAGATCTAAATTAAATTATTGCATCATATACATTACACGGAATTAATTTTTATATCTGTTTTGTGTTTCACAGGCAAGACATGCAAATAAATAACAGTGGCCTTCTCAGAAGCAAAGGGCCGCATAGTTAACAAAGTTCCAGACTTGAAAGAAAAGCTTCCTAACATGAAATTTAATATAATAGGGAATTGCATTTTAATAAATGTGCAGAAGAGTTTCCTGTGGAAGCAGATTTATTTGTGTACCTGCACAGGATCACTTATTTACGATAGTTTACAGTACATTTGCCAAAAGCTACATCATAGTAATGCGATTCTACTTCACACTTATATACGAGTTTTTGAAGTGATATTCAAACAGTGTTGTTATTCCTAACCCACATACACAAAACGACGCCTACGCACAAAAATAAACAGGAGTGACTTTCCCTCAGCTGCAAACTTCTCCAAGCTGCCCCGAGAACGCGGACGTGTTAACTCCTTTCGCCCAGTGGAAGGAACACAGTGCTTTCGCTGAATCTGAGACCATCTGAAAGTCATATTAATAAGATTTTTTTGCAGGCAGGGATCCAGGATCATTCAGAAGCTGCCATTCTCCACCTTGGCAACCGCAAGGTCAATTGCAGGTAATTGTCATATGGCTCTTCCCAATCTCTCCTAAATCATGAGAATGCCTTCCGCTATCACTAAGCTGTTGTTGCTTGTTGCATAAAGCACTTTCTCTTGGGGCGCCTGGGTGGCTCAGTCAGTTAAACATCTGACTCCTGATTTTGGCTCAGGTCATGATCTCAGGGTTGTGGGATCCAGCAGGCATGGGGCTCTGCACTCAGCGGGGAGTCTGCTTGAGATTCTTTAGATTCTTTCCCTCTGCCACCCCCCACCCCCCCAACTCTCTGTCTCTCTGTCAAATAAAAATATAAATCCAAAAAAAAAAAAAGCACTTCCTCTTGAAAATAAAAGTTCACTTGAGCAAAGAAGGCGTTATGAGCAATCTCTCTATCAGGAGTCAGGCGGAGAGCAGGAATCCTGCTTTGTGGTGACTGCCGAAGCACAAACGAGTCTGGATACTTCCCAAGCCCAAATGCGTGGGAAGGAGCCTGCTTCCATTGTTCAGATAAACCGACATTTTGAGGACAGCTGAAGGTTTTGAAACATGTTTGCACTTTCAAGATGTGGGAATCAGCTCCACACTTACCGTTTGTAGAGAAGTGAAATCTGGTATTATCACTTTTATTGGGTGGCTCTCCCAATGGGCTAAGACCAAGTCTATGTAAAAATCAAGCTTTGTTCATAACAGCTTCAGTAGTTGGGATCAAGATTGTGAAAGTGTTAGAAATCTATCATTGACTTCATTAACGAAGATTCCAGAAAGACAGCATTTAATTCTATTTTTTTAGGTTTTTTTTTTAATTTACTTATTTGACAGAGAGAGAGGGAACACAAGCAGGGGGAGTGGGAGAGGGAGAAGCAGGCTTCCCGCTGAGCAGGGAGCCCAATGTGGGGCTCCATCCCAGGACTCTAGGATCATGACCTGAGCCAAAGGCAGAAGCTTAACGACTGAGTCACCCAGGCGCCCCGACAGCATTTAATTCTTATTTTAACTTTTTAAAAAATAAATAAATCCCATAAGCAAATAAGTAATGCTATTTCTTCAATGTCTGAGATTAAATTATTATTTTGGAAAGAATTTTCACTACGTGATTATCACGGAAGGTGGGGTGGGAGGTGCATTTTTATGTTTGGGAAAGAGCGTGGTGCTTTTCATTGTGGACACACTTTCTGTCTCATCTGTTTGCACATTGTGGGCTTCTGTTCCCGAGCTGTTCATCCAACATAACATTACATAGTGGATACAGGCAAAAATCACAAATTCTCCTTTGTACAGATAGAGTCTTTTTTTTCTTTACTCATATTATAAGAAATTCTGAATATGTTAAAATTGGCACAAAGAATTTCATCACTAAAGAAGACCTATTTTCCATGGTATGTACCTTTTCTGTTGCAACTTAAAAACTGGAAAAGGTGAACACAATTCTTACTCCTAAATATTAATCATTATGTTTTCCTGTGATTTATACTGTCTTGTGAAATAAACATGCTACTGACTACAAATCCCATAACCCTTCTCAGAGCTATCATTTTCATAAAGCAAAAAGGAGAGATAGTAAAAAAGAAATTACCATGTAGTGAACAAAAAAAAAAAAAGATTTTTTTTTTTTTCCTCCTTCTGGAAACAGCTGATCTTAGAGCTATCCAGTTTCCTGTTCTGGAGTTGATGAGGTCACTATCACCTCACCAGCAGAGGAAGTTAAATTCCTTTCAATGGTTTTGTTGCTTTGGATGCTATCCAGTGGAGCAAGAAGCACATTAAATTTGATTCCTGACAGATAAGGAAAGGACAACTTTGTAAATACTCTGACTTAAAAACACGTTTATTTACAGACACATTCTGTCAGGTATTTGGGGTCAAAAATATATGTTTATTCACTTAGTACATTTGGTATAATATGGTTAACTACTATATACATCTTGCAGTTGTAAGGTTAAACCAAATTGTATTCCTTTTTATGTGATACATTTTTTTTTCCCAAGGTCTAGTTTCCTATTTCTAATAAACAAGAGATTACTTTTACTACTCTTGTACTTAGCTCTGAACATGTATTTTGGTCAAGATCTAATAAAAAATTTTTTTCTTAAAATACATGGGTTTTTTCCAACTAAAAAACACTTCTAATGAATTTGTGTCTATTAGAAGCAACACCATTGAAAATGTAGTTTAATTTAAAAAGGTAGTATAATGCCAAAACAGCATGCCACAAAAAATTACAACTTCCTAAATTATTTTTTAATACATATCCATATTTAT
Source organism: Zalophus californianus (assembly GCF_009762305.2). Taxonomy (NCBI): domain Eukaryota; kingdom Metazoa; phylum Chordata; class Mammalia; order Carnivora; family Otariidae; genus Zalophus; species Zalophus californianus. The sequence goes on from NC_045603.1 coordinate 132,417,427, forward strand.
ATCTGAAATAACTGGATTATAGGTTTTATGTTGTTGGGTTTTTGATATATCTATTATAAAGTGATGGAGTTTACTGAGAGATTAAAAAAATGCACAGTTGCAAATGTTTACTCTTTTACATCATGTTTATCAGTCCTGCTCTATTAGTGGTTTGAGAATTTACTAGCAAAGTACAGCCAGTTTGGAAAATTGAGTATAATTTTGTACTCGTCCACACCATAATTTCATTTCAACTCATGAAACCTTATTTCAATTCTGCAATTGTGAGACTGTGCTAATTTGTAAACTTAGTTTAAGAAGTTTGGCTAACTGAACATAATAAAAAAAAGAAGTTTTAGGACTATAAACATCATCAGCTGTTGCATTGTAAGTAGAAGACAATCTAATAAAATAAGATTAAATACTCTTTAATAAAAACTCTTTGAAAGTGAAACTATATAAGAACAACAGCATTTCTGGAAGTTTGACTTTAACTGTAAGCTTTCTCTGTGCCTCTCTTTTCTACCATCCACACTGTTAGAAATAAGACAATACTGAAATAACACCAATATTATTAACTGTTCAGTAGTGAACCATTGTATAAGCTAGGCACTACTCTAGGTGCTCCAAACATATTTCCTAGTTCAAAGGGAAAGCCACTGCCTTTCACACACATATTGTTTGGTTCCAGAGTTTTAGAAGGAAGGAGAAATAGCCACAAGGCTTTTCTAAGCTTGTTCACATCACTGAAAAAAATCCATCTGACAGATTGAGCTTGGAACATCTGGAAAAGTAAAACACCAAGTAAAAGGAGCAGTTACTTGGTAATATTTTTACCCTAACTGTATGGATGTGCTGATAGCCAGCCTCTTAGAGGTCCTTCTTCAATTCTGGACTTTTCCATTTACATGGTTGATTTTGATTTCTGATCTCCTATAAACCAACCTTATGCTAAAGTGCTTCCTTTATTGAAATTGGTTGTTTGTTTTTTGGTTTTTTTTTGAGCCAATCTTAAAAAAACAATTATGTGACAACAAAAGGGATATAGAAGCATCTAGAACAAGTTCGGTTTGACATTTATATACCGTGTTCTCCACGTAAGTGTTGCAATATGCATTCTAGAAATTATTAACTTTTATTTAATTGTAAAATTATAAATAATTCACATTATGGCCTCTGCAAATATGTGAATGGGTAGTGCCAACCTACCATATGGTTGTCTTTCTTTTACGCTATGTATGAAAATTTGAATGTGTGCAGAATACAGAGTATGTTTCATGACTTATCAGATCCTTGGATCAATTACAACAAAATCTCATCTCTCTTCTTATTCCCGGAGATTTGCTTATGAGCAAACTGAGGTAAGGAAGCCAGTCTTTCAGGTTCATAAAGTTTCATCAAAGTGAGTGTTTTGTGTAGTTTCTTGCCAGGTGATCACAGCTTTTTTTTTTTTTTCCTCTTTTAACCTCTGTAGAAATTTAACAGTTACGACATTTCCTTTAGAGATTTTATTTTCCTAAATTGAGAATTTGGGAGATGTTTTTTTTTTAAGCAAAAGCAGTGCCTAAAGCAAAAACATTGAGGATGCATTTCATAACATAAAAGTATATGCAAGCATTATTTTATTAACACTTTAGATTTTAGCTACATCCTTGAGGTATGGTCTATGTAAGAGCTAATGACTCCAGTAGGACAAGATGTTCACTTCACTGAAATAAATGAAAATTGATAGATATTGCAATACATATTTACATACTTTTGTGAATTTCTACAAGTGCATGAAATTTTTACGCTGGAAACAATATATTAATTCAGATTTCCTAAATGTTACCTATTACAACAAATCATTTCAGATTTATATGACAGGATAAGCTCTTTCTCTCTAAAACCATTTTGGAAATATTTTGTGTTATATAACCATGTATTGCTTTCATTTAAATGGATAACCGGTCTATATTTGTGAAAATGAGAAAAATGGGAAAACCAACGATATGTCTCCATCTCTCAAAAGAGAAATCCCACCAGACCTTAAGGACTACTTCATTTACTAACTCAACACATGCTACTCATTCACTTTTCTGTGTAAGATAAGTAGGTGGCCCATCTCCCCCAGTGCCCACACAATACCACAAAAATGCATCTGTAACGTGTGTATATGGCACTGGACTTATGATTCCTGACTCTGCTTTATAAACATTGATTGTGAGCAGAAGACTCATCTGAGTCTTGCTCTATGTATGACCTTGGGCATGTCATTGTTCTCTGGGTCCAAATTTCCCCACATTATGAATAATCCAGCTGGATGGGAATCCCAAGTGTCACATTGGTGACTGGTGGACTGAAGCAAACAACAAAGATGCTCTCCATGGTTGAACTTGAAGAGCGTCACTGGGCTTGAACTCCTACTGAGCTCTTCCTATTTTCTCACCCAGTCACCTACGCATGTGCAGTTCCCAGCTGAGCCAGCATTGGCTTTGTGATCCCTGTACCAGAATGACATCTCTGGACCTCCCCAGCCCTAACACTCCAAGATTTTTAGGGCCTCAAGCTAATTTCCAGAGTAGAATATTATCCTACATGATTATGTGACAAAGAGCTTCTATATAGACTGAACACATGGACTTAGAGCACTTTAAAAATTCATTCCCAATATTAGGAAAGCAAAGAACTCTGTATCCAATTAAATGAAAGAAACTATACGAAAGATGGAAATCATTGCTAACCTACAGTTGCTAAAAAGTTGGACTTTCTGTGGTGATGAATCTGTTCATTAATTTGAGAAATAGAAAGCATTTGCAAATATCAACAAATATATCTAACTTTAAAGGAAAACAAACCTACAGTAAGCTTAGTTCCAAGCAGAATGTTGGAAATGTCAGTGATGGGAAAATAATAACAATGATTGATTTCAGCCTCTAAAGCAGGGATAAACAAGTTTTCTACCACAGTTTGTAATGCATTGAGTCTCATTTCAGAAAAATTGTCTTTCAATGAACATTTTATTATGAATGGAAATTTGAAGGAGTCAGTTATATCATGGAAGAAAGCAAAATAAAATCCTTCATGTTAATTTTATAGCAAATGGTGGAGGTGATTGATAGGTTATACTTGCTTTAAAAGTGATATAATTTATCTTCAGTGAATGTTGACAAAACAGCTTCAAAATCACATCAAATTGAAGGCACGTCATGCAGGCATTAGCTAGGAATTTCCTGACTTTGGCCCCTAGATGACCTCACACCTAAATGGTTAAAACAAACTAGAAAGAACTTAAATCTTACATGTGTATGGCGCCGTTCCCACTTTATTTATTTATTTTTTTCATTAGCTCGGACTAATAAAATAAAAATCAGGTACTATATTGAGGGGCAATTGCAATACTTTGAAATGTTACATTGGAAAAAGCAGATACTCTTTTCAGTTTTTATTATTTTTTTATATGCTATTTTTGTCCATTTAAAGTGTGACAGAATTAATTGATTAAGACAGAGCCACAGTTTTAAAAATATCACAAATGGGGTTTTTCCTAAAGTCAGATGAGCATTGTCCGTTGAACTTCCTATCATAAGAGAATTCCTTAACCTCTTATGTTAAAGAATTATTTAAAATTAGAGAAAAAAATCAAGTGAAAATGTACATACATTTTTTTTCATTTGCTTTTATAAGGATGGTCATGGTAATGTAATTCTTAGTCATCAACATTTTGTCAGAGCTCAGGTAACACAAAAGCAGGTATTACTTGATATATCTGGTATATAAAAAATGAAAAAAAAAGTCTTCCATGTAATAGCATCTCTTGCATCTGGAGGTTTATAAATCTCTTGGCAACATTCTCACCCATTTAGAATGACAATACAAACAATATTAGGATTCAAAAGAAAAGAATTCAACATTCTATTTACTAGTCCTTAATGAAATATTCATTGAATTTCACATAGAAAAAAGAGAATATGATCTCTCAACAACTTCATCTGAAACCATTTGAAAATTGAGGCTGCTGAGAAACGATTTTCTTGAAAGTATATTTATATAGTTCTAAATTCCCTTGAGCCTTATTTTAAGAAAATACCAAATTCATCTTACCCAACAGGGACTATTCCAAGACTTGGGAAAGTCAAGTTTACATCATTGCAACCTGTAAGGTACGCTTTATCATTCCATTTGCATTTCAAACCTGCTCAGTCTCAAAGGAAAAAAAAAAAAGTAAACACATCTTGTTTATACTTTCCTGCTGTTTTCAATTTCAGTGTATCTAGTCACAAAAAAAATCATAATTTTTAGCATTAACATTTATGGTTAAGGACCTAAGGCCATCCATCCACATACATTGACATTCGGTAGGCCCACAGCCAATCTTTAATACATGAACAGTAACTTCAGGACCAAGTCTAAAGTACTAAACAGATGAAGCCCAAGATACCAGCTGCCCTAATTTCAGAGCAGCTGCAATTTGTTTATAAATCATTTTCAGAGAACCCTGCCAGTTTCCACCGGCTAAAGAGGAACTCTGGGCATGTCACAATGCTGCGGAGCAGCGCCATAGCAAAAACACAAAGGGGCTCAATTCAGATCTGGGCTAGTGTGATGGCAAAATACACTTATGTCTCTACTTTTGCCTTTAGTTGGATGCTCTGTGTGGAAAGAGGAGTTCATAAATTTTAAAGATATTACAACTTTAAACTTTCATTTTTGATACATAAGAAAGAGACTCAACCACGCTCTTCCTTGAGTTTCTAGGGTGGATAAAAGGAGAATTCGACAAAATCTTTTCTACTCTATATTCTGTGGAACAGTACTGTATAAGAGACTCTCAAATATGTAACCTCACGTAATTTTCCCAACTGTTCTCAGAGGTGGGCAAGGCTCTTACCTCCAATTTGGAACAAAAAACTGAGACAGGTGGTTGATTCTCTTAGGGCCATAGAACAGAGGTTAACTCAAGCCAAACCAGATATTTGGGTACTAAGCTCTTTGCAAAACACAACACTGGCTTTCTGTAATAAATGGCCCACCCTGATTAATTCTAAGAATATAAGGTCATGTAAATCAAATACTAGAATATTGAAAATTCTGTTTTCACTGATTGATGATATGCTTTTTTGTACATAACTAAACTTACCTCCATCTATTCTCCATCTTCTAGACTGAGCAGAACCCTATCTTCTATTCATTTCTCACATTCTTGAGATTTCTCAATATTTCTATGTATCTTATGTATATATTCATTTCTCCTGAGGTTTCACTTCTCCTGTGTCAGTGATTTCAAAGTGGGTGTCATAGAGCTCTCTTCAATTCCAGTGTATCTACTCACACAAAAAAATATTTTTCAAAATTACTTCAGGGACCACCGTGGAAGGTCAGTTGTGGGGGGCTGACCAGGGGAGACTGAACATTCCAACTTTTCTTCTACATATTGAGATGCATACATACTATACCAGTTTAAAGAAGGATTTGTGAAAAGAAAGCAAGAAAAAGAGAAAGAGAGAAGGGGGGAAGGGTGGGAGGAAAAGAAGGGGAAGGAGACAATGGTGGCAGTGGGGCAGGGACAGGGAAACAAGGGGGGAAGAGTGGGAGGGAGGAAAGCTAAAACAAACAAACAAAAATAAAAAACACTGTCCTAGACCATGACAGTGTTAATGTAAATGAGAAATTTGAATTTCTCACCTTCATTAGTCCTGAAGTCTTCACGAGATGACAGATATTGGTCAGAAAATGAAATAAAATGCTCACAGTACTGGATCCTGTCCCATGCAGTTCTGATGACCTGCCTGACACTTTAGGAATACAGATAAGCGGGCGCCTGGGTGGCTCAGTTGGTTAAGCGACTGCCTTCGGCTCAGGTCATGATCCTGGAGTCCCGGGATCGAGTCCCACATCGGGCTCCCTGCTCAGCGGGGAGTCTGCTTCTCCCTCTGACCCTCTTCCCTCTCATGCTCTCTATCTCTCATTCTCTCTCTCTAATAAATAAATAAAATCTTTAAAAAAAATAAAAAATAAAAAAAAAGGAATACAGATAAGCTCTGAAAAAAAATTTGTTTTTTTTTTGAGAGAGAGAGAGTGTGTGCATGCAGAAGTAGGGGGTGGGGAAGGAGGAAGGGACTGTTGGGGAGGAACGGAGGGGAAGGGAGAGGGACAAGCAGGTGCCACACTCAGCATGGACCCCCACGCGGGGCTTGATCTCAGGACCCCGAGAACATGACCTGAGCTGAAATCAAGAGTTGGAGGCTTAATGGGCTGAGCCACCCAGGCGTAACCCCCACTCCCCCCACCGCTCTTCCCCCTGAATATCTTAAATGTACACCAAGTAAGCTTTTCCTCCCCAGGTGACCAGGCTTTACTAAAGGAAAAGTCTGTACAGGACTTCAAAGACTGTCCAACCTCTTGGAAGCCCTCCAAAGCTTTCTATAGTGCAAATGTTGCTAACACAAGCCTTTCCCATACCCCTGTCTCTGGCATGCTTAGAGAAACTCCAAAGAATGCTCATTTTTAAAATATAATCTTTCACCAGTGGTAACTAAAGGAGTGGTTCTCAACCTTGGGCAATTTTTTTTTTGCCATCCTCCACTTGCCCAGGGACATTTAACAATGTCTGAAGATGAGGATCTAATGGGTAGAGGCCAGAAATACTGCCCATAAGTATCCTACTTGTACAGAATAATCCTCCCAAACAAAGAATTATCCTAATACAAATATCAATAGTGCTAAGATTGAGAAACTCTAAGAGCACAGAATTGTGAATTTCAGTACTTAAGTCACTTCTTAGAGTCCTTCACATAATTCTATGTTCTTCCACATCTGAGCTTTGCATTAAATTTATAAAAGATTTCTGCTATGATTATTATTGGTTATAGATGGGACTAGGTGAGGCAGAATAAATTAAAAAATTAGGAAATTGAGGTGAAAGTATAGAAACAAAATGCCCTTGGTCCAGATGGCTCTAGTATTATCAATCATTTTGGAGACCATTTGAGACATCTCCCTAAGCCATGATATTAGGTTTTGCATGTTTACTAACTTTAGTTGAATTGAAAATATTTCTTTCAACAGGCTTTTGACACTCTGACATTTTTTATTATGTTATGTTAATCACCATACATTACATCATTAGTTTTTGATGTAGTGTTCCATGATTCATTGTTTGCGTATAACACCCAGTGCTCTATGCAGAATGTGCCCTCTTTAATACCCATCACCAGGCTAACCCATCCCCCCACCCCCCTCCCCTCTAGAACCCTCCGTTTCTTTCTCAGAGTCCATAGTCTCTCATGGTTCATTACCCCCTCCAATTTCCCCCCCTTCATTCTTTCCCTCCTGCTATCTCCTTCTTTTTTTTTTTTTAAACATATAATGTATTATTTGTTTCAGAGGTACAGGTCTGTGTTTCAACAGTCTTACACAATTCACAGCGCTCACCAAAGCATTTTTTTTTTATGTTTCTGAGATTTACCCATGTGGCTAAATTGATCTAGCTTTTCAAATTTCATTGATACGTAGTAACCCATTGTATGAATATACTTCAGTTTATTTTTCTATTCTACTGCTTTGGATATTTGAGGTTTTTTTCTAGTTTTCTACTGTCAAAAAGTTCTGCTATAAACTTCTGTTTGTGTCTTTCGGTCCACTTAAGAAAAAATTGGGTTATATTCAAGTTTATCAATAATGTCAAAAGATTTTTCAAAATAAATGTGTCAGTTTATATGCCCACCAACAAATCAAGCTTTCTAGTGATCCATGCCTTCACCAGAATTTGATATTGTCTGACTTTTAATTTTTTTTAAATTTAAATGGACTGATTTGGTTTTCACTGTCATTGCTTTGATTAGTAACTAGAATGAGGTTTTCCCCCCTCTATATTCATTAGCCATTCTTGATTTGGTTCTTTTTTTTTTTTTTTTGATTCGTATATTTGTTCTTATCCTCCTGGATTTTCATGTTTCCATCAGGAATCTTTTTCCTTTTCTGAAGGAAGATAGAGCTATAGACTCAGATACAGGGAAAGACATAGTGCAGGCTTACTGGAAATGATTTCTTTGATTCTCTTGTCCATTTCTGAAGAATATGTACACTGTGTATGGAATTCTATATTAGCAGTTATTAATTTCATCACTTTAAGTGTTTATTCCATTTTCTTCTGGCTTCAGGCATTTAAGTTGAAATGTCAGTAGAAGTAGTCCTCTCGGAAGGTCCTACGTCTTCTTCTTTATGCTTTGAAGATTTTTCTCTTTTTGTTTGGTTTTGAAGCTCAGTTATCAATAATATACATACTTAGGATTATTGTATCTTGACTCAGGAAAAGGTATGTCACTGGGCATAAACAGAGATATTTCATAATGAGGACTACATTGTCTCCTACTAATATAGTGATTCCAGATTTTGTATGATTTGTTTTAGCATGTGGTATCTTTTTTCCCACCCTTTTGCTCTTAATATATTTTATTTTATTTTATTTTAAAGATTTTTAAAATTTACTCTAGAGAGAGTGAGCATGGCAGGGAGGGGCGGAGGGAGAGGGAGAGAGAAACTCAAGCTGACTCTGCACTGAGCACAAACCCACCACAGGACTCCATCTCACCACCCTGAGAGCAGACCTGAGTGGAAACCAAGAGGCAGAGGCTTGACTAACTGTGCCCCCCAGGCGCCCTATTTTTATTTTTATTTAAATTTTGTTTCTTGCACCCAGGATATGATTGAGTCTTGCTTTTTTATCCAATCTGATATTCTCTGCCCTACATTTGGAGAGTCTAGACCACCTTCTGCTAACGTGATTATGGAAATGTTTGGCTTTGAGGCTCTGTTTTTCTATTTGTCTCATCTATTCTTCCCTCCTTCTCTGCCTTTCATATTGAGTACTTCTTAGTATTTAATTTTATCTCCGTGGCGTAGTGAACAAAGGCACTCCAAAGACGGCCACATCCTAATTCCCAGGACCCATTGATAGGCTACAAGACATTGGAAAAAGGACTTTACAGATGTGAGCAAGTTAAAGGAATCAAGATGGGGAGATATTCCTGGATTCTCCCAGTGGGTCCAATATAGTCCCAATGTTTCTTATGAGAGGGATACCAGTAGTAGTAGATGTGACGCTAGAATCAAGATGTTGGAGGGATGAGAGGAAGGCACCTAAGCCAAGGAGAGCAGTCAGTCACCAGAAGCTGAAAAGGCAAGGAGACAGATTTTCCCCTCGGAGCCTTTCAGATGAACCAGTCCTGCCAGAATCTTGACTTTACCTCAGCAATACTCATTTTGTGCTTCAGACCCCAGAACAAAAAGAGAATACATTTGTGTTGGTTTAAATTACTTGTCTGTAGTCACGTGTTACAGAAGCGAAAAGAAACGAAGAGAGATTTGGGTACCCGGAAGTGGGACAGTGCCGTAACACATACCTAAACATTTGGAAGTGTCTTTGGAATTGGATAATGGGCAAAGGTGGAAGGAATTTGGAGGCACATGATATAGAAGAAGAAGCCTAGATTGACTTGAACGGACTATTGGTAGAAATACGGATGTTCGGGGTGCCTGGGGGGCTCAGTAGGTTAAGTGTCTGCCTTTGGCTCTGGTCATGATTCCAGGGTTCTGGAATCAAGCCCCACGTCAGACTCCTCGCTCCGTGGGGAGCCTGCTTCTTCCTCTCCCTCTGCCTGCCACTCCCCCTGCTTGTGCTCACTCGCTCTTGCATGCTCTCTCTCTCAAATAAATAAATAAAATCTTAAAAAAAAAAAATGGATGCTCAAGACTCTGGTGGTGAAGTCTCAGAAGGAAATGAGGAGCACAATGGAGAAAACCTCTATCATCTTAGAGAACACCTAAATCATTGTAGACTGCCGATTTTTGTGTTAAAGCATCACTAGTGAGGGCTTAGAAGGAAATGAGAAACATGGTAAGGGAAACTGGAGTAAAGGCAGTCCTTGTTAGATAGTGTCAGAAAACTTAGCTGAATTGTGTCCTGTAATTCCGTGGAAAGCTAACAATTAGTAAGCAATGAATGTTGATATTTAACTGAAGATATTTCCAAGCATAATGCTGAGGGTTTAGACTGGTTCTTCTTGCTGCCTAAGGCAAAAATGTGAGAAGAAAGGAAAAAAAAAAATTGAGGGAAGAACCTTTGAGCAAAAAGAAGCCAGGACTTGATGATTTGGGAAATTCTCAGCCTTCCAGTGTATAAAAGATTCTAAATTAGGAGATCTACTATTTTAAAAAGAACACCAAGAGTGTTTCTGAATAACCTTTGCTTGTGCCTTGAAATGATTGAAAGGTCAGAATATTCAGTCACACAAAGGCATGAGATTTAAGAGATTAGACATATCTGATGGATCCCTTCAGCCATCTGAGCAGAAGCAAAAACTAGAGATGGGATTACCCAGGAAAAATCCGTGGGGGATCTTCCTATCGAATAAGAGTGAATTCCCATGACACCCACACAGGAGACCCACACGGGAGACCCACAAGGTTTGGCGAACGTATGTCAGTGGACACCCTCCAGCATACTTTGAAAGAGAAGAAAGAAGACAAAATGACAGAAAAATCAGACTCCCTAAATTCTACAGGTAGGAACCAAGCTAATAAAACTACTAAGCTTCAAGCACGCTCCACCTTTCGTTCGAAAGTGAGGGATGACTCCGAGGGTGGAGCTGTGGGCCCAGAAGGCAGATCCTCAGACTACAGAAGATAATTCCCAGGCCTTGAAATCTAATCGGGTTTTCCCATTGGATTTCAAAACTGTTTGAGACCAGTGACTCCCTTTTTCCTTTAGTTTGCTCCCCTTTTGAATGAGAATGTCTATAACTGTTATCCTGTGCCTAGCCTAGCACTATATTTTGGGGGCAGCCAACTTATTTTCTAGTGTCACAGGTGGACAGAAGCTTTGCGCCCCCCACACCCCAAATGGATTACACCCAAAGTCTTAACCATCACTAATCTAGATGATTTAGATGATGAGGTTTGGGGCTTTTGAGCTGATGAGACCCAGATGAGTTTGAGGCTTGAGTTAATACTGCAATAAGTTGAGAATTTTAGGCAATTTTTGGATTAGGTGGTTGTATTTTGCTTGTGGGATGGATTGAATTTGGAGGAGCAAAGGAAGTGTGGACTATGGTAAGCTGAACAACATAATGTATTAGAGCAGCAAAAATAGTAAATGGTTTCTATTCATTGGATTATTGACTATAAATGACTCCTCATTTTAGAGTTTAAGTGGTTGTTGTCAAATTTACAATATGTATCTTCCAAAAGTATGTCGTTACTTCACATCAAACATAAGAACATCAAAACAGTATACACTTCCCTTCTTCCTGCTGGTCCTTGTGCTTTTGTTGTGTTACATTTTACTTGTAAATGTTATAAATCCCATAATAAATATTATGGTTTTGCTTTAAATAGTCAAACACCTTTTAAACAAATTTTGAAAATGAGAAGTGTATTTTATATGTATCCATATGTGTACCATTTACCATGCTATTTATCTCTTTGTTTAGATCCATGTTACCACCTAGTATCTTTTTTCTTCTGCCTGAAGAACTTGCTGGAACATTTCTTACAGTGCAGGAACACTAGTATCCAATTCTCTCAACCTTAGTTTTTTTTTGGAAAATGGTTTTGTTGCATCTTTATTTAGAAACTCATTTTTGATCAATAATTCTTGGTGGACAATTTCTTTCAATTGGTTTCAGCATTTTAAAGAAGTTGTTCTAGTGCTTTCTTGCTCATGGATTTCAGGTAAGAAAGCTGCAGTCATTTTACCTGGGTTCTTCTGAGTGTAACATGGCCAAGTAGACATCTTTACCCTCAATCAGCCTCTTTACCCTCCTTCCAAAATTTTAAATACCTGCACTTTCTCCAATGTCTAGCATTCCTTATGAATATGATAGACGTATTGTGTATTTTAATACTGTCATCTGTATTATTTTTACTCCTCATGCCATTAGTATTGTTGTTTTATGAAGTCAGTATTTATCTAGACTTACCTGGACATTTCTTATTTTATTTGCTTTTTATTCCTTCTTGCACTACAGAGCTTCCATTTGGGATCATATTCCTTCTGCTAGAGATACACGGGAATTGTCTCTAGTGAGGTTTGTTTGTGGCAATCGCTCTCACTTTTTATTTGTTTTAAAAGTTTTCGTTGGTCCTTTTTCCTGGAATATATTACCAATTTTCAGTTATTTACTCTCAGAACATTGAGTATCAAATTTGCTTTCTTCTGTCTTTCTCTATTTCTTTTGACAAACCACTTGTTGTTGCAATTGTCACTTCTCTAAACTAGTCTATCATTTGTCCCTGGCTGATTTTAAGACTTTTTTTCTATGTCTTGGGTGTCTGGAATTTTACTTTGATGCATCTGGCTGTGTTTTTATTCTTGAATCTGGCCTTGGATTCAATGGTATATTTGCCCCAGTGCTCTAGTAAAAGAGTCTGAGCCTGGAACACACCTATATTAAGTAGTCATGCTTTAGTTGGGAGACAGTACCCCAGAATAGAAAAAGTAAGGGAAAAACCAGGTGAGGCCGGGAATGATGGGAAACAATGCAAGGGGATGCATCACTATTCCGGGGATGAATTCATATGACATCGCAATGTGAGACGGCCAGTCTTTCAGGAGGTATGTCTGCTGAACTACTCAGGACATCTCCAGAACAGCAATTTTTTTTTTTCCCCAAACAGTGCCTCGGAGAAGTCCATGGAGGGAAGAGGAGACGAAGCATAATTGTAAAAATTGCTCCTGTTTCTCATATCCGATTAGTCTGAGTTTGCAGGTGAAATCATCCAGCTCCTTTGATAATAGCTTAAAAAGCCAGTTCTCCTAGGGCATCTGGGGGGACTCAGTCGATTAAGCCTCTGCCTCTTGATTTCAGTTCAGGTCATGATCTCAGGGTTGTGAGATCAAGCCCTGCATCATAGAGCCTGCTTGAGATTCTCTCCCTCTCCCTCTGCCACTCCCCACCACCTCTCTGTCTGTCTGTTTCTCTTTCTCTCTAAAAAAAAAATCATTCTGGTTATGCAGTGTCAATCAAAAGTGAGGGGCTAATAATTTCAAGCAAGCAACCAGTGATGCAGGTGGATACCTGGGTACCCCCAGTGTCCATCTGCTGTGGCAGTGGCCAAGGCAGAACAGAGGCTGGGCACAATGAGATAGATAAGGCTGAGAGTATCCAGGGAAATGCATAAGGTGTTTCTGATATAATTGGAGTTCCACTATAGGTGGTGTCATGCCTTAATTCTAGAAAATTCTCAATCATTATGACTTCAAATACTACCTCTGTCTCATTTATCTTTTTCTCTCTTCCCCTTCTAGAATGTCAATAAAATGTTGTTATTTTCCTCTTTTCTAAGTGCTGCATTCAGGATAATCTCCCTTCATTCTGACTTCCTGGTCACTGTTTTTCTCTTTACTAAAATAATTTTCTGTCAAATATTTTCATTGAGGTTTTTCATATCAATTATTATATTTTTTCATTTCTTGAAGTCCCACTTGGTTCTTTGTAAGATCTGCTTGGTCATTGTTCATATTCCTGTTTTTACTAATGTTAGTTGGCACTAATACAGCCAATCCCCTTTTGATTTTTTAATTACATTATATGTGTTTAGTTTATATTATGGAATTCTCATATTCTGACATCTTTATACAATTTTTCTCTTTGTTTTATTGTTGCCTCTCACTTATGGTGCATTGGTGGGGGTGGGTAGAGGGAGGTCATGGTTTTTGCCTGAAAGCTCATGTTTCTTAGAATTTATAAATTCTTTGAGGCTTGAGAGGAAATTGTGTGTTTTTATAGAGAGGATTGTACTTACTTCTCTAAGGAACCTGGGACAGTGTAAATCCAAGACCCTGAGGTTTTTTGTTTCTTGGGGGGGTTTTTGGACCAACAAACTTATACAGATTTGTGTTGCAAACCTGTGGTGTGGGTGATGCCTTGTAGTAATAAATTCTTAAGGAAGATTTTTTTTTTCCTCCTAGCCCAAATTTTGATACAGTGCTCTTCATTTCAGAACTGTTGGTGGAAAGACTGTTAGGTTTATTTCTAGCTTATTAAACTGAGAGTATACACTTTGCCAACTTTAGGAGGATTCTTTTTAACTTTTCCCCATTGTAAGGGCCCTGAGTTTCGTCTGATGTCCCTCAAGCCAACAAACAACCAAAAAAACTAAAACTTGTTTACCTGTGCCCTTAAGGTATAAGCCATCTTCTTTGTTTATCTTTTGACTGGAGCGTTCTGTACTTCCTTGTCAAACGACTGAGACACTTCAGAAAATTCTTTTAATTTTTCTTCACCATATTTAGCTGTTTTCAGCAAGAAAGCAAGCAAGTTAGGACTCCAAGAATGTTTCACCCTGGGAACTGGCAATAAACATATGTATATATATTTAAATATTTATATGTAAATATAAAATATAAATATAAATTAATATAATATATATAATACAAAATATAAATACAAATATTTATATATATTTTTATAGAGAGAGAGAGAGTGAGGTTATACCATTTCAAGTGTCAGAGTAAGGTTATCTCTTAGATTCTGCAAGAGGAATTTCTAGTCCAGTGTTTCTTTTCTTTTTTTTAAGATTTTATTTATTTATTTGACACAGAGAGAGAAAGCACAAGCAGGGGGAGCAGCAGGGAGAGGGAGAAGCAGGCTTCCCGCCGAGCAGGGAGCCCGATGCGGGGCTCGATCCCAGGACCCTGGGATCATGACCTGAGCCAAAGGCAGCCGCTTCACCGACTGAGCCACCCAGGCGCCCCTTTAGTCCAGTGTTTCTACCACTTAGGTCATCAGGGTATTTAGAAAACATTTTTTTTCTTTCTTAACTCAATATAGAACAATGAGGCTTGACAAGGGCAAGTTACTTTTTTAAAGGTGAATAAAAAGAACATGTTGGAAAAAGCCAAGGTGGTAAAATGGAAAATCCCAGGGTAACCTCTGGACACACTCATATCCACCCAATGAGAAACAATTGTTCACCTGCAAATTACATTTTCTCGACTTGCTTAATGATTTCCTGTGAACGAACTACCACAACCTAATTTTGCAATGGCACAATTGACTCCTGCATTGGATCCAAGTGAGTCATTCCTGCGTAATGCAGGCAGAGGGTTTGAAGTTAAAACACCATGACCAACAACAGCTCAAAACAAGTTTAATTACAAGAATCTATTTACCCTAAAGATTCTGCCCCAATGTCCTTAACGTAAATGAAGTTCTTTTCTATGTATCTATACCTAGGAAAGTTGACAGAGTATTTGAGATGGCACTTTACAACCAATGCTTATCAAAGAAGATACTGCAAAGTTATCCAAATACAACCTATTAACTCTTAGTAAGCTCTGTGTTTTGTATAATGTTTCATGAAAATGTAAACCCACAACAAGTAATAATGTGTAAAATGCCATTTAAATAATTTTATTGTCAGTAGTACTGTAACTTAAGCCTAAATATACTGTGCCTCAGTGGAAAATGGAGTTCCCCAGACTAATTAGGTCCTTTTGTTATGATGTACAGACCTCGAATTTCATGGATACAATAAAAATCAATAAATTTCATGGATACAGTGAAATAATTGCACAGAAGTAGGACTCAAACACTTCCCATGAGACATGAACAATTTTAGCTCAGCTGACATGGACTGGTGTGTCAAGGTGACATAGAGCTCACTTTGCTTGCAAAATTTATATCTTGGGGAAACCATCCTAAACCCTTCCAAATGTGCCCCACTTTTGTCATATTTGTGGTTGAGTGCTTTTATTTGGTGCTCACAAAATACTAGTTATTTGGATCAGAATTTTTATTTCAAATGACAACAGAGAAAATATTGCCAAACTTACAATTAAATTGAAATGGAACATAGTATTGGAGCTGAAGAGACAAAAGTGAGTGGATTCAGGTTCCTCATTTTGCCAAGAAGTAAATAAAAGTCCTGGTTTCAAAGTTAGTAAGGGTCAGAATTAGAACCTAAGATTTTTTAAGAGCTCACTATTCCATAAACCACATCATGTCATCCCATATTCAAAATCACATTGTCTAGGGGCGCCTGGGTGGCTCAGTCGTTAAGTGTCTGCCTTTGGCTCAGGTCACGATCCCAAGGTCCTGGGATCGAGCCCTGCATCGGGCTCCCTGCTCTGCAGGAAGCCTGCTTCTCCCTCTCCCACTCTCCCTGCTTGTGTTCCCTCTCTCGCTTTGTCTCTCTCTCTGTCAAATAAATAAAATCTTAAAAAAAAAAAAATCACATCGTCTAAACCTAGTGTCAATTTCACCTGTGCTGATGAATTAAGATTTTCCCACAAAGATACAGAGAAAGTTTAAGCCTAAAAGTGAGGCATGACTATCAGAGCTCTTTGCATTAAGCTTACCCTGAATTCTGTACAGCCTGAAGACTTAAAGTGTTCACCTTAAATATCTACTTTATATTTTTGCTGAAACAAACCACTACAGGCTTTGTGAATTTATAGGCAGAAAATGACATGAGTAGAGAATGAATTCAATCCACCTTCATTGCTTTGAATGTTGACTGAAACCCCTTTCCATGTATTTTTACATGGATCAAACAGAAAGAGAGCACCAGCGGGGCGCCTGGGTGTCTCAGTCGTTAAGCATGTGCCTTCGGCTCAGGTCATGGTCCCAGGGTCCTGGGATCGAGCCCCGCATAAGGCTCCCTTCTCAACGGGAAGCCTGCTTCTCCCTCTCCCACTCCCCCTGCTTGTATTCCCTCTCTTGCTGTGTCTCTCTGTGTCAAATAAATAAATAAAATCTTAAAAAGAAAAAGAAAGAAAGAAAAAGGAAGAAAGAAAGAAGAAAGAAAGGAAGAAAGAAAGAAAGAGAGAGAGAGAGAAAAAGAGAGAGAGAGAGAAAGAAAGAAAGAAAGAAAGAAAGAAAGAAAGAAAGAAAGAAAGAAAGAAAGAAAGAAAGAAAGAAAGGAAGGAAGGAAGGAAGGAAGGAAGGAAGGAAGGAAGGAAGGAAGGAAGGAAGAAGAGCACTAACCCTTATCCAGAAACCACTCTGGGAAAATTACTATTTTTATGAAAATTCGTGGAATCAAAGAACATTGAAAGGACTTTGAGATGATCTAACAAACCTATTTACTTCATTTTATAGATGAGGAGACAAAGGGGCAAAAAGGTAAAGGTTGTTGCCTAGACTAGTGCAGTTAGTTATTAATAGTACCGGAATGAAGTTCAAATTCTCTATCTGGCCATTTGCTATTCATTCTTTTGTTTTCAGAGAAGGCATCCAATCATGTGATTTTTACATCCCCTTCAATCATTCTTTGGAATGCTATGTGTCCTTCTTGCTTCAAATGATGAGATGATTGTCCTGGTTTTTCATTCCAGTACCTAGTTGATATGAGTGTTATGCTTAGGGCCTCAGACTCTTCTTTCATGTCTTTTCCTTCTCTAGTGCCAGTATCTATAAGCAAAGAGTTACATTTATAACATTACAAAACTGAGGAGTATGCTTCAGTCTGCATATCCCCAAGGAAAGAATCTAAGGTGGTGCCCCTTCAGCATATAAACATGAAATAAAACACATCCAGAGGGGTGCCTGGGTGACTCAGTCAGCTAATCTGCCTTCGGCTCAGGTCATGATCTCAGGATCAGGGCTCCCTGCTCAGTGGGGAGCCTGCTTCTCCGTCTTCCCCTGCTGCTCCCCCTGCTTGCTCTCTCTCTCTCTCTCTCTCTCTCTCTCTCTTTCTGTCAAATGAATAAATAAAATCTTTAAAAAAATACACCCAGAAATTTTCTTTATATTCATATAAAAATGCTTGCAAAGTGTTTTCCCCTTTCTACCATGTCTGTCCTGCCTGACTTTAAATCTTTGACTCAACTGAGCAAATTCCCATATTCTTAGATTCAGCTTGTGCTTAAGTTTTGTCTTGTCAATACGTAATACTAGCATATTAGTTGATTTTACACTCTGCTTTTGAATACACTGAACTACAAAATAGGAGAATATCTTTAAATTTACTTGTGAGTAATGATTAGAAAAATTAACAAAATTTAAGTGCACACTGAGTAGTCACATTATAGTAGTCACATTCTTATAACCACAGCTGTTGTGTTAGTTGTCTCCTATCCAACTTCCTTTCTTAAACATTATGGAAAGTCAATAAAGGTTTCTTTATAATTGAATGTATAATTTTATATTGCATGCGATCATTCAGAAACATGTCAGGTAAGGAAAGTTGAGTAAAACAATTTAGACCCAATGAATAAAAAGTCAGGATAACTAGAAAAAACTAAAGCATTACAATGATAGAAAGATCATGAAATTTTAGGGCAAAGACCATTATTTGGTCCTAGAATTTTGACTCTGGAAGCAATAGGTCAGGGGCTTGTATGAGTTCCCCAGGACTGTTAAACCCAGCCAATGAATTTATCTTTCTAAATTTTCTACTTTTCACTTTTAGAATTTTTATTTAATTTTTAATAGTTTTTATGTTTCTATGAGAGTCCTCATCTGCTCATTCATTGTGATTATTTTTTTTCTTTAATTCCTTAAAAGTCCTATATGCTAAACCTACTATCTTGGTCTTCTCAAGTCTATTTCTGACTGATTTTCTCTTGAATATGGATTGTATTTTCCTGTTTCTCTGTGTGTCTCATAACTTTAATTTTATGCTGGAAATTGTGGATGATACTTTTTAGGAACTCTGAACTGTAGGGATTCTGTAGATTCCTCAGAAAAGTATTGACTGTTGATCTAGCAGGCAATAAAATCTCTGACTGATCTGGAAGAATGGCTTCCCCTTTGCTCTTATGACTCTGTCTGGCTCTGCTCATCTTCCAATGTGAATTTCTTAGTCCTGAGACAGTCTTAATTTTTAAGACATCGTTCTTTTAGAATTTCAATGCTTCCTGAGGTATTTACCAAGCCATTCTAACTTGGCAGGACTCAAATTTCAAGCTTGGTCTCCCCTGTGATGGGCACCTGAAATCTCTGTTCAGTTCTTTCAGTCTTTCCCATCGCTGTCCTTCACTGGTGTCCTTGCATTTCTTCATGAATACACAGTGTCTGCCAAAGTTTTGCTGAGGGTTTTAATGCATATTTTGGAGCTCCTCTCCTCTGTGTTTCTCTTCTATTTAGATTTCCTCCCTTTAGACATTTATAGATGGCTTACACTCTACCCTCTAGACATCTCAAATCAATAAGACAGCACTTGCTGATTGAGTTCTAGGTGCTGCAGCTTAAGGACTGAAGAACACCTTCAAGAAAAAAGCTGTATAAGTATGTTCTATCCCATGGCTTTACTCTGTCAAGAGTTGAATCTCCTCCAATTTCTGCCTGCTTTTGGTCTCTTTCCAGTACCTTCAAGTGGTTATTTTTCTTCTATTTTTTTTAAGAGTTTTAAATTGCTATCTATAGAATGGTTACTTCTTTGCAAGAATTTACACCATTACCTTTTCTGGACTGCTCTTGAATAAGAAATAAACTTTAATGTGTTTTCATCCATTATCCTTGAGTCTCTGTTACTATGGAGCCAAACCTAATCTTAACAGACACAGCTAGGGTCAGAATGCCCACCCTAGAATATGGAATATCAGTCTCATGATGAATTTGAGACAGGAGGTAGAGTGGGTTCCGTGGGAAAACAGGTGCTTCAGATGCCAGTTGCTGGAACTGCAAAAATCAAACAGCAGACAGAGGAAAAAAAACCAAAGGCAGTTTTGCCAGCTTTGGCAGTAAAGGTTCTATAAAATTATCCCATAAGTTTGAAACAGAAAAAAATCTAAATGGGATACTAAGGCAAGCTCTCCTTTTTTACACATTCAATGATCATAAATTCCAAATTGAAAAGACTTTCAAAACATAAAATATGATGTCCCAAAGTTATATGACCTATTCTGACTGTCCATGCCACCTAATTGTTGGCTAGAAAACCATGCTCACTATCCGTCCACACCATTCAGGATGCAAGATGAATTTCAGTTATATTTCTTTATTTCCTTTTAGATTGGATTGATTTTTGGTTTCATTTCCTGTTAGTGGAATGACGACACACAGTGACTTGCTCTCAATTACCTGTGCAGATCCACGAAGAGATACTCATATGCAGACTATCCTTACGTAGGATTCCCACCTAAGACCAGAAACAGAAGCCCGGGCATAGAAAATGATCAAAAACCATTGGCTGGCATTACATTTCTGACACAAGGATAGAGCACTCTCAAAGCTTTCACCCCTTAATTACCTTCCCCTTCTGGCCAGACATCAGAAGATAGGGAAACAGGAGGCAACTGCAGTGAACTGGATGTTGTTGTCATGGATGGAAAACTCTCCAGGTGGTGAGAGAGAAAACAAGACACAGTTGTTTTCATCTCCTCAGTTGCTTTTCCAATCTATTACCAAGTAAGAGTGTAGTTTGGGCTGATTATATGCAATCTAGTTTGTTTTCTGAATAGCTTCATTCCCTGTTAGGAGTTTGGGAAAGCACTCTTTATCAAACTGGAATCTCTTCATGGAAGAATAATATTATTTGTTGTTGTTACCCATCCCCAAGAAATTGAGAGATGAGGGAATGCATTTCCTATTACACAATATTTTCCCTAGTTTAATTTCTCACATATCTTATTGCTCCATGGTCCTCTAACCTTCTGCCATTATTACCACTTTGGACTAAGGAAAGCCACTGACAGAATTGTGTACGGGTAGTATTTATTGACATCTTGCTACCCACCCATAAGAGAGCCACCTTGTAGCCAGAACATTCCTCTCTCTCTTTCTCCCTCTCTCTCTCTCTTCCCACACATACACTCCACATACATACACACTCCACACACACAGACACACATTCACACACACACAGACACACACACACTCCACCCACACACACACAAACACCAAGAGGCCTTTTAGTTTTTGTTATTTCTGTCAACAGAATTGGAAAACAAAGTCCTTGTTTTATCAGGTTGTATAAAATATTTCCAAAACCATTATAATGTGTACATGTTATCATCAGCTCCATAATTCTTCTCTCTGCCCACACTTTCTGCAGCCTGGCAGGTTATCACCTCTGCATGTTCTATGCTTCAGATTCAGTTACCTCTGAATCATAAGCAAAGTCGTCAATAACCTGGCAGGCCAGTCCTTCAATCTGTATGCAAGAGTTGATTGCTATCCCACTCCTTGAAGTACTGCCACAATTCCCTGCTTCACTGAAAAGCCTTTGACATCAACCTACTGCTCTTGGAAGGATTACAACTTGTATATTTGCATGGCTCTAGTGAGGGTGTACAGTACCACCAGGTATGAAAGCAAAATTGCTTTCCATGCAGGTTGTGAATGCCACACTTCTCCATTCTCACGATCGGTGTGCTATAATCTAAGGAGCGCACTTGTCTCTGAAATGTGAATATTCACTTAGAGTTTCAAAGCAAGTTTTCAATCCTGGAGAGTAAATGTCTTGCACGTCTTCCGCAACTTGCTGAGGCATTATGATCTTTATACATGGAGGCTATCAACTCCAACAGTAGGATATGATATTTGAAACATTTTGACTATTTAGGATATGATCTTTGAGAAAAATGGAAGTCATCTGAGAGGGATTTGGCCAGAGTCTGAAGAGTTTTTTTTCTGTCGCATGTGGACATCAAACCGGCCAACTTAGGGTCTTTCAGAAATATGTCAAGGGTGAATAAGAAATATAAGAAAATATGAAAATGTCTTCACATGGTTAAAACATCTGTCTCTGCAGGTTTAAAGTAATTTAAATTATTTTTAATTGCTTGGAAATTTTAAGGGATTAAAAAAAGGCCTTTTTCTGGAACAATTCCCTTCTTAAAAATCTCTTTACCATTTGACTGAAAAACAGTTGTAATCATCACATAGTCTTTCTTCAAACATTAATACCTCAACCAAATGAAGACAACAAGCACATTGGCAATGGAAGCTACACAGTTGCTTTGGTAGTTGATGTTCAGATGTGTGTTTAGGGCATTATTTCTCAGACTGGGGTATTTGGGACACCTATATTAGAATCCCCCAAGATCTTTCTTTTTCAGTGGATTACTGGGCTATTTTCCAAAGCTACTGAATCACAATCTTTGAGTTAGGAGCTCTGGAATCTGTATTTTTAAAAAATAATCAGATAATTCCTATGAAACACCAAACTTTAAGTGTCAGGTCAAGAGACATAGCAAAAAGGGAGGCCTGCCTATAAAATTACACACACACACACACACACACACACACACACATACACACACACACATGAAATGGAAGCAAAGTGAAATTTAGCTGGGATTTTCCAGATAAATGCATGTATAATAAAAGTTGACTATAATACATTTTTAAGGTGCCCAAGTTCTTCGTCTCTCTTTGGTATGCCTGTTAAATTCATATGGAAAGTAAAAAAAAAATACAACAGGCAAACTGAAGCACAATATATCCTTGCGTTCTCATGTTCAAAGCTAGTGATTAGTGATTGCTTTCTTTTTCCTTAAGACCACAGAGAACAGAAATGGGAGTGAGCCTGGAAATATCAATATTCTTTGGGATTTTATACTTCTTTTCATCTTCAAAGTGCCTTACAAAATTCTCTAATTAGGCTCACACGCTCTGGCTCCTAGTTGTATCTCTAATCATAAGACAGCATACCTGCTCTTCACTGCTTAGCTCTGAGCAACATGCCATTCTTAATCATTACTAAATTAAAGAAAAAAGTGTTTGTAATAATTCCTACTTAATTAAAACAAATCTGGACATTTCTTTAAATGCAAGTCCAATTGCGTGGGCCCTAATCTATATTAGCAAAGTTTGGCCATTATTTATTCGGAGCAAAGATAAGTTTTAATTGTAAAATTATCTGTAATTAAATGTAATGGTTAAAATAGTTGCATTTCTGACCAACCTAAAATATTATTTGAAAGGATTTCATTTTATTCCCTTGGAAAATTTTTAGTTTTACACATCTTTACTATTTTAAAAAATCACTTTTGATCTGACCGTGCTTTTTAATAAACTTTTAGGTATCTGTGAGATAGGTAGGTCTTTAAACTAAGAACTCAAAATGAAAATTAGGAAATCTATATTTTATTTTCATTTCTGGCACTAGCTAGTTATATGACTTCAGGCAAGTCACTTACCGTTTCTGGATCTTGGTTTCCTCCTTTGTAATTAGAGGAGTGTCTTCCAGCTCTGTGATCCTAAGAGTAATCGTGTGCCTCTCAGCATGTCCTGCATGCATGGCTGCACAAGAAGCCCCTCTAGCATGTTCTATTAACATCAGATGTATGTAGAGCTTGAGAGTCAGAAAATGCTACGTGGTCATTGGGCATGTCATCCCTAAACCATAATATGGCCAATTACATAGCAATAGAACAGGTCAGAAATAAAGCATCTGAACATAAGTCTTTACTAAAACGTGTCTTTGGTTTGCACACATGTTGTGTGGAGAAAGACTGTAGAGTCATCTAAAAAATGTCTACTGAGTCATTGGAAGATGTTCCCTTCCCTTCCCACCCTCCGCCTCTCACCGAAGCCTTCTTCAGAATTAGAGTTTCTTTCTTGTGTTCTTCTTGTTATGGAAAAGTATAAAAATAAATTACTATTTTAAACTTTATCAAGGACTCACACTTTTGAGTGAAGGGGATGTAAGACATCCTTTTCTGAGAACATGTGTTGAGACGGGGAGGAAGATGAAGGCATTGGGGAAGGGACATGGTCTCCATCAGCTGGAAGAATGACAATGTGAATGGTGAGAACAGAAGATGCAGAAAACCACACTTCACACATCATCATTCAGGAAACAGAAAGGCCTGCCTGCCCACCTGGTGCAACAGACAGTAGCCATGGTCTGGTCAGGAGGACCGCTACTTGTAAACAGGATTCCCTGCATCTGCAACCTCCTGGAGGCATATTCCTTTCAGGTCTAGACTGCATACCAAAAAACTAAAGCCAAAAAAAATGTATTCCAACGAGTCAGCATTCCCCACAAGCTCTGTGACTACGTGAATGTGTGTATGCGTGCTGATGGCGTGGGACAAGGAGGGGGAAACAGAACACAAACTCCTAGAACAGTCTCATTTCAAAGTGAACTTGTTACCGAGTGAAAAGGCAGAGGATAGAAGGATCGACTCTTCCTCTTAATAAACATACAACATAATACCTGAATAGATAATTGTGGATGCTGTGAATTCTCCCTTTGATGTGATCTATTTCCTTGGGTATCTTGGGTTGGAGATGGTCCAAAGAAATACTAGGAGTAACCTCAGAAACAAAATAGGAATCCAAAAGATTCTGGTTTGATGTTTTACTTATAATAGAATCTTTTGAGAAGGGAAACCACTGGGATGGATTCACGTCTTAGTAAGTCGATTAAAATGCTGCACTTGTCTTTCAGGGGAATATTCGCGTAGGAATTAGTGCTGGTGCTCTGGCCAAACGCTTCTCCACAGCGGTTCTATCATCATGAAACGATGACTTTAGGGTAACCATATCACATTCAACAAAGAAAGACCCAGGATGCCCACTCTAACTTGAATTTAAGATAAAGTACAAACATTTTTCTTAAAGAGTTTATTTATTTATTTGACAGAGACGGAGAGACAGCGAGAGAGGGAACACAAGCAGAGGGAGTGGGAGAGGGAGAAGCAGGCTTCCCGCGGAGCAGGGAGCCCGATGCAGGGCTCGATCCCAGGACCCTGGGATCATGACCTGAGCCGAAGCCAGACACTTAACGACTGAGCCACCCAGGTGCCCCCAAGAACAAACATATTTTTAGTGTAAGTATGTCTCATGCAATATTTGGGCCATACTTCCACTTGGTTTATCTAAAACTCACATTTAGCTGAGTGTCTTGAATTTCATCCGCATTTCAGCAGAAATATTTTTGGCTACTCTTGATGGCTTGAACTGAAATACAAAGAGAAACTTTGTTCCTATGACACTTTTTCACATCATCTCGTTACCAAAAAGAACAGGAGACCAACACATTCCCGTAGGTTTGTAGTGAAAGTACTGAGTGTGTGACCATGTGTGGACATGGCTTCTGACCCAATTTTATCATTTTCAATAACTATTTCTAAACAAAGGGGTGGTGCTTGCAAATTGCAGAAAAGTTGCATAATCCCCATAACATCAGGACTAAATCCAGATTAAATAAGTGGAAATGAATGATTCAGCAGTGCTTTGTTAATCACTGTGCGAGTCTAATTGTGTAACACCTTCTTTGTATTTTTCACTCCTGCCCGTCTTGAGGAGACACAATGCATTGTTTTCCCTGTGTGACACGCTCTCCACTGCAAGCCTGCTTCAGACCCAGTCACAGCACCAGCTGCTCTCAGAGGCCCTGAGAACCCCACCTGGAATCCTGAGAGCTGCCACATGCTAGTCATCTAAATTTCAGTTGACCCTTGAACAACTTGGGTTTGAACTGCACAGGTCCACTTATGCACAGTACAGTTCTGTAAATGTATTTTTTACAGTTTTTTACAGTACAGTTCTGTAAATGTATTTTCTCTTCCTTGTGATCTTCATAACACCTTTTCTTTTACATACTGTATAAAGTATATATACATATAACATACAGAATATGTGTCACCCAACAGTTTATGTGATTGGTAAGGCTTCCGGTCAACAATAGGCTTTCAGTAATTAAGTTCTGGGGGAGTCAAAAGTTATATGTGGATTTTCAACTGTGCAGGGGTTGATGGCCCTACCCCCACCCCCCGCATTGTCCAAGAGTCAACTGTACTTCACTCTGAGTTTGCACCATCAGTAGAGCCTTTTAATGGATTCAACTGACTCATTCAAAGGTTGCAGAAAGGTCTAGTTAAATAAGGAATGTCCTTCCACACAAGTCCCCTGGGCTCCTCTTCCTCCTCTCTCTTCAGACCTCCACTCTTTTATCTGTCCCCTCCCTCTTCAGTCTCCCTCTCTTCTGTCTCTTCCTCTCCCATTGGTATGCATTCTCAAGTTTCTCCTCTATTAGAAAAATGGAAGTAAAAATCTTGACTTTGGCCCCTGTTGTTTCCAGTGGTCTCTCTCTCTTCCTTCTATTAAAAGGAATCTTTGTCCTCAACCTCAGCCCTGCGTGCTCCTTAACCTCTACAAACATTGGCTTCTATCCCTACTTCTCTCCCAGAATTTCCTGATGATCACCCCATTGTTCAATCCAGTAGACTTTTTTTCATTCCTTATTTAACTAACGCTTTCTGCAACCTTTGACACTCATTTTTGGGGGTTCGTGACACTGCTTTCTCCTTACTTTCATTGGCCTAGCTTCCACCAAGTTTGTCTTAAATGTGTATATTTCCAGTGTTTCCTTCTGAAACACTCATAGTAATGGGCACCTTATCCTTAGCGATTTCAATTTTTCCCATTGTATCAGCCACTGTGTGTGCCAGCTCCTCGTCAGCAGCGTCACGTAAGGAAAATCACCAAATCCTCTAATCAGAACCCAAAGATATTGTCAGTACCTTGTAGCCACAGACTCCTGAGAACAATACTACAGTTTGTTGTAGCAAACAGACTATGAGGAAAAACAGGGTGCCTGAGTAAGAGGGTGCTAGGAAGAACCTACTATAGGATCTGGGTATTGGTTGGGTCATTGAGGGAGGACCGAAGGAGGAGAGCATATTGTCTAGATTGGGTGTTATGGACAATAAACAAACAAACAAATAAGTGTAAATGTCATTTAATTTAACTTGAACAGCATCACATGGTCTATGTTTTCTGGAAGTGTCGTGCAGTTGAAAACGGGAAGTGGTTGGAGTGGTAGTAAAGAATATAATTCTCATATACTTGCTCTGGAGAAAATCAGACAGAGAGATGGGCAAGCTGCCAAAATTGTTGGTCTTTCAGATAAAGTGCAGATGTTTCTCTTAAGTTTATCTGACTTCATCTGAACAATCCAAGTCTAGAAATCAGTTCGCAAATCTACCACAGTCAATTCTCCATCGAGAGTTCCAGTATCTCCCTGTGGAGTCTTTCTCACAGCATCTTACTCCCTTTGCGTCCTTGTTGTCCCATAAAATGAAAAATCACAACAGTGCTGTTAAGACATACTCAATGGAAACAAACTTCAGAAAGGGTTCGCAATGTTAACTAGAACGTAATTTAGAATTTCCCCAATACCTGATCTATGCTCTATTCAATAAGTTGGTTTCAGATTAGGTGAAGATGCCTCTGCCTTAAATTTTTGGATCAATCTCAGTAAGAAATTTAAGCAAGGAATCAGGTATCTAATTTGAATGCCATTATAAATACATATTTTGTAGTTAAAGAATTAATACTCTGCAGAATTTAAATGTTAGCTTCTTCATGATTATTGAATCCAAAACCCTCTTTTCATGATTGAGAATATAGGATGGTTTTTTCTATAGGATTTTAATAAAAAGAGTCTGTTCTTATGTACCTAGGTGGCTCAGTCGGTTGAGCATCTGCCTTCGGCTCAGGTTAGGATCCCAGGGTCCTGGGATCGAGCCCCACATCAGGCTCCCTACTAGCCTCCCTCACCCTCTCCCCACTGCTCATACTCTCTCTCACTATCTCTCTCAAATAAATAAATAAACCTTTTTTTAAAAAAGCCTGTTTATGATGATTTACTTAATTATAACATTTTGCATTTTTGTAGTATTTATTTGGTCTAAATTTGTATATGGTCAGTCCAATCTAGTAAAGATAACTTCAGTGACAGTCTTGATCATTTGCTTATCAAACACCCAGTTATAATAGAAATAATACTTACTGTTTGCTTACTAGGTGCTAAGTACTATGTTAAACATTTCACATAAATTATCACATTTAATCCCAACAGTAACTCCATGAAATAGGTAATATTGTATTTTAGGTTTTATATAGATGAGGAAACTGGATTTAGCAAGTTTAAGGAACTTGCCCAAGGTCACACATAGCTTGTAAAATTTGCACTTGCTTCAATTATTCCAGGGCCTGAGCTTTCAAAGGGAAAATTCTATCACTGAGAACCTGCAAGTCCTGAGGCTGCATCAACATGAATATTTTTAAGTAGCCCCGAATTACTTCCTCAGGTACTTTTCTCACAACCTCAATTCAGTTCAACACATATGCTGGGCCATCTGTAGCCCTAAGACCCTGTACCAAGTGATTGTGAGCAGGCATCACCTAGAGAAGTGAAACTGGGCGGCCATTCTCAAGTTCTCAGCTCAGGGTTTGAAGCTAATGCAGGAAGAGGGCTGTGCTGTGTTCTCCTTCTGAGAGTCGGGTATCTCAGTAACGGGGAAATAGTCCAAGCCAGCAATGCACTTTATACTGCATGCACAGGTAACCCAACCGGCTGAATGCTGTTTGACAGTATTACAGAAGGAAGATCAGAATGAATTTGTGGCTGGAGCTAAATCCAATGGTAAAATATTTCAAGGAGTTCTCTGACTACTTCACAAAATAATCATCACATTTAGTTACTTTTTGGAAGAGTCCATCAGTATGTTTTTTTTCTTTGGGCACGAAGAAAATTTGAACTGAATTTCATTCCCTGTTGAAATAAGGATCAAGTCTTTGTGCTCCTGGACAATCGTTTTTTTTTTCTTTCTGTTTCTTTTTTTTTTTCAAAATGGTTTCCAAACTCCATCTTCCACTTACTAAAATCTGTCCTGTTGTTTTCCATATACTTCACGTTGAACAATATGACAAAGCCCTTTTTTAGTCCCACATAATTTCTGAATAAACAGCCAACTGTGGACGTCATCAACAGACCATATCTATTTCCCTCTGTTTGTCCTTCATTTTCTAAAAATTGTGAAAATCAGAATAAGAACATGTTCAGTTACAGAGAAACTTCTAGAATAGATCCGGATAGAATATCCATTATCCCCAATTAAAGAATTTAATTTCTGAGTACAAGGGGTGAATGGAAAAAAAAAATCACTATTTACTCAATGTTGACAGTAACAACGAGTACCATTTATCATCTACCTACCCTATACCAGAAATTAAGATACTTTGCTTTATCTCACAATTCCTTACAACATTAAAAAAGTAAATATTACTCCCATTTTACAGATGAGAAACTAAAGCCCAGAGATGCTACACAAAGTGAATGACAAAAGTTATTCACTAGTAAAAAGTCAGATTACATTCCAATATTACTTTAACAAACTTTTTTTTTTTTTTTAATAGAGAGAGAGAGAGCTTGAAAGCTGGGGAAGGGAAAGAGGGAGGGGGGTGAGAGAGAATCTCAAGCAAGACTCTGCACTGAGCTCAGAGCCGGACAAGGGGCTCAATCTCAGGACCCTGAGGGCATGGCCTGAGCTGAAATCAAGAGTCAGATGCTTAACTGACTGAGCCACCCCAGCGCCCCACTTTAACAAACCTAATTGATACTTTAAATCGCAGACGTCCCTATTGTTTCTAAGCCCTACTAAAAAATAACCACCATAAAATTGGCCACAGAGAGCATTAGTCATAGAATGTAAACTAAATCATTAATTGAACCACACAGATCTTTTAGTTTTGCTAAATAGCTATTGCTCTAAAAAAAAAATCACAGATGCTCCCAGGAGGGCGGGTGGCGGTGGGGAAGGAGAGTTCTTGCCACTTTTCATTTCTGCTACTGCCAGGTTGCCAGGCAGAAGCGTCTCTTAAAACTCTGACTTTGGGATAAGATATCCCCCCTCAACTCTTATGCTCTACTTCTCCACAGTAAGACATTGCAAATGGCAGGTACAAAATCCAGCTTCAATGGGAGCCATTTGGAGTCACTGGCAGGCAAGTTATAGGGATATATGAGGATATCATAGGAAACAGAATCCATATCAGTCATTTCTGAAATAAAATTAGATGTGTACTTGAGGCAATATGTCATCCCCGCCCCCCAAGTTTAACTCTTTTCAACCTCCATCTCCTTTTGTTGACTGGCTTCTTAAGTTCCCCTCTAAATCAAGCCCAGAGGCCCCCTCTCCAACTCTCTTGGGCAATGAAGAAGAAAGATTTTTCCTGCCTAGTTTCCTTAGGACTTTCCTCAAGTGAAGAATGGAAGAGTCTCACATTTTCCAGTCCCCTGACACCTGAGGAATCATGCTCCCTGGAGATCTCCTCAGAAATGTTTGTTAGTTCTTCTGTTCACTAGCAGTTACTAGTACTCTGTCTGCTCCTGGATTTAGTTAATTCTGTTTTTTAAAACCCTTTTCTGGGGCACCTGGGTGGCTCAGTCGGTGAAGTGTCTGCTTTCTGCTCAGGTCGTGATCCTGGAGTCCAGGGACGGAGCTGCGCACATTGGGCTCCCTGCTCAGCGGGGAGCCTGCTTCTCCCTCTCCCTCTGCCCCTCCCCCGCCCCACTCTCCTCTCTCACTCACTGTCTCTGTCTCTCAAGTAAATAAATAAAATCTAAAAAAAAAAAAAAAAACACTCAAACCCTTTGCTTATTCATTTTCATTTCTTTTTTAGTGCCTCACATTTCTGCCCCAGGTGCTGAATTAAACCTATCTTAAACCCGAATTAAATGTGTCTTATTCTACCTACGATACCTTCCGACAAACCATGCTATGCCCACAACCAACTGACATTTAAAACACAGAATGTACACACGCACACCCCCACACCCACATACTCACACCTATCTATTGAATATCCAGGAGACAAGAGCTACAGCTGTTAACTATAAAGTGAAATTCATGGTACACCCGAATTTATTTATTTGTGTTACTTTAGAGCTTTTTCTGACATAGACTATGAGAATTCTTTAATATACTATAATGCTTCAAGAATAAATATTCATTTCCGGGAAAATGCCTTTCTTGAGTTATTTATTTGAGAATAATAATAATAGACCATTGGAAACTGTAAACCTGGAAAATGACTCAGAATAGCAGCAGGAACCTGCCCAAATTGTCCTGTTTCCTTCCTTTCAAACTTCTGCATGCTTAATCCCAGTAAGTCAATTTTTTACTTCAAATGAAATGCCCTCTAATGATAACGTATGACCAAATGATTAAAATAAAGCTAGTCTTTCCTGCCTTCCTTCCCTTCTTCTTTCCCTCCTTTCTTTCATTTTCCCTTCTTCATTTCTATTACTGAAAATTCATAGTAGAAAGATGTTTTAAAGTTTACCAGAAGAATTGAATTGGTCTTTCTAATCATCCACTTAGTACCTGTGAATTCGTAAAAAACGATCGCAGGCATTAACTGTACTCATTTGGGTAGCAATAAAAAAAAGTAATTCTAGGATAATTCAAAGCTGTATCTATCAATTCCACTTAACATAAATAGAGAATTTTCCTTCTTTAGGTTGCCTTCTTGATAAGTCAATGCAAGCTGCCACATAATCAACTGAACTGATTGTAATGATAGTCAAAATTAAGAAATTTGCTATCGCTCATTTCTTTTTTTCTGAAATGCTGTAATCTCTGAAGAATGAAGATAAGCAATTCATCTTTACCACTGAGACTGTCAGAATATGTATTCTTGGAACATAAAGTCACACTTTTCATGCTATAATAAAACACACATACTTTGATGTTGCTCCAAAGCCAAAATGATGCTGCCCGCAGATAGTAAAATTCTCTGGGGGTTCATCTGTGAGAAACTGAGGTCAACCTTTGACCCCGGTGTTGCATCCAAATAACAACAACCAAAATGTAACTTATTACACATTGTCAAGCGTGGAGATACAACATCAGCAGCATATGTAGAAATGTCAAATAGGTATGTGGGAAATGAAATACAGGTATATCAGTTTGTAGTAATAGAAAATTATCTCTAATTCCCCTTATTTAAAGCGGATTGCTCTGAAACTGTAATTGACTTTGCAATTTTGCACATTTGAACTTTATTGCTCTGCTTACCATTTAAGTAAAAATATCTATATCTGTATCTTTTTAAACTAGCAATTAGCTTCTCACATGAACAAATATCCCTCCTTTGACCAATCGAATATAAACATAAATACTTGACCTGATTTGACCGAAATCACGCTACATGGAAAGCCCTTGAAACACCCACAAATGTGTAGAAAATAAAAATAGTATGGATTTGGAGAGATTACAATTTAAATATTTTCCAATAGGATGCAAACCAACCTTTTCACTTTTGCGAGAGCATCGGGAGGCTATTTTTCACCTTGTTGGCTTCCTCAATAGTGTGAGCTTCTTGTAAGTCACCTGTGAAACAGTAAAAGGGAGATTGTAATCTCTGTGTCCACTCCCGAGCGTGTTTACAATCATACTCACATGTCCTCAAAACGGGGACTCGTTTTCTCAATCTCACTACTTGTGCAGGTATTTACTTTAAAAAACACTGTAAAAACCTAAGACATAATAGTAAAACACAAATTAAATTAAACAGCAAAACAAAAACATCAACACAATCAAGAAACAAAAACACCCCAAAACCTTATCTTTTATTTTTTTAAAAGTTATTCTTGAAGAGTTTTAGAATTTGAAAGCCACTGAAACAGGGGCACTGGTCAGATCCAATATATTAATTTCCAAAAAGGTGTTTAATGGGCCTCTCAAGGAACATTTCTTAAATCCTAAACATAACCATAATAGGGATGACTCCATTAATAGATCATGACTAATGTTTTAAGCCATGCAAACTATTTCTAGTGTTCACCACGACTCTGTGAGGTGATAGGATTTATCTCCCTTTTCTAGACAAAGGAGCCAAGACCCACTAAATTTAAATGTCTTGCTCAAAATCATACCACTAGTAAAGGGCCGAGCATTGGTCTGAATCCTGCTCAGCATAGCTCCAAAGCTCTTTACATGTTCCATGTTGTGTCCAGTTCCCTTCAGGCAAAGCATTCCTGGTCATCACAGATCAACAACGATTATCTGCAAGTGAGCAAGCTAGAAAAAGGGAAAACTGAAGTTTCTGGCTTGTATGTTTGGTTGCCACCATTATAATTTCTTACAGTTCCCTACTCCAAAGACCATATTATTTCCTAACAAAATGGGGAAAAATGTAATCTGTTTTGTGAGTTCACCCCCTGTTTGGTTAATAAAATACCTAACTTGAATTGATAAATTTATTCCTTTAGGCATGTCAAAGCTCTATATTTGAAAAGTATAAAATGCACAAAGGGGCCATTTTTGTTATCTTTTAAAATAATCAAAACTTGCCTCACTACTTAGAATTTAAACTTAATTTTCAATCATTGGTTGATAGAGTCTTTATGTCAATTAGATACAGATACCTAACCTCTGACTCTGTTGGAACCTATTTGACATCACAAGTTCCACGTCTCTCAAAAGAATACTCAACACCCTCACCCAAACCGTAAGGGAAGTTTTTAATTTTGATTATTAAATTCCTTTGGCTACAAGAGATGAGACACACCCCTAAAGAAAATGAGAATAAAAGTATGTTCTTTCCAAGAAAGGACAATGAACATATTTCCACAAATACCCAAAGAGTGGGTCAGACACTAACTTCCTGCCATGGCCACCAGCTTGGTGATCTTCCAAAACTTGCAGGGTAGGTATAGATTATTGCTAAATGTAGCTCCTGCTCAATAAAGTTTAAAGACTTGCTCCAGATCTCCCCACTCTCCAACACACTCAAATACACATCCACGTATTACATTTTGTCTTAAGAATCATGAAGACATAAACTATAAGGACATAATATGGGGAAATTTTGATCTAGGTTCTCTATTCCTGGCAGAACCAATACATAATTATTGGGTGGATGCCCTATGAAAAAGTTGTTCAAGCTCATGCTTTGGTGGTAGAATGGAAATGATTATCACAGTACCTGGTAACAGTAAGAAAGAAAATGAAGACACATAGTTATTTCTTTCCCTGCTGTCTTCTTTGGTGAGGAACACCATCGCCTATCCTACAGTTTAAAGAACAACACTAAACAGTGACACTCCAGCCAAATTCAAGTTATCCGTGTGTTTTAATTGGCTAACCTAATGTCATATAAAATTTTGAATTTGCTGCCAATATTTCTCAAGAAAGAACACCTTACACAAAAATCCATATTCTAATTCTTTTGAAAAATCAAACATCTGTGCACTGTCACCAGAAATTCTTCCTGGATCAAAGTGAGAAATTCATTCATTTATTTTTTTTTTAAGATTTTATTTATTTGACAGAGAGAGACACAGCGAGAGAGGGAACACAAGCAGGGGGAGAGGGAGAGGGAGAAGCAGGCTTCCTGCTGAGCAGGGAGCCCGATGCGGGCCTCGATCCCAGGACCCTGGGATCATGACCTGAGCCGAAGGCAGACGCTTAACGACTGAGCCACCCAGGTGCCCCAAGAGATTCATTCATTTATACCAATGTTGAAATGTACCTAGCATTCTTAGAAGAGTTGAGTAAAATACTTAAGAAAGACCAAAGATGAGATCATTTTCTAATTTCTTTTTTTGTGCTTTTTTTATTTCTTTCTAATCTGAGATTGGGGGAAAGACAGGTCGGGGAATTTGAAAGCAAGGCAGGAGAGGAGGTACCAGCAAGTTTAGCTTGATTGCTCTCTTCTTAAGAACGTATTTTGAAGCAATTATACACATTACATTTTATTTTTATTTATTTACTTATTAAGATTTTATTTATTTATTTGACAGAGAGAGAGAGCACAAGCATGGGGAGTGGGAAAGGGAGAAGATGTGAGGCTCGATCTCAGAACTCTGAGACCATGACCTGAGCAAGAGGCAGACGCTTAACCGACTGAGCCACCCACGCACCCCCATTACATTTGATACGTATGCCTAGTGATATTCCAATGTATCCATTATATAGAAAGTTCCTTACCTTCTACAGAGTCTCACATGGTGAGAATGCAAGCTTACTTCCCAATTAGAAAATAATCTCTCAGTGCATCTACCACGATGTATTGCCATATAAATGCTCAAAACTAACAAGAAAATTAATGCAGAAAGGGATAGAGAAGTGTTTTGGGTTGCACGGAAGATTGTTGTGTACCTGTGTCAAACTGCTTTCACTATTTAACAGTGCTTTTAACTTTTAGGAAACAGGTGCCTTTGGTTAAATGTGCCGTAATAAATCATCTCTGTGAAATCAAAGTAGGATTGCAGTTAAAAGCAAAATTTTCCAGTTTGTTAGATGATGGTAATTGTACCCATGTCAAAACCCTATTATGCTCTGGAGAAAGAGACTACGTGTTAAGGTAGATAAAAATCAATATAAATTGATTACTTATGTTTAAGTGAGAATAACTGTCAAAAACTAAGTTATAAAAATGGAGCTATATGGATAGGAAAATCTATCTGCAGGTACTTGTCCCAGGGTCCCGAGTCCAAGTTCCCCTGGACTTTAATTGAGTGGTTGTTTACCTGTGGTTCATGGACCCTTAGACATTCACAGGAGAGCTTTAGGAGGTCAGACCATGAAGCCCAAAAATTGAAAACAAAACATGGTATGTATTCGGTTTTGATTTTTTTTGTTTTTAGGAAGAGGACCTATAATTTTAATCCATTGCACAAACCTTATTATAATTTACTCATAAACACTGAGAGGAATATAACAACTATAATTTGGCTCATTTATTTAATAAGGTTAACCAACGAGTCAGTTATAACTTGGATCATTATTCACTTATGTCAAAGGGCCAAATGACAGCCAACATTTAATCGGGCTGCTACAAGAGTGGCAAGTTTCCACCTGCAGCTCGGCATCCACAGCTCAGCTGCCTACATGAGGCGTTGAGTTCATAGCTACGATATCAAATGACCTCACATTTCATAACTGTGAAAATAGACCTAGGGTTTTCTGAAAAAGGAAAAATCTGCTTTTTCTCCCAACAGCTTGAGGGGCATCCCAGAATGGAAAGGGTATCGGTGGAGGAAAGACTGTTGATGAGAAAGAGGAGGAAATAGCTTTTGTGGGGTTATTTTACATGTTACAAAACTCTGGGTGAGAGTTGATTTATAGAAAAATCTGCAATAATAAGTGCATTTTCTACAGCAACAATCTTTCCTTAACAAATTCATAGTCTTAAAGAATTCGATGAATTGTATATGCTACTTCAGGGAAGAAAACTATAATGATTCAGAGAAAACAATACCCTTTCCCTTTACTGTCTAAAAAGTACATTTTGAGGATTCTCTACTATCTACTCTTAGACTGATTGTATATCCTGTGGTTTT
Organism: Zalophus californianus; assembly: GCF_009762305.2. Lineage (NCBI taxonomy): Eukaryota > Metazoa > Chordata > Mammalia > Carnivora > Otariidae > Zalophus > Zalophus californianus. The sequence continues at coordinate 132,453,424 of NC_045603.1, forward strand.
CTTTTTCTTCTTGAGGCAAGGAATGGAAAAAGGGGGGAAAAACATTTACAATGAGGCTTTTCCTTCGAATTGTCAGCTGATAAATATAATTTCTCTGTATTTTTGCTTCACTGATCGGAAAGGCTGGTCGTTAATAGCCTTTTATTACAAACTTCCTTTAGTACGCAGCCCAGCAATTAGACATGGGCACGTTCCGTGACCCCTCGCTGCCTTGCCACCAGCTTTGATCACAACTTTGCTCAGCGACACACATCTAATAACCAGGAGTGGCATGAACTGAACCATCAACACCTCGATTTATTCCTCAACCCACATCCTCGGCCAAATAGGGGTGTAATTAGCTATTATGCCAACTGCCAATATTACCCGATCCTGTGTTCAGGTTAGGGTAAAAAAAAACAAAACAAAAACAGAACAGAACAAAAAAACACAAAAGCCATGCCTCAATACAAACAAAATCATGAAGACAGCACAGCAGGAATTTCAGCATCAGTGATGAGCTGGTACAGCAGCTTGGAAGCAAAGTAATATTGTAATCAGTTTTGTTGCTTTGCGTTGCCTTCTGTGAAGTGTTTTAAATCTAGTAGAGTAGAACTTAAAAGAGAAAGGACGCTTGGGAAGGAATGCAGTCAGGGACAAGCCAGATTCTTCTCCAGTAACAGTCTAAGCTGTAGAATCCAAAATTATGAACGTTCAGCCAGGCATAGCTCTTAACATAGAAAAGAATTGAGAAATGATCACCAAACTTTTTTGTGGTTTTTTTTTTTTTTCATCTTCACTCATGGATACAAGAAATAGAAATGGCTTTGACTTAACAGTGCCTGCCCCAAAACTGCAACCCCAAGGGCAACATAAAACAAACCAACTAAAATTCCCGTAACCAAAAGTTCTACATCAGTGGTCTCAGACTGTAATGTTTCCCGAATCACCTGGGGATCTTGTTAAAAATGCAGATTCTAATTTGGTGGGTCTAAGGTGGGACCAGGGTTTGAGCATTTCTAACAGCGCTCCCCGCCCCCACCCCTGCCCTGAGGTGAAGCTAATGCCACTGGTCCTTGAACCCCACTTTGAGTAGCAAAGTGCTAGGTAACTCAGAGTAACCATTTTTAGCCAGATTAATCCTCAGCATGGTCTGTTTGTCACTTCATTTTCATTTAAAGATATTCTGGACTGTCCTGCTGCCTCCTCCACACAGGATTCGAAGTATCACGTGACATTTAGAATGAGCTCTGAAGAAGACCATGAAATATTCTTCCTCAGAGACACTAAAACTTCCTGACATAACTGATAAAGATTTGTTTTCTTATTATTGTGGTAAATGTGGAATATATAAAAACATTGTAATCAGGAAAACAATAATCACCCATAATCTTGTTTTTCAGAGATGGGCTCCTAACATATTGATATATATTTCTCATTAGAATCAAAGGTATTTGTGGGGCTCCTGGGTGGCTCAGTGAGTTGAGCGACTGATGCTTGATTTCAGCTCAGGTCTTTATCTCAGGGTTGTGAGATTGAGCCTTGTGGAGGGCTCTGCACTCAGCACAGAGTCTGCTTGTCAGTCTCCCTCTCCTCTGCCCCTAATGCGTCCTCTCGCTCTCTCAAATAAATAAATACAACCTTTAAAAAAAAAAAGAATCAAAGGTACTTACACATTTTGGACCTAATTCTTTTCACTTAACATGTTATTATGTACTGTTGCTGTTTCATTCAGTCTTCTTCTGAAAAATGAGATTCAGTATTCTGGTACTTTGGAGGTACTATAATTTATGGAATGGTTTCCTTTCATACAATTGTTATGTTGCTTCCAAAATTTCCTTATTTAAAATATCACAGAAATAGCGTGATAAAATTTTTCAAATACCTATCGCAGGGCGCCTGGGTGGCTCAGTTGGTTAAGCATCTGCCTTCGGCTCAGGTCATGATCCCAAGGTCCTGGAGTCAAGCCCCACGTTGGGGGGGTGTCTCTCCTCAGCGGGGAGTCTGCTTCTCTCTCTCTCTCTGTCCTCCTGCCCCTCTACCCCACTCCTGCTCTCTCTCACTTACTCTCTCTCAAATTAATAAATAAAATATTTAAAAAAATACCTGTCACTGATTGTGCAAGACTGTTGAATCACAGATCTGTACTTCTGAAACAAATAACGCAACATATTTTAAAAAAAAAAAGAAGAAGATAACAGGAGAGGAAGAAAAGGGGAGTATGTCAGAGGGGGAGACGAACCATGAGAGATGATGGACTCTGAAAAACAAACTGAGGGTTCTAGAGGGGAGGGGGTAGGGGGATGGGTTAGCCTGGTGATGGGTATTGAGGAGGGCACGTTCGGCATGGAGCACTGGGTGTTATGAACAAACAATGAATCATGGAACACTGCACCAAAAAACTAATGATGTAATATATGGTGATTAACATAACAATAAAAAATTTAAAAAAGAAAAAAAAAATACCTGTCACTGTTATAACTTCTTTTCTACAGGTCTTTTATTTTTTTTTAAGATTTTATTTGAGAGAGAGAGAGACAGAGAGATGGAACATGAGTGGGGAGGAGCGGGAGAAGCAGGCTCCCCGCTAAGCGGAGGGCCCCATATGGGGCTCGATCCCAGGACCCTGAGATCATGACCTGAGCCGAAGGCAGATGCTTAACTGCCTGAGCCACCCAGGCGCCCCTACAGGTCTTTTAATGGGGAAGGTTGGTCTTCACCCACAAGGAACTCCTCTCATGCACTTTGTTCTCTGCTCTCTAAGAGAATGTTTTCTGGAAGCCAAACCCACTGCTTTACTCTTCTGGTAGTTCAGTTGAAAAAACTCATAACCGTTTCCCACCTGCAGTAACCTAGGTACATCTTAACTGAAAACCACTAATAGCACTTCCATTTCTTCCCCTTGTTATTGATTACATTCCTTTCCTTTTGGAGGTTATCTTTTTAGCTGTTATTTTTCTCTAATTTACGTTTCAAAAACACCCCATTCTCAATTTAAACACATGGTACTGCATTATTGAACCCTTTTTTTAGAATGAAATTAGGATAATGAAAGTGAAACTCACTTACCCTTCCCGTGGCTCAGAGGACTGTCACCTAATTGAGTTTATCATGTCTCCCATCTACTCCTCCCCAAACACACGTAGCCTTGCCTTCTCACCTCCTCCAACCTAGGGGAAGGGTATAGTAGTTTTGCCATAGATACAAACTAAATGGCCTGATTATTTTAATAGGAACTACAGTAGACCCTTGAACAACTTGGGGACTAGGAGTGCCCACCCCTGTGCAGTCGAATATCCACATGTAACCTCTGACTCCCCCAAAACTTAACTATTGATAGCCTACGATTGATTGGAAGCCTTACTGATCACGTAAACAGTTGATGAACACGTATTTTGTGTGTTACGTGTATTATAAACTGTATTCTTACAGTAAAGTAAGTTAGAGAAAAGGTCATTAAGAAAATTATAAGGAAAAGAACATACATTTACAATACTGTACTGTATTTGTTTTAAAAATCCTAGTATACATGGACCTGGACAGTTCAAACCCATGTTGTTCAAGGTTCAGCTGTACATCAAAATAGTTGATATTAGACAGGATTCTGTTGTCCTCAAATCATTAAAATACAATTCAAACTAGCTTTAAAAGGGGTAGTGGTGGAATTTACTGACTCCCGTAACTGGGATAATAATGTGTATATATCCCTGTGAGTAACATGACTTTTGTTTAGATCAAATAACTATTTTTCTAAATTAATTTTGCTTATTTTGAATTCCACCTTTTCTTGTACACATCCAAACATGATAGCTGCTAATATTTTGGCTCTGTTTGCAAAAAACTAAAAAGACATCTGAAAAAGTTAAACAACAAAAGTTTTCTGTCAATGTCATCATGTGTTTTAAATAAAAGTTATTTCCAAAAGTATTTTAAGTTTTCCTCCCACTTATAGATGGAAGTTTATTTAGTTTATGGAACAAAATCAGATATTATTATAAGTGATATCCTAAGTTCAGTTGAAAATTTCAACACTGAAGGTCAAGTTTTTGTTTTTAAGGTGATTATAATACAAATACAGATTTGGGTGGAGTGTAGAGTCATGGTAACGTAATGCCTCACTAATAAGAAATCTAAAGACCAATGACATCTACTAAATGAAATATAAGCTATTTTCCTTAAGATGTACAAGCACCTTTATCATACAGCATTTTTTTTCTGATGAAGCCCACGTTGAACACACGCACACAATTTAGGATGGGTGCGAAACTTTGATCCTTTTTGTTGCCCCCATCACAAGATTCTCAAAATGTTTAAGTCTTTGAAGAACCACTTTACAAATCAACACAAGTGTTCGACAATTACATTGAACTTTCTGTAAATGAGTCATCTAAATTTTGGTTGCCTTTTGTTCAAAATCAGTTGGAAAATCTTTCAAGTAGTGGAGCCACAAACCAATTCACCTTCTGAAGATTTTAGCAAACTACAATTCTTGATAACAACTTTTGTAAACAGGTGGGGATGATTAAGTGAGTTGATTTGGGAACTAAATTGTGTGCGCTCCTTACCTTTGAAGTTTTATGATTGTGCTTTGTAATGCCTCAATGTGAAGATTATATTTTCAGGTGATTTTCCTTTTTTTGTACTGAAGAAGTATATATTTTACACCAGCATAGAATGAAACTGAGAAGTCCTAGTATTGTGTAGCATCTAATTTAGTGAAACATTCAACTATAAATAAGGACAACTTATTTGATGAGTTTTGACTTATTAAAAATGATCCTATTTATGTGTGTGGGGTTTGTGTGTGTGAGAGAGAAGGAGAGAGAGAAAAAGAAAGAGAAAGAAGGAGAAATCTTTATTTCTTCAAAGAACCACAAAAGGTTAACCACGGCTGCCTCCAGGTAGTGGGACAATGGAGTCTGAGAAGTAAGGAACATAAGTTTCATTTTGCATCTTACTATTTGAAAATTTTATCTTGAGCATATTTTGCTTTTATAATGATAAACCTTTTTGTGAGTCTAAAGGCATAGATTAATATAATATTTTGAAAAACAGTATTCCACCACTCTTCATGGGTATTAGAGGGAACTTCAGAAATCTTTAAAAATCCAAGTTCATTATTCTAATGGTGACAATTTTGAGAACTGTGCCTGGCCAGAGAAAGAGATGTCTAGACATTGGCCCAGGTTTTAGGTATTGTCAAGGCCACCATTCTAGTTAACAAAGACAAACACATCTTGTTCAGAGGGCTGGGATTTTCGTTGATAATTTATTTTCTTTCCGTGTCAGCCAGACCCAGTCACAAAATCCGAGGTCTTTTCCATTGAAAAAAAGAAACGTATTAATCTTGGAAGTAGGTAATTGACTATTTTAAGGCTGGAGAATTAATAGATGTTACCTTCATATATTTTACCACCAGTGTAATCTCAAAGGAAAGAATGAGCAGAGTAGTTACATTTGTTGAACTTACCTTGGCAGCAAAGAGCACTTTTTCTGGCACTGATCATGTACTTAGCTGATAAAGGAAAAAATATGTTTGGGAGACTACATGTGAGCATTAGGAGCCATTATTTTCCTTGAAATCTTCTTGGCCCCAAAGAAACTGCTAGTTGCCATCCAAACGGCAACCCAAGCAATGCTTTTCTACAAGACATTTTAGATCTTTCGATAGATACAGATGTAAATAAAGATACTGTGCAATATTTAGGCATTTGATACTAGGTAAATAGAATTTTCAACAGACAAGTGCCTGATTATCTTTTTTTCCTCACACCAGATGGCTTAGCATCAGGGCACAACCATAATTTCTTTCAGGATACAAACAGTTTTGAATCTGCAAGTGCATAATTCTAGAAAAAGTGTCTGGTCTCAGAAGAAAGTTAAAGTTAATCTCATCTATCCATACACTCAATTCGAAGAGAATGTATTGTTTTCCCAGCTTTAAGAGGTATCAGGTCTCTCTGTGACACCATCCCAAACCTTTTTAGTCAGAAACAGGTGAAGCAGAGAATGTTATAAAATAGCCATACTGGATGAATTTCATGAGCCATTGACAACCATGACACAATCCAAAACTATTTTACAAAACATTTACATTTCTCAAGAATTAGTTTCATGAGTTCAGGAGGTTTCTACTGGGAAACTTGCTGAGGATCGGTCATGAACTTCGAATAATGTCAAGAGCTTGACCTCCAAATGTGGTTACCAGGTCGACATTCTGACATGCTCTCATTTGCTTAGTCGCTAGGAAAAGGAACAAATAAAGGTAAAATGTAATGACAACTAAACTCAGTGCAATCATCCATGTGAAATAAAACAAAATCATACGCAAAATTGTTTTATCCTTTAGCGCACCTGGACTGAAGCTAAAAGTTCCTTTTTCCCTTTTTAAGTCTAAATCGGGCATTTAGCTAAATACGATCTTTTCTCTATTCTCAAGAACAGGTGTCCCCAAATTCAGTGAAGTACTTTTTCTCATTTTGTCACGGTTCTCTAGGACAAGGAATATACATGACCAAGAGAAGAATCAGCTTACAACTTACGTGTCCTCCAAGGGGGAGTTCTTTATACAGCTGCTTTTGCGGAGCCAAGGGAGGGGACCATATGGAAGAGAGGAAAATGGGGTACAGAGCTAATACGCCACCGGGAAGGATAGGACTTAGGATGGTGTGGTAAGCAAAATTTTAAGACAGCCTTCAAGATTTCTGCCCCTGATATATACACACCCTATAAATCTCCTCCCCTGGAACATGGGCAGGACCTGTGAATACGATGAGAGATAACTCCTGCATTAGAGCATCCAAAGAAACATAACCAAAAGGAGAGGTTACAGATAGATAAATAATGTAGATATAGATATAGATGATTGGAGTTGGCTCACATGGTTATGGAGGAGGCTGAGAAGCCCCACAACCTGCCCTCTACAAGCTGGAAAACAAGGAAAGTCAGGATCATTCAGTCTAAATCTGAAAGCCTGAGAACCAAGGGTGCCAATGATCTAAGTCTCAGAATCCAAAGGCCTGAGAACCAGGAATTCTGATGTCCAGGGCAGGAGAAGATGGACATCCCAGCTCTAGAAAGAGCGAATTTCACCTTTCCTTACCTTTTTGTTCTATTTAAGCTCTCTATGGATTGTATGGTACCCATCCACATTGGTGAAGGCAGATCTTCTTTACTTAGTCTACCAGTTCCAATGCTAATCTCTTCCAGAAACACTCCTAAGGTCACATCCAGAAATAATGTTTTACCAGCTATCTGGGCATCCCTTGGCCCAGTCAAATTGACACATAAAATTAACCACCGTAACTTGTACAATCAGTGTGTTATACGGCAAAGGGAAAGGGCCTTTTTAGGTATAATTAAAGCCCCTAAACAGTTGAGTTTGTGTTAATCAAAGGGGAGATTATCCTGGGTGGGCCTGACCTAACCAGGGGAGCCGTTTAAGAGAAGATCTGAAGGGTGGAGATAGAACGAGTCAGAAAGACATGAAGCAGCGGAGATCTGAAGAAGCAAGCTGCCATATTGTGGAGCGGACCACACAGCTAGGATGCTGGGTGAACTCTAATTGCTGACAGTCTCAGTCTTACAGCCACGAGGAATTGAATTTTGCCAGCAGTCACTGGGCATGGAAGAGGACTCCAAGCTCCAAATACTCCACAGCCCAGGCTGCTACCTTGATTTTGCCCTTGTGGGACACTGAGGAAAGGACCCAGCTAAGCTGAACCCAGACTCCTAGCCGGTGGAAACAGCGAAATAATACATTTCTGTTGTTTCAAGCGGCTACATTTGTGGTGCTTTGTTCTATAGCAGGAGAAATACAGCAGTGGAAAACAAATCTGGAAGGAATACAGGACAAGGTGGGTAGGCAAAAAGTTGATCAGCCTGGGGCCTGAGTCCTTCCAATCTGCATCCTTCCCTGCCTTTCCCCCTGGAGACATTATATTCTTTATTGAGAAGAAGGGAGTATCTACTCTACCCATTTGTATAATGTATTGTGGGAGTTACGATACATTCTGGGAGCTAAGATTTTGAAGTATGAACCAATGTATTTCTGGTCTTCCCGTTCTAGTCAAGGTATCCTGGACTTTCTGTCTCAGGGAAGGACAGAAGAGAGTCAATTCTCAGCTCTCAGGTGTCACACTGGGCATTCAAAAACTTATGGCAGGACCAATAGTTTGAGAGTAAGTATTTTGAATAAAAAAATCCTAAATTTTATTCTATTATAAAAGCTGGAGTTTATGCTGTAAATAATAGATGTGGGAACTGTATTTGATGGTAGCAGAAGAGCCAGTTTTTCTGCCCTCGCCATGATAATTATTCCATGCTCTGAGAAGATACAGAGTCAGCAAGGAGCTGCCTGGTGAGGTGCCTGAGAAAGTTCTTTGATCTGTCTCCCCCGGTGAGTCCTCGACTCAAGGGAAGCAAGCAGTAGGCTTCCCAAGAGGTTTGGGAACACCTGAAATCCATCTGTGCTTCAATTCCTACGAGGGTCTTTGGAGGAAGAGGGTATGGAGGGGAAAATGTCTCACAGAGACTCTCCCCATCTGTGTGGTGTGGCTGCAGAACAGAAACAAGCATGGCGTCTGTGAGGCTGCAGAACACACAGAGAGAAGCTTCAGGTTGATGGTGGAGAGCTTCCAAATTTCTCACAAAGAAAGAAAGACGGGACTGGTTGCATTCAAAGGACTTATCTCCCCTTTGCACCAGGTGACCGCCAATGCCTCTTCCAGGTCTAATTTTTTTTAAGTATAATGAATATACAATGTTATATTTGTTTCTGGTATACACATATTGATTCCATAATTCCTACTTTACTCAGTGCTCACCACAATGACTGTTGTCACTGCCACCATGTGAGGTTAAATATTATCAACTATATTCCCTTTGCTGTACTGTTCATCTCCATGACATATTAATTTTATAACTGAAAGTTTGTACCTCTTAATCCCTTTATCTATTTCACCCATCCCCCATCTACCTTCCCTCTGGCAACTACCAGTTTGTTCTCTGTATTTAGAGTCTGCTTTTTGATGTTGTTGTTGTTTCTTTGTTCATTTGTTTTGTTTCTTAGATTCCACATATGAGTGAAATCATACGGTATTTGTCTTTCTCTGACTGACTTATTTCACTTAATATTATACCCTCTAGCTCCATCCGTGTTGTTGCAAATGGCAAGATATCATTCTTTCTGATGGCTGAGTAATATTCCGTTGTGTATATAGACCACATCTTCTGTACCCATTCATCTATTGACGGACACTTGGGCTGCCTCCCTATCTTGGCTATTTAAATAATTTTGTTATAAACATAAGGGTGCATATCATCATTTCGAATTAGTGTTTCTGTTTTCTGTGGGTAAATCCCGAGGAGTGGGAATCCTGGATCGTATGGCACTGGCACAAAAACAGGTCAATGGGCTAGAGTAGAGAACCCAGAAATAAACCCATGCTTATATGGTCAATTAATCTACAACAAAGGAGGCAAGAATATACAATGGGGCAGAGACCTCTTCAATAAGTGATGCTGGGAAATGCCCTCAGCAAGGTCTAGGAATGAAACCAGAAGTTAAAGTTAGGTGACTGGGACAAATACCAGCTCATCTTCTCCAATTATATGGCACATATCACCTGCCATGGCTCTTAGCTGTTCGTTTCCTGCCTTAAACACCTGGTAGAAATTTGAGACAGTATAGACTTCTTTCTTCACGTGCCCCTCTATTTAATTTTCCTTTGTATTGTCATCCAGTATATTGTGACACTCCTTAGCTGGCAGTTGGAGCCCTCATTTCTTTCCTTCCACACCTGACTTCTAGGAAATCTACTAATGCCCCATCCCTTTGGCAGTGCAGTGAGCCACATAAAGATAACCTGCAGGCACATGGTACCCTCCCCTTTTGATAGAAATTTCTACAGTGATCAGTGATGAAGTGGGATTAGCACTCTGTGGCAGGGCACCAGAAATGCAGATCCACTCAAACTTGTTAAAACAGTGGCCTAAATCCCAAAAGAGACAGTTGGCCTTTTGTGAAGCAATTTGCAAGTATCACATTGCACCGTTAAAACTTCCTATGCTCTGTTATTATGTGATTAGTAGAGTCAACAGCACTCAGATTTTTACCTCTCTCACATTCTTCTAGACAACCCAAATCAGGCTTTGCATGTGGTTCTGCAATGTAACAGTGCCTCACTATCTACCAGTTAGTAATCTCCCTAATGTGGAGCACCATGGTGCTCTGATACAGAACATCACCACGTATAGTACATATATATATATATATATATATATATATATATATATATATATGCATTCACAAGCACCCTAGAATATGGTTCATGCAATATATATTGACATTATGAATGACAGATATTAACTATATATTACAATAAAGGAATATTACAAAAATGTGCAAGGTTAAATATGTCCCTGGCTCTGTTTTTCTTTTCATGCACAGAATGGAATGGTCTGCTGTTTTGGACTACACTTAGGAGGTGAGTGTTTAACAAGCTAGAGAGATGCTTCTCCAGATTTGTGCAGTGCAGTGGGGATGCAAAGAGGAAGGTACCCATGTTGATAGTGCCCTCTTTGCCCTTCAGTAATGTGTTGAGAACATCTTAAGTGTATATATTATTATCAAACATTTATTTCCATATATACCATAAATACCAAGCACCACCCTCAACTTTCCCAAATCTCTTTAGCTCTTTTTCATACAGCTTTTATGACCCTTAGAAATTCCATCTAGTAGCAGGGATATTTCCTTTGCCTGACTTATAGCAACATGAACGCAATGACATTGAACTTGTAATTTATTGCATATCACTGTGCAGTGCCTAGCAAGGATATATTTGCTATATATTTCTGGCTCAATAAATATTTTTGAATGAATGGTTGAGTGAGTGAATGAGTGAATCAATGAACTTAAATGTAAACCAGAACCACCCAGTGAGCTTTACCCTGGCTGTCACTATTCTTCACGAAATGTGTCTTTGGCCAGCCCCCATACTTGAATGTCCCATGTATAACACTGATAGCAAATACACTGTGGATGCTGAAGACAATGTTCCCAGATCACTATTTAGTAAGGTTGGATGCATTCTAGGCCCACCTCTGCCTTACTTTGCATTTTATACCAATGACCCCTGTCAGCATGGAAGAATTACATTACATCATCAATGTGCTAGTAAAACAAATTTCAGGGCCCCTGGGTGACTCAGTTGGTTAAGCATCTGCCTTTGGCTCAGATCATGATCCCAGGGTCCTGAGACTGAGTCCCACCTCAGGCTCCCTGCTCAGCACAGAGTTTGCTTCTCCATCTATTCCTCCCCTTGCTCCTGCAGTCTCTCTCTCTCAAATAAATAAAATCTTAAAAACAAAAACCTACAAGCTGTGTGCTTAAAATCCTAGTGGAAGTGAGTAGGTATCATCAAACTTAAGTTAAAAGCAGAAATTGGGTTGCCATGTCGACAGGGAGCAACAGACCTGAACTTACTACGGATGCCTTCCCCAGCCAACTCTTGCAAAGCTGTTCATTTCTGATGTATACTATCAATGCAAATCCAAGTGCCATTCAATTCCCTTCAAATTCAGGGCTGCCTCTTCCTGGTGTTTCTCTTCAATATTTGGCTTAGGCTCCTATGTCTACAGAGAAGGGCAAGATCAGATGATGGTTTTTTGCTTTTTTATATATCGAGGCAGTTGGTCAAGAAAAGTCTTTTGAATACCTTCTATATGACAGACATATGCCAGGTGCTGAGAAAACAGCAAACATCCATATGCCATCCTCTCTTATGGTCACTTCAGAGACACATGGAGCTGAATACACTGCAAATCTCTAAGATTCCTAAGGAAACTAGTACTCACAGGTTTTTTTAAAAAAAATGAAAATTTTAGGGGCGCCTGGGTGGCTCAGTTGGTTGAGAATCTGACTCTTGATTTTGGCTCAGGTCGTGATCTCAGGGTGGTGAGATCAAACCCCATGTCGGGCTCCATGCTGAGTGTGGAGCCTGCCTGAGATTCTCTCTCTCTCCCTCTCCCTCTGCCCCTCCCCCGCCCCCTAAAATAAGAAAAGAAAGAAAGAAAGAAAAGAAAAGAAAATTATATTTCAGACCCAAAATGTGAATGACAACATTGTCATTCCAACAGAGGATCTAAAAGTTTTGGGTAGACTCTGGTAATGACAAATAAAAGGACTCCATTCTCTGGTACTGTTTGATGCTTGTAGTTGGAACAGCCCTTGCAAATTTGGTTTTACCTTTCAAAAATAATTAAGGTAGAAGCATAGGAAGAAACTCAGGAGTAGTGAGATCCTCAGACAATGTGTAAGACTTGAGTGGTTTTTTTTCTTCTGAATGTATTAAGTGACATTAGGACACAAAATGAGTGGTGTTTTTAGCAATGAAAAAAAGCTTTTATTTGTCAATTGACAGGAAGCATTTTTCAGTCTCACTCAATCTGTGATTCAGGAACAAATTACACCATAATTACACTTTTGATACAGAGTATTTTTCAATGAGTTATGTTCATGTGATAAAACTTTTATGAAATTGTCATTGTATTTCTTCTCCTTGTCGTTGTGCTTGTTAAATTTATTCTTGGCCCTCTTCATCATGTTCCCTACCTTCTTCTTTGTCTCTGGTTAGAAATAATCTTCAGGCCTTCTTTAGATCCTCAACAGAATCATCAGCTCTTACCATGGAGGTGACATGTGGGAAATGTGCGTGCGTCTGATGGGGCAGAGGCACATATCATTGCCTCTAACACTTGACTGCCTAGAACTTGGGCACGTGGCTCACCGGAAGCAAGGGAGCCTGGGAGGCATATTCTAGCCTTCCAGACATATGCCTGGTGCCTGTTTCACCTCAAAATAAGGTAAAATTGATTTTGGCAGACAACTGTGGTCCCCACCTCAGCTACCATACTTATGGTATCTCAGGATACATATTTTACTCAGAAGAGCAGATAAGAAGATAAAGAACAAATGGAAAATATGTTTTAGAAGGTACATAATAAAATAGATTTCACATGATGAATCTATTTCATTAACCTACTAGAAATTGTAGTCTTATGTGGAATTAGGATGAGATACGGACCCAAAACCGAATTATTTAAGAATTAATGTAACCCATGTTAATTTCTTCCCCTCGACGTTGGTGTTGAAAAACCTTGACTGTTTCTTCCATACTGATAGCTATGTGATTTAAAATTGAGAGGAACAAAGGAATGTAACCTTCGAAAGTCAATTTTTTTCTATTCTTCAATGTAGATTTTTATTCTCACAAGTAATACTACATCACTGAGTTCAGCAATCCCGGGAAAGGTCTCAACTTCTTTTATTGTTATAACTTCCTCCTTTAGGCCACCTTCATCAAATATACAAAGTGCTGTGTGCACACAGAAATGATGCTGTCATTGTCACGGCCCTGTATATCAATTTTGTTTTCCAGATAAGTGCTATATGAACCTACCGGAAAAGGGCAGTTTTTTCAATGACAACGTGTGACAGAAGCCAAAAGGTTTTAAAGCAAACATACAAATGTGTCATCTAATAGTCCATCAACCAGCCCTTGTCACACTGATAAACCTTTTATCTCTCTTCCCCAGATTTTAATCAGTAGCTTGGTTTGCATGTTCTCGTGTCACTGCAGCAAACCAACCTAAAGGGGATTCTTTATGCCCTGAGAAATCAACTCATTTGGGCCTAAATGAAACATTTCACTGTCTTGTTTTATCTCTCTCTCTATTCACATTAACATAATAGCTTTTAATTGGATTGTATTTGTGATCAGAGTCAGCAAAGGTTGCATTCTCTCCCAGGAAATTGACCGCGAGGCAAACGGCTAAGACTCCATCTGGGGGAATGTTCTCAGCTCTTCCCTGGGGAGTGAGGCTGCAGGACACACAGCCTCGCGAGTCACCTGACAACTCACTTTCCCTAAGCAGTGCCGGTCAGCTATGCGTCTCATGAAGGCTTACAGGCTCAAATATCTGAAATGTTTGATGAGTATTCAAACGCATGTCCTCAAAAATAGCATATTTACAGAAGGACACCATAAATGGGTGAATTGTGATATAATCAGAAGTGGAGGAGGCCTTCCCAGGTCTGACACCTCAAGTTGAGGCTACAGATCAAACGACTGCTGGGTATGATACATAGACGTATACTAAATGCATCTATGTATCTGAAAAATGATATAAATGAAATTACAACAAACTGAGCAAAGAGATGTGTCATTTATTTCATCGCCAAAAGGCTACTGTTCTTAATATATAAATTCCAACAAATGAATAAAAACATACAAATGGCACATGTGGATAAATGATATAAGAAGGAACTCACTAAAGGAATACAAATGTCCAGGGGCGCCTGGGGGGCCTCAGTCGGTTAAGCGTCTGCCTTCAGCTCAGGTCATCATCTCCAGGTCCTGGAGTTGAACCCTGAGTCGGGCTCCCTGCTCAGCGTGGAGTCTGCTTCTCTCTCTCCCTCTGTGCGCTCTCTCTTGCTGTCTCTCAAGTAAATAAAATTTTTTTTTTTTTTTAAGAAGTACAAATGTCTAATAAGCACATGAAAAAAATTATTCTTCAGGACTGGAAGATGTTTCCATTAAGATAACATTTCTTACCTTGCAAATAAACAATTAAAAGTTGTTTAATGTTTCCAGAGAACAAAGTGTGAATACTTTTCAACATTCAGCATACTTGAAAAAATTCTGGCAATTAGACCACAAAAGTGAAATGAAAGGAACACGGATTGGAAAGGAAGGAGTAAAACTATTTGTACATTTCTGTATATATTTATGTATGTAGAAAATTCTAAAGAATCCACCCAAAGCTAATAAATCAGTTCACAAGCGTGCAATGCAAGATCAATATACAAAAATCAGCTGTATTTCTAAACACCTTAAATGACCAATCTGAAAACAAAATTAGGAAAACTATTCAATTTATAATAGCAACAAAAAGAATTAAATACTTGGAAGTTGATTTAACAAAACAATGCAAGATTTATAAATCGTAAACTACAAAATGTTGCTGAAAGGAATTTAAAAAGACCTAAGTAAGTGGAAAGACACCCTGTTTTCGTGGGTTTGAAAATGTACTATTATTGAGATGGCAATGCTCCTCCACACTGATCTACCAATTCAGTGGAATCCATGTCAAAATTTGAGCTTTTTGTAGAAATTGACATGCTGATGCTAAAATTCATATGGAAATTCAAGGAACCCAGGTGCCGAAAATAAATACATAAATAACTCAAAAGGAAGAACACAATGGAGAACTCACCCTTCCTTATTCCAAAATTGAGCACACAGCTAAGATTTTCAAGATAGTGCGGTACTGGCATCAAAGAGAAACACATAGATCAATGGGGTAGAATTGAGAGTCCAGAAATAAACCCTTACATTGATACTCAGTTTCCTTTTGACAAGAGAATGCAGACAAGACCAGGTAGTATATCACATTTTTAAAAGTAGTATTTCTAGGTTAGCCCCAAATGCCAGGGCAAACTCCTCCTCCCTTTTTTCTAAGTAACAACCACAAAATCCACCTCAGAAATCAACTCATGCATATTGGCCTTCCTATTGGCCTACCAACCCCCCCAGCATCATATCAGACACACTCAGAATAACCCCTGTAGATAATCATCACACAAGGAAAAACTAGGAACATCCAAATTACTTCCTGTCCCACTGAAAGATTAAAAGCCAAAATGTAACAAATTTAAGAGTCCAGTAGTTTTCAAAAGTAATTATGACAACTCAGTTCAATGCTTTGCTTTTATTTTTTAAATGTATTCCCTTACTTATTTAACCCAAATGCACATGCTGGGTCTACTATGTATCAGATGCTATGCTAGACACTGAGAATGTAAAGAATACTACTCATTCAAGCACATAGCTTAGTCAGGGCCAGAGAATTCATTCAACTAGGCACATGCTGACTTTCGCCTAGATCAAGAACTGGGTATTGTGCTTATTTTTTAGGATATGAAAACATTTAGGACACAGTCCCTGCATGTAAGGGATATACAATCCTCTGTAAGAATGGATAAACAAATAGGAAGAAAGATTAGATAGATTGATAGATGATAGAAAGATGATAGATGGATGATAGATGATAGATAGATAGATAGATAGATAGATAGATAGATAGATAGATAGATGATAGATAGATAGATAGATGATAGAAATAGATATGTACAAATAAGTATAAAAAATTGTACAAATGCAATATAAATATCCTTACAGGATTTAGTATAATTACAAAGGAGAGCACGGTCAATTCTTTTTTTTTTTTAAGATTTTATTTATTTATTTGAGAGGGAGAATGAGAGAGAGAGAGAGCATGAGAGGGGTTTGGGTCAGAGGGAGAAGCAGACTCCCTGCTGAGCAGGGAGCCCGATGAGGGACTCGATCCCGGGACCCCAGGATCATGACCTGAGCCGAAGTCAGTCGTTTAACCAACTGAGCCACCCAGGCGCCTGGGCACGGTCAATTCTGTGGAGCAAGAAGAGGCTCAAGGAGTTTGAACATGTGGCTCAATAGGCATGTGGTAAGTCTCCAATCCAGAAAGGGCAGTTTCATTTTGCTCTGGCCTGTGGTCCGGAGAAAATAAGTACCATTGATTTGATGTCACTACAAGTGCAAGCGACATTATTTCTACCCTGTAAAAAATAATAGCGGCTATTAGAAAGATTTTTCCTAAGCTTTATTTGCAGTTGTAAACTAAACAGATATTTATAAAAAATGGCCACTTAAAATGTTAATTTTATGAATGTTTATAATAATCAAAGTCAAAAGGATTAACAAGCCTATGAGGAAGGTGGTGGGGAAAGAATGGAAAATTAATTCAGTGTCTCACAAAGTACGAACAAATCCTACATATTTACAAAATAATAACAATAACAAAGACCAAGAATACAAGATACTTGTGTTTTTATTATATTTTTCAAAAAAAATATACATTAGGAAGTGTACTCTAAAAAGGCAAGAGTCAGACTATGAATCAGTGTCTCTAACTTAGCCAAAGCCAAATGGGAGTTTTCCACCGAGGGTCCCCTTTCTGCTTTCTCACCAAACGCTCTGTCAGCTTCCCTGTGTGAGTTTCTCTGTATAAGACAATATCCCTGATATTTCGAAAGAATGCCATTTCAAGTGTGTTTTAACAGAGCCTAGCCTCTCTATACGTGATTTGCAATTTGACTATTCCCCCCAAAAATTATAATTTGTGATTCTCCAGTCTTCCGATCCTACACATTGAATTTCCAGAAGTCCTTCTGATGAATATGGTGCAGGCGTGTTCAGGAACCCTGTCAGTGGCTGCAGCATTACCAAGCATCACGCATCCATTCCCCGAGGATGCCATGCCCAGCCAACCACACAAAGGTAGGGTTCAGCTCCTACATGAGCAAATTCCTCATGTTCAAAATGTAGAAAAATGGCAGCAGAGTCTGATGGTGATGATAGGATTTTCTTAATATTCTTAATATTTCTTAATATTGTAAAGAAGACATCCCATTTCCTACAAACTGAATGATGTAATTAAGGAAGCATGCTTTCTGAAACCCACAACCCAAGGGTCCAGCTCTGTTGAGGAGAGGCTACCATTATGGAGACAGTCGTAAGTACCACCATCTTTCTGAGCGTCTGTTACTTACTTGGCACTCAGGTAAGCACTTTACCTTCATGTATGTCTCAGGCAATTCCATTTTCTCCTTAAAACAACTCTTAAAGACAGCATTACTATCTTCCTGTTACAGAAAAGGGACTGGGTTTGGAGCATTAAGCTTAAAGTTGTACAGCTGAGCGTCAGAGAAGAGGTTCAAGCCTCGACCCATCAAACTCCAAAACAGGTTTTCAGAGAGCTCAGATTAACTCTGAGTGGTTTTTTGGTATCAGTATTTTGCCTCTTTTAGCCTGAACTCTATCATCTGAAAAGTAGGTGAAAAGTGGAGTCAGTACACTAACACTCTTCAAAGTAGCAAAAGAGGAACTGGGGTGTTCTTATCACTATATCATCACTAAACGGTGGCGAACACTATCCCGCGGTAATTATCAATGCTTCTTTTAACATCCTAATACCTAGAATCGTATACACTTGGCCATAAACTAAAAGACAGAGGCTGGGTCTGTGCATGCTCAGTAAGGCCATACAGTATGTTCTATGTAACGTTATCTGCATGCTTCTGGAAGACACTAACCACAGAGTGAAGGGTAGTGATGCATGCCTGCTACCATTGCTATTTAGGAAAGGCCCTTGATAACCAGGTCCATGGACATGGAAAGCTCTCTAATAAATTCGGCATGCATGTCATCCTGAGACATCTCTCTACTGGTCTTAGGTCTACCTCCCAGAGCAGTTTCCTTTCCTACCTGACAGTGTAGCAACAATTTCAAGACTGGTTTACCTGCCATCATGTCACTTGGATCTTTTATTTTCCTATAAAGATTTCTCCTTCAAGTAAACAGCCTTTTGTCAACAACCAGCCTATTAAAAACAAAAACAAACAAAAACAAGAACAAAAACCATAAAACCAAAAAACCCCAAAAAAACAGCAAGCTTAAATTTGTCCTGCCACTCTGTTTTCCCTTCCCACAGGTAAAAGTTGTTCCCAACACAGTGGCCACTCTGTTCCCAGCAAACTTGTGTTTGCTTTTATGAGACTATTTTTCCTAAAAGAAGAAAAAAAGAAAAAGAAGTAGAATGGAGAAAATATGGGTATTGCTAGAGGGGTGATAAACTCCTAACATTGCATCTCGGAGATCCATTTGGGTTTCCCCCCAGCAGGTGGTCAGCGACCCCCTAAATCTCTAAACCTGTGTGTCTTAGAGGTTTTAGCGGTTGCTGCATCACATGAAAGTTGAACACACGCATGCCCCTTCCGTTCATTGACTAATTTTTCACTGGAAAATAATTCCTTGATACTAATAGGAAAAATCAGGGCTCTGGAAGCTTTTTCCAGGTCTTTTTTTGTTCTTGCTGTAAAACAAAATATAAAAATGTAAAATCCAAGGTTTGACCTCTAAATCTTTATAATCATAGGAATCCTAAATTTTTTAAAACTTATCTTTAGATGCTTTCCTAGTTTTTCTACCCTTGTTTTCTATCATTTTTGACGTCAAAGCTTTTTGTAGCCTTCTCTGAAATTACTTTTTTGTGGTTAAAATACAACTTTTGAAGACTTCGAAACCACCATGTGTTTTATTTTGTCAAAACAAAAACAAAAACAAAAACAAAAACAAAAAACCTTTCACTTCCCAAATATCACTAACAAATCAATGGGGCCAAGAGAATTGTAGCTCCTTTCCCTATAAGTCTACGTGGCTTTCCAGGTCACATTTTGGGCTTCTGAAACTAGAGTGCGGAATAAAAGTCTGACAGGGATCCAGGCTAAGTGAACTCTGAAAGGGGACCTGTTTCTTGAGTGGTAGTCTATTTTGACAGCAAATGCAAAGAGCAGAAAGGAAGATTTTCATGTGTAATAAATCTTTCCCAAATGGTCCATTGAAAGGGATCTGGGCAAACAGGTTTAAGCAGTAAATATCACCAGACTACAAAGTGAGTAAACATGCCAGGTGAATTGCCAAAAAGATGTTTTCCTCCAAGGAAAGAGTGGTGTCGAGTCCATGTCGAACTTTGGGTCCAGGGAGGTGCTTTGATTTGAGGTGTACATCAGAGATGATTGAGAACTGAACTGAAAACACTATCCTGTTTGTTTGTTTGTTTTTATTTTTCTGACTATAGATTACTACTGAGGCACTAAAAGAATCATAGAGTAGTGTGTCAATGGTGGGAGTGCACATCCTAGAGGTAAGAACGTAAATACCGGAACACATTATATCATTCTCTTCCCGTTAGTTTATTTGATCCTGACAGGACAGTAAATGTTGATCCCACAGGTCATATTTCCAGCTCGCTGAGTAGAGCAATTCTATCCAAAATGATGTCTACGTACTTCCAGACAAGAAGAAGATGATAACAGAACCAAAATTTATTGAGCACTTAATATATGCTGGGCAGTGTGTTAAGCACTTTACATACATTTTCTCATTTAATCCTTACAATACTGACGAGAAGGAGGTATCATGCATCCCACTGACAGATGAGGAAACTGAGGGGTAAGACATAGAACCATCAGGTATCAGAGTTTTATCACGTGTGTTCTCAATCACTGTAATTCCTGTCTTCAGGGACTCTACAATCTAGTTGAAAAAAAATAAGACATTGACACCTGAAATGCTGGCCAAAAATACCTCCCAAACACAGACACACACAGAGGAAAAAATAGCACAACTAAATAATATATTGGAAGGGAAATACAGAGTCACCATTACTAAGAGTTTTGAGGAACGTGAGAGGAGAAATTTTTAAAAATCACTGGACTACAGTTTATAAAGGGGAGAAGAGACTGAATTGGTTTTGGTCTGACAGGTAGAACTGGAAGGTCAGAAGAGTTCCCAGTGTCGTACAGAGGATCTTGAGGTCATGTTTCTATTATACAATGTGTATATTGCCATTTACTCAGCAGCTTCAGTAACAATATGTCATTGTCCATCAGCGCTCGTGTAGCCGGCGTTGGTGGTATAGTGGTGAGCATAGCTGCCTTCCATCAGCGCTCGTGTAGGTGCGAAATGCAGGTCCCTCTATGAAGCCTCATCAAAGTTTATTAACTTTGACCCTGTAATTTCATTCCCAGAAATCTGTACCAAAGAAATAAGAAGAGATGCAGAAAAAATATATATTAATTCATTCAACACTTGTTTATGGAGAAATGCTGAGTGCTGGCCAGCCCGCTAGACCCCACGATATGGCAGAAAACCACACCAGGAAGCTGCGCTTTAGAGTTTCCAAGAGTGTTCATTGAAGCATAACTTACAATAACAAAAAACTAGTTCCAAACTAAATGTCCAATAACAGGGGGTAAGTTTAAATCAACCATATTATGTCCATAGGACTAAACACTAAGCAGCCATGAAAAATCATGTTTTCAAGTACATTTAAGAGCACCAGGAGATCTCCGCAGTAACGCATAACAAACAAACAAACAAAACCTTTCCCTCTGGGACTAGGTAGCTTGCCAGGTCAAATTGTAGGCTTCCCTAATTACAATGGCAATACAAATCTAAGTGATGCAGGCAAAGGAGGTTTTTCAGTTGGTCCTGCTGGCATTATGATCCCAGCTTTCAAAATACATTTGCTAGTACTCCAATTTTAAATACATATTTATAGCTATCACTAAATGAGTGTAGTTATTTCCTGGGGACAGCATTACATTTAATTTTTATTTTCTTATTTATACATCTCTGTTTTCTAAAAATGTGCACTTTTTTATGACCAAAAAAACATTTTTTTTGAGACGAAAGAAGAACAAGTATGAGCACTGAGCAATGCATAGAATTGTTGCCTCATTATATTGCCCACCTGAAACTAACATAACACTCTAAGTTACTATGTTAACTTCAATTAAAAAAAAAAAAAGATGAAGGAAAAAAAGAACAAGAATTAAGGCAATCCCCCCCACATCATTCGTGGTCCTTCTTTCAAGTGGCATCAGGATAACTGACTGTGATATTTCCTTACGTTTGAGATCTCTCCCAAGTGTCTTCAGAGTTACGGTGCCTGTTGGTGGAATTCAAGCCTGTGCTATAGAAATGCAGCAGAATTATTTTCAATGGTAAGATCTAGTTAATTCCATTTCTCGTCAGTCGGTCTCATCTCCAGAAACTGGAAACACAGGTTCTATCTCTAAGGTAGCCTGCAATGAATCAGGCCAGTGGGATTTTATGGTTCTGTGTCCATCATGTCTGGGCACTTCCAGTTGGAGAGACAAACAGCCCTTCTGTGAATTTACAAGGTGGACCGCAAGAACCTTGCAAAGTTCAGGAAACCACCAGCCACATATGAAATAAGACTCAGGGTGCAGGCTTTCTAAACCCTCCTCTGAAAAACAAAGTGACTAATAGTGAAGGCATTTCTATAAACGCACACAACACATAGTAGGTGTTTAATAAACATCAGTTTCTGTCTTCCTTCCTTCTCTATTTTAACCCTATCTTAAGACAACACACATTCACAAACTTTTATAGCTGAGTCACGTTGTCAGAGAGGTGGAAGGCATGTTTGCACTGCCACTGTGATAAATAATATCGTTGGGGAAAGATTAGGCCATGAAAGATTGGGATTTCTTTTTTTCCTTTTTAATGACCTAATAGTCAACACAGTTGAAATACATGACATATATGGAAAGAGATGATAATTGATAAGAGTTAGTACTTGGAGTTGACAAGTGATTTTTTTCCCCCATTAAATGAAGAAAATCTAAGCTAAGGATGTATGAGGGGTGGGCATGGTTACTTCACTAAAACTAGGGTTAGAAATCTTGCTTCAGAAAGGAAATTCATTATGCCTTGTTTTCCTTTTCATATTCAAACATGGGAGCCAGGATTGAAATCCTGGATTTTTCGGATGTCTGCATTTTAAAAGATTTTGTTTATGTTAAGGCTTAGGTCACTTTAATAGGTATGTTTTAAGGAAAACATTACCTTTGTGTGACCTCTGGGATTTGAAGGTGAAAACTCAGTCACCGGGAAAAAAAAGCATCCTAGTTGTCATGGATGAAATCTCTAACTTTAAAGACTATTGTGTGTCATCCTGTGACTGTCGTCCTACAGCAATAAAAAAACAGTTGAACCACAGCTGGGGCAGAGTAGTTCTGATGGATCATGATTCTTAACTAGAGAAACACACACTTGTTTAAAAAGAAAATGTTAAAGGAAAATAAATAAACTAGCGGAATTTTATAGAAGCAGCAAAATATTTTCAAGGAACCTTCAGGAAGCAGGTTCTAACCACACCCCCATTCTTAAATTGTTATTATAAGCTAAGCATTTTACCTCCAGAGGGAAGAATGAATTTGTGCTGGTTATCATATATCAGAATTACACAGGACATCATCTGTTAATGATCATTTATTCCTAGCTACTTGAAGAATAATACCCAGTAATTATAGCAAATGTAAGTCAAATAGTAATAGCATACTTTACATAGTATAGTAATTATAAGTTATGTCCATGCATCTGGGACAAGGGTCTTTTATGCTCGGTATTAAATCTGAGCTGCAATTTATTCATAATACCATGGCTGGGATTGAAGAAAGGAAGCTTGCTTGTAGAAAGGAAACTTGTCTTCCTTTTACATTTCCAATAAGTCATTTGAAGAAAACTGCTCTCTGGATGCCTTGCTAAACCCAATTACCACCAAGACATCATAAACAAATATTCATTGCATTTATAGCTGGTTCTTTATTGCACAATGCAAAATGTATTGTTAAAATTTAAACCATTTAAAAGCAGTAAGCACCCAGATTTCTGCATTCATTTAAAGTTTAATTGAAAAAAAAGAAACCTCAAGCATGTGTTGAAATATTTTCTTCTTTAGAGACTGCTGCTAAATGATCAGGCATCTAATACTCTCAAGTCCGGCAAAAGTCAGATAAAAATTGGGGCATCTCTGGCTTTGATATTTGGTAACACTGGAACGTATCCGTTCGCTTACGTGAAAAGAAACTAAGTAAAAGTTTTATAAAATGTTAGGATAAAAGGGGACCATTAAAAATAACAATCACTTGATTCATTAAAAGAAAAAAAAAAATTCTTCAAGTCCCTTCAAAATTTGGGCCCTGCCAGTCTCCCAGGCCTAGCCTAGCCAACAATTATGGCAGGGACAGCTCCAGCCAAAGGGAAAGAATCTCCCTCCAGGCCTTCTGTCCTGCAATGAAATTGCTCTTTTGTAACAGAAACCTACCACTCAGGTTTTAGCTTAAATCCTTCGCCTTAATTCCTCCTCCAAGAAGCCTTCCATGCTCCCCTCTCTGGTCATTTTATATTACTCCCCACCTATGTCCTCTGTTAACATCCTTTACTTTTCTCTGATTGTCATCTGTATCGTATTTCATTGCAACTGCTTGTTTATTTCTCCACCAATCTCTTCTCACGGAGGGCGGGTGGAAGCCATCGATCCAGCTCCCCGTCAAATGTCTGGTACCTATCCCAGTGACTGGCACAGAGTATGAGTCCCGTAGACATTTGTTTGGTTAATGAATGACCCAGGCCTGGCTTCTCATCTTGCTGTCCAGAGAAAAGCTTTGGAGATGGGGTGGGGAGGGCAACTTTGCCAGCAGGGGCCAAAGAATAACAGGAAGAGTCCTGGGGAAAAGTCTACCTTGGCACAATTAAGTTTGATCATTTAATGGGTAAGCAGGTTTCTCTCTTTGACTTTTCTCCATTCTCTCTCTCTTTTCTTGTCCGGTTTTACATATTACAGCTTCTCAGAGCCTTTTAGCATCCGTTAGTGTTTATTATTAAATTCCACGAAAGGCATTCACCAAACTTCTTTACTCATGGAAACTTCTGTTGTGAAAGCATCCACTAAGATAGGACATATGTGGTGCCCAGGAAACACAACTGGAGATCTGTCCTGATTAACCCTTTCTGTGATATCGTATTTAGTGCTCCACCTATAAAATGGGAATAAAAATGGCCTGTAATGATCTGATAGGAACAATAAATATGTTATTATGAATCAAAGCATCTACTGATCTCACTGATCTGTTGCATAAGGACTTGGCTGACACCACACAGACGGAAGCTATTTCTCGACTGAAGAAAGGAAAAAGATCCACATAGAAACATCTATGTCTGTCACGAATTTTAATTCTTCCAGACTCTCATTTGTTTATCATCAAATAGTATTTTTTAAGCATGTACTTCATATATCTGTGTTGAATATTTAAGTAAGCCATCTTCAAATGAATGCATAAATCAATACATGATGATGATCTTCAACAATTTATGTCTCTCTCATTGTCTTTAAGACCAAACTTCAACACAGAAAGTGTAACCAAATGCAGAATGCACTTGGGAAGACTTCCACAACCCCCCTTCCCAGCTGTATGCCCACTGCACTGATGTGCTCTACGCAATACAATTCAGGGTGATATTCTGTCGATTCATTTCCTTGTGTTTCATCAAGATTTGTCTTTCTAGAACAACTTCAATATTAGGACAACTGAACCAATATCACTGTGAGTAGCCAACTTCTAGCGTTTGGGGCCGAAGAGAGGGAAGAAAAAGCCAGCTGAGCAATGCTGTTATGTCCAGCAATAAAAGGAATAACAACCATAAAATTAACTACAAGCCTATAATATTATTGAGTAATCAAGAATCAAACGACATTCTCATAGTTAATGCTGATATGATGACTTTGTGTTTCACCATATTTCTGTTATCCACAGGGTATGAAGAGACTGGCAAAGACCGTTAGGAATTTTTTAACCAAAGAATTAGTGCTACTGAGTGAATGGCAAGGACATAATTAATAACTTTCATAGTTGAGGTGAACTGTATTCAAACTAAAATTTTAGAAAATTGATCTGAAAAAAAGAAAGAAAAGGGGCCAGGGGCTTGTCATAAGTCCTATATGCTTGAATGACCAAAATTAATGAAATGAAACAACATTAAATTAAGTCAAAAGGATACAGCCAATGCTTTTTTATACAGTTAGTTTTAAATGTAGCCTATACTTGACACCAAAACGTCAGTTTAAACTAGGGAAAGATTCTAACATACCTATCCAAACCAGCACCACTGTGAGTAGTCAACTTCTAGCATCCTAGGCAGCCCAAGACGGACTCTTCAATTATTAATATAATCTCGAGTGGCATCTATCATTGTCACCATATTCTATGGGTTAGCAGCAAGTCACAGACCCTGCTAACACTCAAAGGGCGGGAATTATATGAGCCCATGAACACCAGAACCAGGGCTGTAGGGCCACCATAATACCTATCCACCACAACCACTAACCACCTGTGAACTGTACACCATCAAGCTATTGCTACTAGCTGAAAATGGATTATTTTCATTGGTACCAGCTGGGAAAATCCAAAGGAAAGATTCGAATTGGCCTAGCTAATGTCAGAGGTCCATCACTGGACCAGTCAACTATAGCCAAAGATGTACAGTCCCCAAGTTACTCAGTAAGACAAGTAGGGCAAATGGTGGATCCCAAGAAATGGGGGAGAAGGGTACAGGTTTACAAATCCTACTTATTCCAAACTGGGTAGCCACTGTTTTAGAAAACCTGACCCACTATACTGCTTTGTATGTCTTTCGGCCTTGGAAGTCTGGCTTTCCTCACAATTTCAGTCAGACTGAGGGAGGAAATAAAGAAATACCCTGTGGGGCGCCTGGGTGGTTCAGCTGGTTAAGCGTCTGCCTTCAGCTCAGGTCCTGATCTCAAGGTCCTGGGATTGATCCCCGTTTCAGGCTCTCTGCTCAGCGGGAAGCCTGTTTCTCCCTCTTTTTCTGCCCCTCTCTCCTCCTTCTGCCTCTCCCCTCTGGTCCTGCATGCTCTCTCTTTCTCTCAAATAAATAAAAACTTTTTTAAAAATTTAAAAAAAAGAAACACCCTTTAACAAACAAAAATGGCCACATATGTCATAGTTCTTAGCCTTAAGATATGGTGGTAAACATTTTAAATCTAACATCTGAAATAATTCTTCTGTAGTCAAATAAAATAAAATACTTTAGAGGGGAAGCTCTGGGTATATTCATTTTACTGTTTGCTATGGTTCAACAATATTCACTCTCTTCCTAACAACCGTTTAAGGCTTATCCATACTATAATGAAATCATGTTGCAGAGGTAAAAAACTAGAATTATAAAAACACTGCTTATTTTTTTCATATTTTCAACCATGTCAGATGCAAAGTGCAAGATTAAAATTCAGAAATGTTTTTTATAATATATTTGACCTCCCTGGCCTAACTGAGCCTACATAGAAGTAGATAAATCATACCGTAATTTTAATAAATAGGGGTCAAGAGAACGTACTCACAAATATAATTAAAATAGAAACCCACCGCTTAGAAACCGGTCTAGAAGTTCTTTCTGTACTTGCAAACAATACCACAATCTTGACCCCTTAGTGATTTTTAGTTCATAGTATTTATTTTTAGAAATCTAAAGCCTAGAAGTCTCTCTTCCTAATCTCAATATTTTCAATTTCCACATCTAACACATGAAAACCACTAAAACACAATCTCACCAAGCTTTTAATGATGATAGGAAATGCTCCCACCACAGCACGTTCAAAAATTAAGAAGGCATTGGATCATTTGATAAAGAAGCACAAAAATATATAGAATCTGTGACGCAAAATTTAAGAGATAGTATAAAATGAGGACAGTGAAGAATTTCCAGAAATGCTGTTTTTGTTTGTTTGGGATGTCAAACCAGGAAAGTAAATTGCCAAATAAGAACAGAAACATAAATTAGTTCACAAGACAGCTAAGACATCTTTATGGAAAGAGAAAATTGATGGATCCAGCCTCAGAGCCTAGAGGTGGAGTTAAAGGGCATGAGCTTGTCTTCTATCATTGAAGCCAATGAAGAGTAACATCTCTAAAAAATGTCACTTTTCAGGATATTCCTTTTTATATGCATTTGCCAAGCAGAGGTGAAGTGGAAGGGCAGCCCTTTATTGGGGAATCCAGTCTATCAGAGAAAACAAGACATCCTGGAGCCAGGATCTCAAATATTACCACGATGGACCCAACCCCTAAGGTTTCCACGTTGACAGGGTCCTAGAGTTAACACTGGGTTTGGGTAGGGTTTTTTGTTTGTTTGTTTGTTTGTTTGTTTGTTTTTGGTTTTGGTGGGGGAGGGAGCTGTTTTTGCTGAGATCTTAAAAACAAACCACATTCTGAATATGGTTACTCCCAGGAACGTTTATCTTTATTGATTTAAGCAGATTCTAAACATCTTTATGACATGCACAGGCATAAATTCTGAGCTTATGGAGGTAGCAGGCAGCTTAAAAACCAGTACTTTGGGGGAAAACAAAACAATCTTCTGATTTGTGTGTTGTGAACAAACAGTCAGTTTTTGCTGATTTCATGAAGACCACGTCATCACAGAGAGATCTTGACAAACTTGGGGTACATGGCAACTTCAAACACTTCCTGATCCCCAGTCTCCCAAATGCTATGAAGTTGATTATAGTCACCTTTTAAAACAAGAATATATGATGCAGTAATGTTTCATAAGATATGTACACACTACGATGGTGATGTTGGTGATAAGTACTCCCAACTCCTGACTACCTTGTAAGGAGGAGGCATGGGAAAGTGGTGATGGACGCAGACCCATTACCGAAATCTGGCTGGGAAATAACCCCGCTGTAAGTCTTTGTTTTCCTCTGTAAAATGAACCTAAATAGAGTACCTACCAGCTGTGGGCATTATCTGAAATAATGTGTATAAAGTGCCTAACCCACAGGAAAACTCAACAAGACGGTTATGATTATTACTGCACCACAGGTATTATTTGACTAGAAATGTTTCATTTTTGTCTCATTTTGTCGCCCCAGATCAACCCATTCTCATCCCAGACCTAGGAGACAGACTCAGCGGGGGTCAGGCACTGGCAGAAGGTTCCACGGACGACAATGGCAGAACCAAAATTTAAACTCCAGTCTGTGTACCTTCAACGTGTTGTCTCCCCCTCAGCAAGGTGGGAAGAGGACTACAGTTTGGTTGTTTCCTGAAAACCAAAAATAGGGTATTCCAAAGAAAAGGAGGCAAGGAATCCCCCAGGGCTCTCCTGGTAGACTGTCTTAAAGCTAAGCCTGATGCTTGCATCTAGCAGAGAAAATTCTGACCAGTGAAAGGACTTCCTTTCTAGCCTCTTTAACATGACCTGCTTTTTCCTAGGAAATTTAATTATGCATCTGTTTGTTCATTCATTCAACAATTGTTAAGTATCTACTATGTACTCAACCTGGACTCCACTCCATGCAGATGCCACCGAATGGAGGAGGGTGACTTGTATATTAACTAAAGGCATAAACGCCAAATTGATGTGAGAAACAGAGAAACTTTGAAAGAACTGTAATTAAATCAAGTTAGGAAGCAGAGGAGCAGTTCAATTAGAGAGATGAGCGCCATCGGATGAATTCTTTGGACAAGTCAGTCAGTGGATGAAAAATTCAAGACCCATGAGGGAAATCATGATAGAAATTCAAACAGAGTTTCTCAGCCTAGATTATCAGTTAGAAATGCAAAGAAAAAAGTGATGGATTATTTAAAGAAATATCTCCTTCTCAAAGTCTAATGCAACACTGGTTTACTAGTCAATAAATTGGAAGACCATACCCTTAAAAATGGGTGCGATTGCTCTACCAGATGGAAAAAGATCAAGTATAGTTACAGAATCCGACGTCTGTTCCTAAAATCTTAAATGTATATGCATCCGTTGTATTTTGAGATGAGAGGATTGCATTTCTCTCAGTACACAAGGTACTATATATTCTAGCTATTAGACAATCATCAGTGTGGATGTTGAATTATACTGATTTATAATCTTTAGCTCTATTTTGGTGTGGCACATTTTCTCAATAGATATGTATTGTGACCGGTTGTACAAGAGTCATCCATTAGTCATGATAACAACCTATAAGGCTATACCCGAAAATCTGGCTCTTCCCTTTACCTTCTCATTTCCCAGCAGCCCTGTTGCTGCAAACTCTCAACTAATTCCTCAAGCCAAGACATCTGTGGGTTTTCCACTGAGTTTTAACCGCTGAACATGATGCAGACTGGGGACTGCCAACAGTCTCAAAGCTGTAGGAAAAGGAAACTCACACCACATGGCTCCCTTCTCCCGGAATCAACTTGCCTCCTGGATCTGCCTGCTTTGGGATTTCTTCCAGTGCCCTCCCATAGTAATTTTTTTATGTTTTAGCTAGAGTACATAGTTATCAGCAACAAGGTTAATCCAATTGGAGCTTACTTGACTATAAACAAAAGCAGAACTCCAGGCTTGAGGGTCATAAAGTCAAAATTGCACTAATTAGTATCATTTTTCAAGAAGCACTTTGAGACTATCAAAGTGAAGGCTCCCTCAGTATCTTCTTTTTTTACTGAAATCGGAAAATCTTCATCTCCTACAGAGAATTTCCATACAAAGTTCACAGATCTTCAACACTAGAGAGTCATTCTGCAATTTCAGAACGATTTGTTTTAAAAACTCAATTCCTAACAACATTGGGTGGCAATCGCTTTGGCTAATGCAAGCACTGCAAAAGAGTCTTAAGCCACATCTGTTGCAAATATCTTGCAAAGGTAACGCAGAATTCAGGGAGTTCCAATCATCTCATTTGCCTAATATGTTTACCAGGAAAGGTGAAGAAGTTGACTATACAGAAATAGCTATCTGTAGGTCTTGAGAGAATGAAACATGCTTACACTTGTGTACTTCATAGACTTCATAACCTAAGATTGACACATTTGAGTATGAGATTAAGAATCGGAAGATAATCACTCCCCGGCCTTTTGGCTAAGATGAAGTTCTTATGAGTTTAATTATCTGATACATCCTCTAGTCAAGACAACAAATTCAATGGATTTTTGGAGCAGGGAGATGGAAGAGGAGCCTGCTCCATCCACACCATGTGTGGACCTGGTATTGCAGGACTTCCAGGAATGGTGCACCCCCTTCAGGGGCAACAGTAGTGGTGCAGATGGCAGGCTGGGTCTGTCTTTTGAAGTCATCCCATGGATCTATGTGCAGAGGCGATCCAGTAGCTTGCTTCTTATCCTGCAGCAGAAGCCAGGCAGGAAGCCAAGTAGCCAGGCTCTAGCACCCCTGGCCTGAGCACCTAAGGCCTACCTTCCACATGGGATAGCTGACCTGTGTGTGTGTGTGGCCATCAAGACCAGCCTTGCCACACTCCATCCACCCCAGGAAAGTCCCAGCCTCTGTCTCTTCTCTGTGTCACTCCCAACCACCACTAAAAAAAAAAAAAAGAAAAAGAAAAAAGAATTGGAAGATATTGGATAGCAGATGGCAGAGGACAAAACAGTTAAACATATTGGTCAGGCCATCCTTTTGTTGCTAGTTTAAGAGACTTCAACCAGTCTCAGTTTAGACTTCTGTTAGTTATTGTAGTATCTAGTATAGGATCATAACATCTAGAAATTTGCCATGGATCTTATCAGAAATATGACCCAGTAAATAAAATTGTATCTCTTTTTGTGAAACAAACCTACCTTTTTAATTCCTCCTCATCATTCACAAAGCCCTAGGACAACAATGTATATTGTTTTGAAATTAGACTTAAGTATTGTATTTATCGCTACAAATAGATCTGTGGTCTAATATAGACACACTAGTATTGTTTGTGCAAGAGACACATTGAAACACCTATTTCTACCTCTTAAGCGATGGGAACTGGCATCTGAGAAACTTTAAAATTAAAAGTTAATGAATCAGGGGCACCTGGGTGGTTCAGTCAGTTGAGCGTGTGATTCTTGATTTCTGCTCAGGTCATGATCTCAGGGTCCTGGGATCAAGCTCCATGTTGGGCTCCACGCTCAGTGGGGAGTCTGCTTCAGGATTCTCTCTCCTTCTCCCTCTGCCCCTCCCTTACACGCGCACACGGGTGCTCTGTCTCAAAAAAAAAAAAAGTTAATCCGATTAAAATACTCAAAGTATTTTAAAAGATAAAATGAATTCCAAGCCAGCAAGATTAGATGGGAAATGGAGTGCATCCATTAATTCGCCTATAGGGAGAATGTGGAGACAGAAAGGTACCGCCTGGCTCCTGAACCAAAGGAAAAGGAATCACAAAAGCAAACCTTAGCAATAGCCATTCAAACAGGACAAGCTTTTCAGCAAAGAAAAGTTAGGATTTAATTTCAGGAAAGACTGTATTTTAAAAAGCTCACATTGTCAGCCCAAGGCCATAACTAGTAAGATCACCCTGCTGCCAGGTGCAACCCTACTGTAAGGATGGGTCTATCAGAAAAACTCATTCAGCCATTCACTCATTCATTTATTTAACTAGCTTCTACTGAGTGTCAGCAAAGTGCTGACACAGGGCAAGAGTCTGATAGAATGATGGCAAGCTAAACAGTCGGGACTCACATTCATTAGCTTTCACTGTAATACGAAGGATAAGCAACATTGAATATTCACAGCTAGAATATAATGACAAATAGTGATAAGTTCTGTAAAGGAAATGTTTAGGAGATTATAAAAAACATTAAGAAATGGGATCAGGGAGGTTTGGACACACACCCCAAGATCATACTATCCTAAATTGATGTGCTGGGATGTGATCCCAGGCATTCTGATCCCAGAACCTACCTTTCCAAATTACATAATAAGTCAGCAAAACAAACATGCAGAGAATACAACTTTATTCTGTTTTTAGATAAATCTTTCATTTTCAAAGGAATCCTTGCTAGCAGGCCAGCTCTTAAAGAGTTGCCTATTCTTTGTTCCTTTACCCTCACCATTCATTTACATTTTCCTTCCCACAAGCAAATCTTGAAATCCAGGATAAGACTCTCCTGCTCTGGCCATGCCAGTTCATGACCTGGCTCGCCACTAAAATATAGAAAGTCCATATGGAAGGGCTCAGTCACAGTATTTCCTCTATAATGGTTTTATCTGTGTGTTCTGATACCAACATTATAAAGGCTAGGGGAAGGCCCATTGTACATGGGAAATGAGCAAAAACAGTGTATTCCAAAAAAACGCAACAAAATCCACTGCTTCTCATTCCATGTGTAGAATTTTGATACTAAAATAATTCTTTGAAAAACTCAAAGAGAAAGCAGCCCATTAAGTTTCTAAAAAAAGGACAGTCCTTTCTAGATTCACTGAAGTCTGATGTATGACAAGCTTCATTTCAAACATGCTTTAAAAACATGATGTAACTCTAACAAGTCAGACTTTGTAACTTGGCAGAGGCCAAGTTTTTGAAATGTATTTATGTATGTGTTGGGTGTAAACTGTTACTGTACTGGAAACTTCTTGAAAGGGATTTTTATAAGTCTCATCTTGTCTCTCTCAAGTGGCTGTTAAAAATAGAGAGTTTATTGGCAACTGTTTTTCCTTGTGTTGGAGAAGGATTAACTTAATCCTGGTGAAATATCTTAACACTTCACTATATTCAATTTTATACAACTAAACTTTCATTACACATAATACTAAAATAACTGCATATATCCTAAGTGATTCAAAAGTTATACGTTTGTCAAGTTTGTTTTTACAGACCTATGAAACTTAAGCACTATTCTCTAAGTGAAGTAACTTTTCGTCTTCCTACCTACCCCTGAATTATTTTAATTTTGGAGTAAGGTTTATTTCTTTCTTTTTTTTTCTGTAAAATGTTAGAGGCTTCCTCTGTGTATTTAACACAGCGTGATAGAATGAGTCAAGCAAGCATTGTGATCTTCACTACAGTGCCCAATTTACAAAGCTATTTGAGATCCTCCGTTTTAAAATAACCCCATTTAGATTTAGGACATTTGTGTTACATACTAGAGCTGTTCTCCTTTCCAATTATAAAAAGTCCAAATGTGACATTTTTCCCCCTCACTCTCACATTTTGGGCCAGTCCAAAGCTAAATTAAATGGGCGAAATGTGTCCTCATTCCCCATCAATACATTTAGCTTCCTTTTTTCCCCCCTTCTCTGGTGTTTCCTCTGCTTTTCCCCCTCATTTAAAAATATCTACTGCCCTTCCAGGAACAAAACCCGATATCAAGAAATAATCTGCCTTTGTTTCTGATAGGACAATTTGCATTTCCTCTCATAGGAGCATTTGTCTTCCAAACTTTATCTCTACTCTTCAAATGAAAGAATGTGTCCTTGTTAAAGAATTTCAGTTACTTCTCGCTTGTGTGAAGGCATGCACCCCTGCACCTTGTAGCCACATGATCTGGACCATGGAGCATCCGCGGTCAGTGACAGGGAAAGAGAGACATGGCGGAATCGCACTGGCTCTTTCTCACCCCAGAGTCCTTTCTTCCTCTCCCGGTGCACTGACCAGCACAAGTCAGGTGCCTCGACCCAGTTACCGGGGAAGTTGTGAAATGTGGGCAGCCTGTGGCTTTTTGGCTGAGCAAAAATGATCTTGGCTTCTTTGGGTACCCTTGGCTCCCTTATTCCCACACAGAAAACACACTCATCTCCCCACAGTAGATAACCCCAAATCCTGGCCAGCATGTGACTCAAAGCCTAGAAAATGCTCGGTGGTGTCTTCATCAAAATTAGATAGGACTCTTTTTGATCTGGAGATGTACGAATGGAACTGTTTTTGTCCCCCACATTTCCCCCCACATACACCCAAAAAGCCACAGTGATATGATGACAGGAGAACCCCGATGGACATTCCCATTCAGAAGGAGGAAGACCAGAAGGCAGAGAGCAGCCATGATCCACAGCCCCTCTGACATGCTGCTGGAAGACCCAAGAGGGCTGCCACCATGAGGCCTGAAAGTGCAGTCAATTCTATCCCTTGCTGCATCCCAGCTACCTCTGGGGCTTCTTTCTTGTCCATTTTCCAACTTGGCCACATAGGAAGTGACCTTGAGAGGACAGGCCCCCTTGGAGGACTGCTCAGCTTTTCAGCTCAGTTCCAGCTTCGGGGATTTTGATGACACAAGAGTTGTTTGCAGTGTATTTTTTTTCCATGCTCACTTTCATTGACACTTCATTTCTCTCCAAGACTAAGTTGGTTCCTGATCTTTGTCTGGAAGCATGTCTCCTCTAGAAAAGGAGACTTGGTGAACAGTGACTGTCCATCACCGTGAGGCATAAATTAAAATCCTTCCAAT
The DNA here is from genome assembly GCF_009762305.2 of Zalophus californianus. Taxonomy (NCBI): domain Eukaryota; kingdom Metazoa; phylum Chordata; class Mammalia; order Carnivora; family Otariidae; genus Zalophus; species Zalophus californianus. The sequence goes on from NC_045603.1 coordinate 132,488,087, forward strand.
AGTCCTGAGACGGAAGTGTTGCCACTTTGACCTTTTTCAGATGGAGAACGTGGGAAGATATTTTGGGAAGCAAATTGTCCTTCCTAGGATGCCTCAAAATAGGCAAGTAGGTAATGCTAACCTCGCCAATATGACATTATTTGGGGCCTATTGATGTGCCCAATTGGTCTGACTGAGGCAAGCCTAGAGACAATAGGACATAAAATTTGAAAATTGGACTCTTTCCAAAAAATCCAAGACTTGGGGTCACCACACCAAGGTTGTACATATGATCTTTGTTTCTTTCACTCCACATGCATTAAGCTTTTGGTTAGTTGTTTGCTTTTAAACTAATAGCTAAGATGTTGTTTGGTCAGACAGGTGCCTGTCTCTGTGTTCACCAAGAAAGACTGGATAACACTTATTTGCTAAAACACTTAAAATCTCGAATTGTGCAATTGGAACTTAGTAAACACCTTTTGCTGATTGTAAGAAACCTAACATTTTTTTTTTTTTTAAACCATGTTATTCCTTTTTTGTCCCTTTGGCTTCATCTGCACAGCGCATTTGGATGTGGCAAATATCTGCTTATTCTGATTTCTCACCATGAGTTTTAAACAGCTCATGCTGTGGGGACTGACATTTCCAGGTCACACTCAAAAGACATAGCCAAGGCTTTTGGTCATGTCTAATTCTACTTTGTATGTGTGCTACCTTTCCTCAGAGCATAATTTTGTCTTAGACATGAATTACATTAAAGACATCTTAGAAGAGACGATGGACCCTGAAAAACAAACTGAGGGTTCTAGAGGGGAGGGGGTGGGGGGATGGGTTAGCCTGGTGATGGGTATTAAAGGGGGCACGTTCTGCGTGGAGCACTGGGTGTGATGCACAAACAATGAATCATGGAACACTACATCAAAAACTAATGTAATGTATGGTGATTAACAATAAAATAAAATTTTAATAATAAATTTTTAAATAAGACACCTTAACAATAAAAAAATTTTAAAAAAAGGCACCTCAGAAGCACTGATTTAAAAACTCCCCTGCCAACCATCTTGGGGGAATTTGGTTACATCTCTGAATTGTTTAACCAAAATCTCCACTTGATTCCAGTGAGTTTTAAAGTCATACGACCCTTGGAAAAGTAGACCCTTCCTTTCCTTTTCTTCTTCCTCTCCTTATTTTTTTTTTTTTTTTTAATGTGACGGATACTGAAGATCTCAGAACATTTCCAAATGTAGATTGTCTCTGACCTGGGAGCCACCCTCACATAAATGGTGGCAGGGCCGGGATTAGGACCAGGGGAGCCCAGAGCTCCCTTGAAACACACGATTTAAGAGGATGCCCAAAATGGTTAGTAATCAAGATTAGCAACATTTAAATGCAGTATATTAAAAAATAAAAATGAATGCAAATAGTCCCTGATGAACAAAATAGCACATTTTAGACTGAAGACACGCAGTGGTTAGCTTTATTCTCCTGCACTATTGTGTGAAGGGAACAGTCATTTCCAAGTGGCCCTGGACAGGTAGTCAGAGGCCACGATGTTCCTAATGGTGGAATTATAAAAGGTGACAAATGGCAGAGAGATAGGGCAGCGCAGGGCTTTCTAAGTAGCCATGATGTTTTACTCTAGAGTTTGTGTTACTGTTTCTACTTGGTTCCAATTAGGAGCGGGATTTTGACAAAGGCGTAAAGGCGATGCACATTTTCCCTTCTCCTCGGGCTCAGGGATGGCTTGGCCCGCACTGAACCACTGCTTGTGCATTTAGTCCCCACCCCATCTTCAGCTTCTCCAGCTTCTAACGTGTCCAGATGCTGCTCCCCATCTAATCTTCAGCTCCTTTCAGGCAAGGGTCAGGCGAGTCCACGCTGTGGAAGCAGAAACGTTTAGCAAGGACTCCAAAGAATCTAGAACCTGGGGTCAGAAGAACTCACAGCTAAAGCTGGATCAAAATGAGTGACTGTGGTGAAATTCAGCGTTACTGAATTTCCGTTTCTAGCTCAGCACATCCACATCCTAAACTCCTGCAGGCCACACTGGAGAGCTACGTACCATGGATCCCATTGCTTCTCTGGGACCGAGTGCTCCTGGTGGGGTCCTCCCCACTGACTTACAGATGAGCTGTAAGGGGGCAGCCGCGTCCCTTGAAGGCTAGCCAAGCTTATTTAGGAAAACTGTCTACTTGATGCCAACACAATCGAGAAAAATGCAAATAAGGAGATAAGGAAATAAATAAAAACCAATCAAACAGATGTCTGATCTACTGAGCAAAATTTTAAAAAGCTAGTTAGATTTTGTATGTTGATCAGCTGTTTGGTTTTTATCCATCGCCAATTATTCTTCTTTAACAGAATGTATAAACCGTCTGTTGTTTAAGGATGCATGGAGCTGTTCTTTTTCAGTGTTTCTCTTTTGCATTGGCAATCTGCAAAATTCTCTGACTTCATCCTCTTTTGGAGCCTTCTACTTAGCTAGATTTCATAAATGATTATTATTATTATTATTTTTAATTTCTGGAAAAAAGGTGCTTGCACACCCAGGGGTCTCGTTCATTCTTCCCAGTTCACTTAATGCATATCTATCAAAATAAAGGAGCATGCAGTGAAGTACGTTTCTACTACTCTGCAAAACCCCTGATAAAGAGGAATGTTCACAGTAAACCTACACCTTTGTTTCACAAGTCATTTGGATGGCTATAGGTGAAGATAATTATTTAGTAGTAACATATATTACCAGAGACCGGTTCAGTAGCTCCTTCACCAGAACAAGCCCCATTTCCAGAGCATACCCTTTCCTCAAGGAGGACACTGTGAGCCACTAAAGAATCATAGTAATTGACCTGGGTCTATACATCAAGTCTAAATAGACACAGAGTAAATTGCATAGCATTTGGTAAAACAAGTTACTCACTGTTCTTCTTTCAACCCATAATGACTGTAATTCAATTAGGCTTATTGCCTGTTATTCAATATGATACTGCTGTAAAATTGTTCCTTTGCAATCCAAACTTTAGAGTTAAAGAGCCTGCTTTTCTTCTTAAAGCACACAGGCTCTCTTGCGTTGGAACAGGATTTCATTATATTTAAAAACTTTTCCACTGTTTACTTTATCACCGAGGTCAGATAAAGGAGCCAGAGTCAAAATTAGTCTCTTGCTCTGGGATGGGGAAAGTGAACAGAGAGAAACCCCAGTGGAAATAAATGGTGGATTTATTTGTATTTCCATAGTGCCGAAATTACAGGAACATTAGCGATGTTAGAAGAAAAAACATGGGGGAAGGGGGATTTCTATAATTTTATTATTGTTTTCAGTATTATTCCTAAAAGACACTACAATTAATCTGGGATATTTTGCACGGTTACTTATGAATCATAAGTATTTTCAATCAATTTCAAAATTTTTAACCGTATAATAGAATATTTCCCAGGCTGAGCCTACCAAAAGGAATTTATAAATAGTTTTCTTTATCTAACCACGAAAAATGCCTGGATATAAAGTTGATTTTCAGATTTAAAGGTTTTATTTACAGGTTTGAGGAATTTGCATGCAACCTTAAAAATTAATCCAATCTGAATAGAGATGAACTAGAGGATGGACTTCAGTTATTATCTCTGCGACAAGTTACTAAAACTCTCTCTGTCTTGTAAGTCAAAGAGTATTTTGGGGGGCAGTAAATGAGTTAGTATATGCACAGTACTTAGAAATATCCCTGGTGTGTTGCAAGCCTCAAAACAAAAACACAGCTACTTCACTCTTATCATCATCATTATTATTATATGAAATAACATGGAACTTATGATGATATTGGATTCTTTGAAATGAATCTAGTGAACCCATGATACAATTTAACACATGATTATGTAGCTAAACCTCTGAGTAGGAATGGTCTACCTGTGAGTATCCCATAGATACAGACTACTGCTCCTTCCACCAACCAACTGAAGCTCTGTGAATGCTACTTGCACTTTCCTAACTTACAGTTAAACCCTTTTGTACACACACACACACACACACACACACACACACACACACACACACATACCCCTAACTAATTTACATAATCTGGGGAAGGAAGGGTGATGACTTGTATCACTTGTACCTCTTAGAGTGCATAGCACCCATGAGAAGCTTAAGAAATACTTTATTAAGTTTTGACTTGACTACATTGGGGCCAACTCCATTAGTCCATATCACCATAGGATCTAGATATTCAGATCTAGATCTAAATTAATACAAAATGTTTAGAATATTAAAAAATATCTGTTATAAACTATTGTTTTTCTTCTTACATTGCTTAGAAAATGTCCAAATGACCCTTGTGTTACTATTATTCCTGGGCAGTGGAAGCTAAGACTTGTTATTTTGTTCAAATGTTCAGATGTTCATATGACTTGGATTTCTCTAATATTGTATCTGGTTGACTTAGCTCAAGGTCGCTTATTCTGAAATCACATGAAGTCATATGGGATGGAATTTATACGGAACAAAAGAGCCCAGTTGTAACTTTCCCTTGACATTTGCACTTTGTATACAAGCATCTTTTAGATTTACCATCATGGAGAAAATCTGTCAACTTCACCTTGTCAAGTTTCTTCACATGTCAGACGTCTTGTTAAAAGGGATACATTCAGTTAGTTTGTTGACTTTATGAACGTCAATCAACTTGACACGTTTCTATTTCTTCACCACAGTAAATAAACTAACCAGTTTTCTTTTCTACACTTCCCCTCAACTCCCCACCAACCAGGCATAGCATCCACTTTGGAAAAACTTGGGTTCGGCATATTCGTTGACCAATCACTCGCTCTGTTTCCTGAAATGGCCCCCAGGTCCTGCTTCATGGGCTGTTTATCAGTATTAAATGAGATACAGAACGTCAAGCACAGAGCAAGTGCCGAGCACATTGTAGGACCAAGTGATCAGGGAAAAAGTTTGCTTTGAGGTCACAACCTAGGTTCTGGGTAGTTTTGAAGATGGTGGTGATGGTGGTGATGACAAGGACAAAGATCAGACTGGTTACGGGTCTGGGAAGAACGGCAATGACAGAACATAATATAGACAAATCCAAAGAATGTTTTGTATGAATTTATTTATTTATTTGAGAGAAAGAGAGAGAGATGAGCAGGGAGAGGGGCAGAGGGAGAAGCAGACTCCCTGCTGAGCGCAGAGCCCAACACAGGGCTCCATCCCAGGACCCTGTGATCATGACCTAAGCCAAAGTCAGATGCTTAACCGACTGAGCCACCCAGGTGCCCCTCACAAAGAATATCTTATAAAAAAAAAAATGACAGAGCACAAATGAAAGAGTCAAGAAAATATAAGAGCCAGAAATTTTAATATGGTCAAATGGCTTTAAGTTCTAAGAGTCCTGGGTACATAACTTCTTTATAGGAACAACCCAAACAGGCCCACCTGTGGCTAGGCTTGGCTCATGGAATGCAGTTTTCCAAACCAGTATTTTCAGTGCTTCCTACTGTCAATAGCAGAGAAGAATGGGCCCTTAATCACAGAGATGCAAGCACTTCAGCCACCTGAAGTCAAGCTATATCTTAGAAGTATCATATTTTATTTTAAAAGTTCATGTACAATTTATATGTTACTCCATAAAATATCTGTGTTCATTTTAAAGATGTTTTTAGACAAAATTTGGAGAAAATTGAAAGCTCCAGGGGCTCCAGCCTGTCTATCTCTGAAGCTTTGCAACCCCCTGGCATGCTGCCCTGAACTTCGCAGGGGCCATAATCATGGTCTTGGAGCAAAGGGTAGAACAGATTTTCAATACTGCTGCAAAGCAGATGATACAAGTGTTAAGGGGGAGAAGACGATCCTTTGAGGTCATCTGCAAGTTCTTTCAAGGTTATCCCATCCTTTAAGGGTGGTTACAGAGCTCTAAATCTCTCCTGGACAATTTGGATCAAGTCTTAAAAGTACCCAAGGATTGGACTGATGTTGGGGAAAGAGATGATGTGCTCACTAAAGAAGCCCCCAATTGACCATTGACTGTCATGTGGTGTGAGCAACTGCGGGTCAACCCGTCCCTTTTCTCAGGACTTTTTTTGTTTGGACTGCTTGGAATGAGGACCCAACTGTGCTCCACATCCAGAGTAGGAAACAGTGCATGTCTTCTGGATGTACGTATGCCCATGCACTGCCTAGAGAATCAGATTATTCTTTAGTTAACTAATGAAAAAAAAAGTTCCTTTTTTGACAATTGACAGACTTATATACCCCCCAATACCAGCCAAAACGTATGCCTGATTATTTTATAAATTACGTTGTGTTGTCACAGACCTCAGGGGAATCAAGCACTTCTAAGTGTTCTCCCTCCCCTGCCTGAGGGAAACACACAGTTGCCACCAGTCTTGTCTTGCTCATCCATCCTTACTCCCGTGGGGGGTCATGTTTCTCTTCCCATCGGTGGGTGGTCCCTCTCAGTCTTCCCTGGATCAGTGTAACGGGGCACCCAGTTTGACTCCCATGAGATACAAAGATCGTTCTCAAAATGCTTTCTTCCCAGAAAGGTGTTAAACTTCACTGTGCTTTCTGTTCTGTTCTCTTTCTGCCAAAATAACAGGGGAAATAATTTTTCAAAACACTAGATTTATTTCTCATTTTCAATATGAAACATAAGCAGTTTTGTGCATTGGGAATACAAGCTTCGACTTGAGTGCTAGATGTTAAGATTCATCCTTGAAAATGCTTAGTCTGAGGTAAGCGTCTGGCATTGCCCAAATGGCCACCTCCAAGTCACTGTAGGTGACTCCCACATCCCCACACACAAGTACACATACAATCACTGTGGTGTAATCACCACCCCCCCAATTCCTATTCTGATGTTTCAAATTCCTACAACAAAACACATGAATTTCATGTGGATCTAAAATAGAGGATCTAAAATATGAATGCTCTTGAGAGAGGCAAAGACTGCCCTAAAATTACACTGAAGACTGAACAGCCTAAGAGATCCTTCCTTGGCCATGTGTAACAATTACCATGCTTTTGGCTGCAGTTAACAGAAAACCTGGCTCAGCTAGACTACACAATGAACAAAACGTTTCAGCTCACCGATTCGTGTCCTATGTGCATCCTACACCAATCACGGTCGGGGAGAATGAAGTTATCATGATTACCTTAGACCAGTGGTTCTCAGACTCGAACTTGCATGACAGTAGCCTGGAAGCTTATGACAACCAAATGGTTGGGCTTCATGCCTTGGGTTGCTCAGTAAGTCTGAGATGAAGCTCAAGAATTGTCATCGTGAAATGCTGATGTTCCTGGCCTTGGGAACCACAGTTTGAGAATCACTACGTAAGCCTACTGAAACTGACCTACCTCCTGGGGCTGGGGAGGTATCCTGCCTTCCCTGATATATATGGTGACCTGAGACTTGAATAAAATTGAGCTTCTGTTAGGAAGGAAGGAGAGAGGGAGTGGCCGTTTGACATTTCTCTTGTATTAAAGTATGAAAAATAGGTGCATGATCCCAGGAGATAGTGATTAAAAGACACCACTCTCCGTGACAGAAAGAGTTCAACTGGACTACAAAAAAACCACAAGTACTCCAACAAGAAGTTTTGGAATATTTATGTATTCAAGCAGGCTTCCACATTGCCTTGGAGTAGAGAATTCTCTCCTCTTCATGCTGAATCTGAGACTCCGTGGGGCCCTAGGCCACTTCATTTAAACTCTCTGCCAGGGCAGCTAGGTGGCTCAGTTGGTTGAGTGTCTGCCTCTTGATTTCTGCTCAGGTCGTGATCTTAGGATCTCAGGATCATGCTTTCGAGCCCCGTGTTGGGCTCTGCGCTCAGTGTGGAGTCTGCTTGCCCCTCTCCTTCTGTTCCTTCCCCGTTATCTATCTATCTAAAATAAATAAATAAAATCTTGAAAAAAATTTAAACTCTTTGCCACCTAGGGTTTATGTGAAATGTATTGTGGCTATGTGTGATCTTTTTCTACCTCCGGTGCCATTCTCAGGCTTGAGGGTAATAATTCTACTAATCTCTGATCCAATGCTGGGGGCCAATGAGAATTCTATGAAACTATTTCATCCTACCTAAAACAGACTGAACTCACAGTTCTATTTCATTCTGGGATCTGTTGGTCTCCTGGTCCCCAGCCAGAAAGTTTACAAAGATCTTTTCTGCCTTCAGGTCCCCAAACCTATCATTGTGTGATAGTTAATTCTATGTGTCAAGTTGACTTGGCTAAAGGATGCACAGATTGCTGGTAAAACATTATTTCTGAGCATTTCTGTGAGGTTTCCAGAGAAGATGAGCATTTGAGTCAATGGACTAAGGAAGGAAGATCTGTCCTCTCCAATGAGGGTGGGCATCACCCAGTCCGCTGAGGGCTCGGATAGGCAGAGGAGAGTCAATTTCACTCTCTCTCTCCTTGAGATGGGGTATACATCTTCTCCTGTCCTGGGACACCAGAGCTCCTGGTTCTTGAGCCTTCAGACTTGGACTGAATTACATCACTAGCATATCTCGGCCTCTATAGTCATGTGAATCAATTCCCATAATAAATCTACTCTTATCTATTTATCTATCAATCCACCCTATTGGTTCTGTTTCTCTGGAGGACCCTAACTAATACACGCGGAATTCTAGTATTTGCTCCTTTGCCCATCACAGACCTGGCTGAGCAGAGGGGTATCGGGACAAAAGCCCATATCAAAAGCTGAGTGTTTTTCTCAGTCCTTTTCCCTCTGGGTAGTCTCCCCTTCTTCCCTACCTGGGAACGTTTCCACCAATCTGAAAGAAGAAAAACTACTCTTCTAATTACTTCCATTTTATGGCCAGATTTGAAACTTGAAATACAGTAATTTCAATTTTTTTTATTCTCCGGTATTCTGTGTAGGAAACTTTGGGTAATAGGATTCGGAAGAAAAGAGCAGAAACATAAAATAGATTCATTAAAACTGAAGAAAAGAATGCCACAATAATAAAATTGAAAATCATAACCTGTCTCCTGTCCCCGCTCAGCTATTCTTTCAATATGCCATACTTTGTCTTTTAGATTTGGGAGATCATTGAGCATGGAGTTGTGTGTTCACTAGTGGGAAGATAATGATAAAGTGAGACTTGACCTAGTCAAGACCCTTATAAAATTATCAGTGTTTTCTACCATAGCAATGTTTTTTTTACAACATATTCTGATCCTTCAGCTTTTAGACAGATTCCTAGAACCCAAAGATAGAGCATTTTTTTCTCCTTGACTGGAAGTGATTCATGGTGAAGGGGATGATTTTGGTAGCTCTCAGAAGGAGTTGTATTATAGGTTCTGACAGAGGACACTAGCCATGGATGGAATTTTGATGAGTTTTGGTGAAGTAAAGCCAGGGACTTTGGTAGCAGCTTAGCTTATGTTTGTTTTAAATGGCCTTTTACTTAATTGATTAACTATGATAAATATCTAAATATACCAGGAAGATACACACTCACCATTCACAGTATTCTATGAAAGGTTTTATAGTTCTAAGAAATAATATCAGTAATTGATTAAAACATTTTGACAGTGAGCCAGTTGGAATGGTTATATAAAGTTAAATGAGATTTTATATATATATATAATACACTGCAAATATTTAAATATAAACTATTAACAGCATCATAGCCCATGGAATCTGTTCTCATTTCTCCAGTTAAGAGCAGGAATTGAGACATTCTGGTTCAAATGAAATTAAGGTAGTAAATACAAATGGCCAACAGACACGTAAAAAGATGCTCAACATCACTAATTATCAGGGAAATGCAAATCAAAACCACAATGAGATATCACCTCACACAAGGCAGAATCGTTGGTATCAAACCAGGAAATACTAAGTGTTGGTGAGGATGCAGAGAAAAGGGGATCCTCATGCACTGTTGGTGGGAATGCAAACTGGTACAGCCACTATGGAAAACAGTATGGCGTTTCCTCAGAAAATTAGAAAATGGAACTACCATATGATCCAGCAATTCCACTTCTGGGTATTTATCCAGAGAAAATAAAAACACTAATTTAAAAAGATGTATGCACCCCTATGTTTATTGCAGCATTATTATTACAATAGCCAGGATACAGAAGAAACCCAAGTGTCCATTCATAGTTGAATGGATAAAGATGTACACACACACACACACACACACACACACACACACACACCCCAGAGTATTACTCAGCCATAAAAAATAGTGAGATCTTGTCATTTGCAACAACATGGATGAACCAAGAGGAAATTATACTAATTGAGATAGGTCAGACAGGGAAGGACAAATACCATGTATTTTCACTTATATGTGAAATCTAAAAAACAAAACAAATGAACAAGGTAAAGCAGAAACAGATTCATAAATACAGAGAGCAAACTGGTGATTGCTAGAAGGGAGAGGGTGGAGATGTAGGTGAAATAGGCAAAGGGGAAGCAGTAAAAACTTTTAATTATAAAATAAGTCAGAGGGATGAAAAGTACAGCGTAAGATATATAGTCAATAACACTGTAATAACTTGGTACAGTGACAGATGGTAACTACACTTAATGTGGTGAGTATTGCACCGTATAGAGAACTGTCAAACCACTATGTTGTACACTTGAAACTAATATAACATTGTATGTCAACAATACTTCATTTAAAAAGAAAATTTAGGTAAGTGGCATTGCCTCAAACTGTATTCTGGACTACCTTTGTTTAAATAATAGTGTACTATGCAATATACAACTTTAAAGCTTTATTTATTTATTTTAGAGAAAGAGTATGCATGCAAGCAGGGGTAGGGGTAGAGGGAGAGGCAGAGGGAAAAAATCTCATGCAGACTCTCCTCAGGGCATGGAGCTGGACCCGGGGTCCATGACCCTGAGATCATGACCTGAGCTGCTTAACTGATTGAACCACCAGGTGTCCCTGAATTATACAACTTTCAAACTCTTTTATACATTGGTTGTAAAGATATTTTCTGTAGACCATTTCTTAAGGCAGGTCACTTTATAAGATATGCATACTCATGGAATACTATGTCATACTTCATTTCACTTTGCTATTGAACTTCACTTTCAGACATATCCTTTTGATTTGCCATACATAAATATTCTTTTATATATAAATGCTACTACTGTTTCCTAACCAAGTAAACATATAAGAAATTATGTAGGTTGTTTTTCAAAGTCACATAAACTTGGACTTTAATAATTACTGTAGTCCATAGACTTAGAAGAATTTAGAAGAATTTCTAAGGATTTAGAAGAATTTCTCTTCTCAGATCTTTTAGAGAACTGTTTTGTGCAGCGGGCAGGTCAAGACTTGAGCAAAGTATCACAGGTCCAAAGGTTTCCACATCTCTTTCAATGTTGACCCTTTATCAAGAGCTCTCTACTTTCACCACAACTCGAGGTGTAGGGCAGCGAAGTGGAGACCCAAGGCAATTAATGAACCATTCTCATTTCCACACCAATCATTTTCTGTCAACTGCTTTTTCAAAAACCAAAGAAATCCCTGACTCAACTATATGGACAATTGTAACAGTTCTTAATCCTATGTTTAACATAAAACATGCAAGGTGACACTAAATAACTCATCTGGAGCTATTGAGTGACAAATGTCTTTGAAAACAGAAGTCGCCAACTACCTTCACAAACCCACCAAAAATTTCCAGCTTTCCATTAACCAAAAGACATGTGGGAAAATGTTTCAAAACACAAAGAAGAGAGAAGAAGAAGAAGAGAGAAGAAGAAGAAGAAGAAGGAGAAGAAGAAGAAGAAGAAGAAGAAGAAGAAGAAGAAGAAGAAGAAGAAGAAGAAGAAGAAGAAGAAGAAGAAGAAGGAGGAGGAGGAGGAGCAGGAGGAGGAGGAGAAGGAGAAGGAGACGAAGAAGAAGAAGAGGGGGAGGAAGAGGAAGGAAAGAGGTGGGGGAAGTAGAGAGGGGGAAGGAGAGGGAGGAGGAGGGAAAGGAGGAGATAGAAGAAGGTAAGTATATATTTTTACTACCTTCTGTCCACTATTAGTTTTAAAACACCTTTCCCCACCCGTATGAAATTACTCCAGAGAGGCCAAGTGATTATTTTATTTATCTCTAGAGCCAAAAGATATGATATGATTTCAAACAATAGATTCATTTAAAAAAAAAAAACTACATTATAACAAATGTTTAATAATGCTTTTTTGTATCAGTTACCAAAAAGTGATGGATCACTCATGTAATGTGGGGGCGCTTGCTCAGAATTATTTATTTTCATTCTACGGGTTTGGTATTTAGAGTTATTGTAGTATATTTTTAAAATAATATAGAGGCCAAAGATAAGGAAAATTTAATTAACCATAAAGGTCAAAATCACTTAGAAATTAAAAAAAAAAAACAGATGCGGGTGCTAAAGTAAAGTTTTCTTTGGTTTAAAGGACTGGCTTTATACCAAAAGTCTTCTTTTAATATTTTATTTTTGGGATAATCTTTGAAGTTTTTCTTAGACACCTAAATATTGGAAAATCCTATCAACATACTGCCCCCACATTTGTATAAAATAATTAACTGAAGCAATGTCTTCTAAATGGAAATATTTCCTGTAACAGCTAGTAAAAGAGAAAAGAAAGAAATATAAAAATTTGATAGTCAAGTACAAGGTTTTTTTTATGGCTTCAGGACACTCCATTACAATAAAATAGTTTCCAAAACAAGTTTTATCTCCAACAAGTCCTTTTCTAAATGTGAGCTTTTGTTTCAGCGTCACAATATCTTTAACATCCCCACGCATTATCCTTCTTAAACAGCTATCCTCTATTTTAACTGGACAGTCATAACTGAACTTAAATATCCTACCATTCCCTTCTATAAATGCTCAACTTTTGATCACCTAGAAATACAGAAATACAATGCAGGCCACAGAGGTCATTTCAAATTTCAAATTTCTAGTAGCCACTTAGAGCACAAGGCAATTGAATTTTCACTAGAAACCTTTGATCTGGGCTCAGATGTCATAAAATTTATAGTTGCAACAGTTGAATCATCCAGGTTATTCCACACATAGTTTAAAAAGTCCCAATACCTCAATTCAGCAAGTTTTAAATGTAAATTTAAATTTATAAAAATTAAATAAAATTTTAAAATTCTATTTCTCCCACTAGCCACATGTGGGGAGTGATATCTAGGACTATAACGTACATTCTACTCACCTTTTACCATGCCTTATGTTTGGAGGCAATAGACACATGTGCTATTAAACTTGAGCATAGACAACACAAATATACACACGTGACATGTATGTATAATAAGTAGTGATAACAATTGTTCAGGTTTAACTTTAGGGGTTACATGCAGCAGATTGCCCATGTAAGCCACCAGCAACCCCTGACTCTACTATACCTACGTGCCTCTTCTTCCCACCAAGAACCTAGACTGTATCCCTTCTTTTGAATCTGGGCCAACCCTGGCGTTGCTCCCATCATCAGAATGCAGAAGAAAGGATTCTGTATGACTTTTTTAGCCTCGTCTTTCCAAGCAGCTTTCATTTTTGTTCTCTTGGAAACCAGCCACCAGGTAAAGAATCTCACATTCAACTACTCCATGATGAAAGACCACAGAGGGAAAGAGGCCACATGAAGAACCAAGGCAAACCTACCAACAGCCAGCATCCTATGAGTAAGGCTCTTACTCAGGTGATGAAGGGAAGGACAGCTAAACATCGCAGCCAGACTGCAGATGACCAAGCCATCCTAACTGATGCCTCGAGCACTGTGGGATAGTCAGGCCATCCAGGCTGGGCCTTTTTCAAAAGCTCACCTCACAAAATCATGATCAAGCTGAATAGTTATTATTTTAAGCCTGTCATTTTGCAGTGTTTGTATGCAACAAGAAACAACTGATGCAGAAATTGGTACATACAGGCAACGTGCTCCTGTAACAAAACCCAAAACGTGTATTTGTCATTAGGAGTGGGGAGCAGAAAGAGCCTGGAAAAAAACCAGCAACAAGACTATTCAGCGGAGCCTTGAAAGGTAGTAAGGAAACTGCTTTGGACGCTGGAAAAACCAGAAGCCGGTTAAGTAGGGGTAGAAAAACTAGTGAAAGTGCCACCCGTAGTAACTCATAAGATGAAACAAGCACCCCAAAACGTGTAGATTTGGCTGAGGAGATTCCAGGAAGAAATGTTGATGCTGCCAGTTGTCTTCTTTTAACTACATATAAGGTATCGCAAGAGAAAAATGAGCTAAAAAAAGAAACTGTTTAGTTTTTTTAATCAAAATTTGATGGAAATGGGGAGGTCTCTCCAGTTAGCAAAATATCCTCAAAGTAAAAAGTGGCTTTAAGGAAACAAACAAATACAAGGCTGCCAGTAGAACTCGGTCAAGACGAATTCAAGGATGCAGCTGGAAGTTCTTTGATAAACACCTCAAACTGACCGAAGTCAGCCCCTCGAAGATTCTCTCATCTGGACAAATGGGCATCTAAGAATGTTAACAGTCTTATCCCACTCACAGGCCGAAGTAGAGAAGGGCCTGTCTTGAAGAGGTTTGTGACTATGGCTTCTCTCTAATGTATTTGACTATAATCTGATACATAGGAAACCCACAGTACTTTAGAGGAGATTTTAGCTAATAAACTGGGTCATTCCAAGGTTCAATAAAAGAAGAATGGCAAAGAATCAAAATTTGTCGTGTGAATATTTTAAAAGTACCAAGTCATCATAGAGATAAAATCACATGGTGAAATGCAGAAGCATAGTACAAGGATGTTTTTCCTTACGTTTAAGTTGTAAAGAGCCTCTGATTTTTATACTTAAATCTAATATGAGCAATTGATGCATGTTTAACAGTGCTGTGCACATATCTGTATGCATGTACATGCATATCCATATCTTTATCTAAATCTACCCTTATATCTATCTGAATTGGTCTGTGTTTTTTTTTTTATCATAAAATAGCCAGCACGTTGATGATAAAGTTAAAATGGAGATTTAATTTATCCAAAGCAACTGTTTCAGTAATCCTTATTCACGAGTTAACGTCATTGTCCTGTTTTCCTGACTGCCATAATTTGCTCTTTAAGACACAAATCGTCACTTAGAAATGTATATATTCATACCAAGTAAACAGAAAGGAAAAAGTCGATGTAAGGGTCAGCCATTATGAGCTCTACCTGTTGAGCTATTTGTGGTTATTATACTCGACAGTGTCACAACAGAGCTGGAATGTTAACGCCTATGTCATGATCCCTTCTCTGTCAGCTATTTGACTGAGGCATACTGATTTTAAATTATATCTTTGGCTTTACTAAAAAATAAATAAGCCAAAAATGCCAAGGACTGTGTCTAATAAAGAATGGCAATTTTATTCATTAGACAATTTCCTTCATGTAATCCATCACTGCCACTGCAAAACAGCATTTTAAATTTCTGAGGTACACACATGCCTTCTTTGCTTTCACTTGCACCCATGTTCAATGGCATTATAAGGTGGTTCCTTTCAATTCTTGTTATCCATAAATAAACATATTATGTGGAAGCACTGGATTCTCTTTTGGATTCCGTAACTGGAGGTCCAATTTTTTTGTCCCATCTTCAGGCATCCTCCCCAAACTATCAGCTCTGTGAAGTCTCCATAAATGTATGGAAGTTTGTGTATCAGAGAGGGGACAGTGTTCATATGCACATGTGTGTAGAAGGGAAAAGGTGGTTGGGAAAATGAAGAAGAAATCTTTTCTATTTTAATGGCCATTACGCTTGACTCATTATTTGTAAGCTATTCCACACCATATTGGAGCCCCATCAGCCCCAATTTTAGAAGTTCTTCTTCACCACTCACCTCCTTAGGGCACATTAAGGTGCCAAGATTTGTTACATTCCTTTCTGTGCGAGGCCACTCTTGTTCCCTTATTAGAATCTGTGGCTTGTCAGAAGCGTTTAGTAACCTAATTGGAACACCCGCCCATTCTAAATCAACTAAAAATTCTCAGCTTATATTTCAATTCCATTTCCAGGCAAGCCTCCACTAGCCCCTGGTTTCCTCCTCTTCTAGGAATACATGATTGTTTTCTTTCCGAAGCATGTGGCTGACATTATAGCATGCCCCTCAGGGGAGGATAATTTGCTCATTGTGGATTAGTTGCCTTCAGCAGGTAAGTCTCACCTGGGTCACATCCTTTAAGGGTACATCCGTGGACAGAACTGCCTGAAAACTTTCACTGGAATGTACAAAACTCTGCCCTGGCTTGTCTTGCTTGATGACACACTTTCTTTCGTGGGTGAATTTTCTCTCAGAAAGCTAATGCCATCATAACTGGATCAGTAAACTTTTTTCATTTTATTCCATGCTTTTTTTGGTTTTCTGTGCTGCCCATCAGACAAGCTATACCTAGAGGAATGTGAACTGAGATTCTGAAAATTTCTGACTCCATGATTACATAAAACCTCTAAAAGAAGGTTAGCTTAATCTGCCCAGCCTCATTGCTACATGAGTAGAATAAACTGGATAATTAGTAAATATACATGTATGGTGTAGGAGGAGTGTTCTCAATGCCACACAGAGAGTATGCCCCTAAAATAAGAAATCTGGGCTGTCTGGCCAACAAAACAAAATATTTTGTATCCCATAATCTGCTCAGTTTAATATTAATGCAGAGGCTAACTTTTATTATAAAGGACGGTGTTGGGTTCTAGCACATTTCAGCCTTAAAAAATAATCTCTCTCAGGGTGCCTGGGTAGCTCAGTTGGTTAAGCATCTGACTCTTGATCTTAGCTGAAGTCTTGATCTAAGGGTCCTGAGTTCGAGGCCTGTGTTGGGCTCCATGCTGGGCATGGAACCTATTTTAAAAAAGAAAAGAAAAGAAAAGAAAAAGAATCTCTCTCAACAATAATATCACCAGGAAATAAGTGTTACCCTAAGTGACCCTCCTCACACTCAATTAATAATTTTAAACCTGAAGTCTATGGCATATGGAAGTATAATACATTCTACTTAGGGCTTCAGGAGATCCACAGATTGTATGAGTTACATATGTGTGCATTTTTGGGGGAAAAGCAGTCATAACTTTTATGACATTCTCAAAGGACACTGAAAAATAAAATAGTAGTAACTGGTGCTCTAGGTTGACTGATATTTTAGAAGATACTGAAAATATAGTTGCAACAGTAGTTTCAATAATTAAAAATGATACCAGTTTTTCTTTTTTTATTATCTCTCATGATTGTCTTTGGCCTTTCCTTTATATTAATTTCCCATACACATCCATCATCCCATTATTCATGATCATATAGAATGAATATGAATCCCATATTCAATGAAGCTGATGTGCTGTGCTTTTTAAGGCTCACTAAATGTGATGGTCACTATCTTCTGGATGGAATCATATGAAAAGGAATATGAGAGTGAAAAATAGTGTAAAACTACAGACTTTTTGCTGCTTGAATTGGGAGTAATTTGTAAATGATTGGGGAATACACATAGTTTCTGGTAGGAAAGTGTTTTTGCAATAAATTAGAACTAAGAAGTATGAGAGGAAGCAAACCTTTAAAACTCACAGGCCAATAAATTAGAAGTTATTCAGTATGTTTGCCTAAATTAGTCAAATTAACTAAACTAATTTCTAAAATTCATTAATACTTTTCATAAAAGTTTTATTTCATAATATGTTTATAACTCCTAACATCGAAACATGTCTTTCCGGTGCTAAGTGTATCATTAGGTTTATTGGGTAGTTATGAAAATCCCATTACAAATCATGCAACTAAGCCATTTATTTTTCAAACTAGGAGGCAAACTCATTTCAACTGTAATTTTATGATTGCTGTTTCCTTAGAGGAACATTCACAATTCCTTAAAGAACAATAACCAGAAAAATATTTTTTCCAAGACTTAGCATCCAAGATGTCCTCCAATGATCTCTGTCTTCTTGAATACAAACAGTTGCAGAAGGAAATCAAAATGTGGGAGGAACTGAATGGGTTGTTGCTGACTTTGAAGATGGAAGAAGAGGAACATGAGCCAAAGAATTTGGGCAGCCATAGAATCTGGGGATGGGTTACCTGACAGTGAACAAGGAATAGGGAACAGTCCTGTAAGTTCGAGAAACTGAATTTTCCAACAACTTGGATAAGCAAGGAATTTTCCAACAACTTGGATAATCAAGAGTCAGTTGCTTAGCCAACTGAGCCACCCAGGCACCCTGAGAGACTACAGTCTTCAAAAAAGGGACACATTTTTTCCTGCTGACACCTTGATCGTAGACTTCTGACTGACGGAACTGTAAGATAAATTTGTGTTGTCTTAGACCACTGAGTCTGTGGTAACTTACTATAGCAGTGATAAGAAACCAATACACGTGTATTTTGCATGTGGGAGGGATGGGAATTATTGAGTACTGGTTAAGGGTAGACTGTGGCAACCTATGGTCTCCAGTGATCGCTGCCTCCTGGTATTCACACCCTGAATAAGCCCCTTTCAGAGTGTACCAGAAATAATCTGTGTGACTAACAAATTATGGCAGCAGTGATGGTATATTACTGTGCTGTTGATTTATCACTTCTCAACTCCAAAGTCACCTTTATTTGCCTGCTTGATGAAAATGTATTCTGCTCTTTAAATATACTTCCTTTGCCACCTGGCACTATGTTAAGCTTTGCCAATAGAGGGCACTGTAGAGACTCTACAGGAGGAAAAGGTTTTCTCTCCCTGGTTCCACCGGGCTCACTTGGCAGGCTCCTGAAGCTGTGGTTCTCTAGCTCCCATCTCCTACAATAAGGCCAGCTTCTCTAGCACCAAGCTCCTCAAGAGCAGGTGACTTCTGAGTGTCTCTAGTGGGACATGCCTGGAAAGAAATTTACCCAGAAACATTGGGGGTAGATTTCCACCATGTTCCAGAAAACAGATTTCTAGCAACTTCCACAAGAGCAAGACCATGCAGACTTCTCTGACACTCAGTGAGTGGTGGTCACACCTTCTACAGCAAGGGGTGTATCTTAGTCCTGAGGAAGGGTCTCTTCCTTGAGTGTTTTCTTGGTCCTAGAGGTAATGGTTGTTCTTATTTCATCTATTCCTACATTCTTTAGAGTTTATTTTTACTTAGCTAATCCCTCATTATCCTAGTTCTGTATTATGATGAATGGATTCTTTATATTAAACTTTCCCTATTCAAGTTGCTGTGCATTTCCTCTTTCCTGGTTGGACCCTGACCCACTCATTTCTGGATTTGGTTATAAAAGTCACTGTAGCTTCTGTCTTATCATACATTCTCTAATCATATGCTTTGGGGAAAGCTGACTATCATGACCTGAGAAGCCCATGTCACGAAGAGCTGAAGCGTCTGGCCACCAGCCACATGAGGGAGCTTCAACATGGATGCTCCAGCCCAACCAAGCCTTCAGATGAGACTTCAGCCCTGGCTGACATCATAGCTGCAAAACTGCAGAAACCCTGATGGAGAGTCACCCAGCTAAGCTGCTTGCAGATTCCTGGCTTCAGAAACTACGTGAGATAATGAAAGTTTGTGGCCTTAAGCCATTAAGTTTGGGGACAATATGTTATGTAGCAATAGACACCTAATACACTTGTCTTAAAGTTTATTTTAAAAATAAAGCAAATTATTTTTATACAAAGTCTTTACAATGAAATGTTTTCGTAATCAAGAATTTTGATCAGTCAACAGAACTTACTCCATCACACACTAGAACTGACTCAGAAAGCTTATATAATATAGGGTGGGGATCACTGGTTCTGTCAGATAGCTGCCAAAATGTGACCAGGGGGAGCTATTTTACCCCACTCAGCTTCAGTCTCCCAAAATATGACTAATGCCGTCTACTTCTTCAAACAGCCATTGGTGTGAGTTAAATGGGTGAATCAATGGAAAGGACTTAATAAGGTGCTTGGCAAAGGGTAGAAACTATTAGAATTAATAAAACTTGAATCCACGTAGAGACTTAGAACAATTCATAGCAGTTTGTTTAAAACTAATTTAATCAGAAGCACACATTTTTATGAACTTGTCTTCCAAGCATGCTATGCCAGACCCCCATCACCATGTTGTATTAACTGCTCATTTATTTCTTCATCATTCTCACTAGACTATAAGCTTCAGGAAGGCAGATATTATGTTCCTCTTATTCATAATTGTAGCCTCAACAGCTAGAATAATATCTGACATATAATAGTCAAATAGTAATATCTGTTAAATAAATGAGGACTCTATGCCATACAATAATATTCCTGCAGAAATTTTAGTTACAACTGTCTCTGGTAGTGTTGAACTGCATTTAAAATACCCTAACTTTTCAAATAGTATTAATATTAAATATTTGTAATACCATCAGATTATTCAATTAATAGCAAATGCTGCTCCAAATGAACTTTATAATCTTTATGGAAATAAAATGCAAGAACACTGCATGCTTTACCAAAATTTCAGATCTCTTCCCACAATAATCGATAGTTTAAGAGACTTCCTTGGTACACTGCTTATATTTTATAATTCCTCAGCCCTTAATACAAGAGTGGACCTTTCTTTTTAACCAATAATTTTCATTGTAACAATTACCAATATTCTAGGACAATACTCTTTTTTGGTCGATAATTTCTCTCCTCACTGCTGGTTGTACAACAGGTAGCTAATGATGTCACCTCTTTCATCTTATAGAAGTTAGTACATTCAAAGTCAAGGACAATGTGTTCCATATTTACAATAAAATTATGGTTTCCTCACTAAAAGGCAAATCCTTCATTTCAAAAACTTGCGTTATTCTTAAAATAGAATGCCTGATGGCTAAATTCAGGTGCTGAAGAAAGTCTAATTCAGGAATACTTTCTGGCACCAGTCCCGAAACATTTTCATTTGATTATGGATTGAACATATTTTCATTCATTTTAAACTCTTGCCTCTGTATGTCGTTCTGAGATAGGCAAACTCATGTTGGTAGACAAATTGGCCTCAAAAAAAGGCCACTCTGTTTAAATGATCTATTTTTGTTGACATATTGGAAAGATGGCCTTATGTTGGGTGACACATTTTCAGGGAGCAAGGTCACATATGGCCATAGTAAAATGTACAGAGGTTGTGCTCAGCTTCACAATGAAGAGCGATCACTGATCAATTACAACAGGTGAGCTGCCATCCACAGGGACTGTAACATCTAGAAAACACAAATCACACAGAACTCAGCTTTGCCTTGATATGTGTCATTGTCCTTTACTTTTTGTTTTGTTTTTGCCATATTCATCTTTCTTTCTTCTTCTTCTTTTTTTTTTTAATCTTTCTGGTGCATTTCTTCCTAGTTTTAGGTTGAAAATAATTGTTAAAAGAAGTTTATCTTTTCACTAGTTGTGGCCATAAATCTATGAGTTATTTCGCATAATGCTTAGGTTTTTCTATTTTTAATTTTTTTTAAAGATTTTCATTTATTTGAGATAGAGAGAGAGTGAGAGAGAGAGAGCACAAGTAGGGGGAAGAAGCAGAAGGAGAGCGAGAAGCAGGCTCCCTGCTGAGCAGGGAGCCTGACAATGTGGGGCTGGATCCCAGGACCCTGGGATCATGACCTGCGCTGAAGGCAGACAGAACCACTGAGCCACCCAGGTGCCCCTAGACTTTTTAAAAAACTCATTTCTTCCCATTTTTGTATGAATTTGGGCTTCTTTAGCCATTGTGCTGGCTGATGCTCTTTCCATTAAGTTCATCCGCTATAGCATTTCTCACGCTACATCTTTGCTCTTGCAGTAAGCCAGAAAGTGTCAAGTATGTGTGTTTGAGATTCAGCTCCAGCTGAACTACAGTTTGCACGTCTCTTCAACTGTGTAATACCAGCAACTGTCCCACCTTATTTCACGTTATTTCACCCAGTTGCACTAAGAATTATATGAGATCCTGCACATGAAAATGTTCCATAAGCTGCAATGTGGTATAATTATGCTCAGCTAATCTAATGTTTGCCTTCTTTCCTAGAATCGCATTTTTGTGCACAAAGATTCTCTCTCCAGCATGTTGCAATTGATACCTCTTTAAAAACCCACTCAGACTCAACTTTCTCCCAGAAATCTCTGAAGAACCTCCCGCTGGGCCTTCGAGCTCGGACTTTCTGACTCCGAACTTCTGAAACTTACCAAAGTGTGTTCATCTATTTCAAATTCATCATCAGATCCCACGTTGTACCATGACATTTACCCACTGGCATAAGTTGATCACCCCACACCCCCATCAACCACATAGTAGACTCCACGTGCTTACCTCCATGCCCTCCTGATCACCGCACCTCTAATACAAACCTCACAGTTCTCTTGCACTCACCTGTACGAGATGCATAACACGCTATATTTTTATTTCATGTGGCCTCTCCCTCTATATGGCTACTAATAACCCTCTTTCCCCTCTCCCTCTCCAAGCCTCTTGGCATGGGATGCTTCCTTGTGGTACAGGAAAATATTGAAAAATGACATCAGTAACTTAAATTTTTCAAATGTAGTTTATGTTAAAATATTTCTATTAAAACGTTCACTTGGGAGTTTTTAAGTTGAAATTTAAATGTTTATTTCTTGGACTTTCTCTATATCTACTCAAAATGAATACCTCCCTCCCTCTAGTCTATGTGAACAAAAAAGAATGAAATTTGCCATATACCTGTTTAACGGAATTATCTCTCTAAAAACTCGTTCCTAGCAAAACTTAAAAGACAAACCCCAGTTCAAATTTGGGTGCAGATGCTGCTTAAAATAATGCTTGTCGATTCATTGTTTTTCGCCGAGTACTTGGGAATATTTTTCAGGCCAAATAATTTCACCACCAGTGAGAGGGTATCTGGTGGTCATACCTGCTTTATCTTTGGCAGCCTCCTGCCTGGAGCCCCACCGAAACAATGAGTAAAGAGACAAAGGAGAGCAACAGTTTGCTCAAGTTTGATAGTGCTTTCCTGGGATTCATGTGTGTCAATTAGTTGGGTTTTTTTAAAATCACATGAGAATGGGCCTATGTGTAGTAACAAAAAAGTCAAGAACTTGCTGCTGCAATATTCATTATCTTCTAAGAATCTAATGTGTAGCCAATGAACAATAGGTTAGAATATTTTTTATTTCCTTTGTAAACATCTTATGAAAAAATATGTTGATTTTGACATTCAAGCATTGACTAGGCCTCCTGTATCTCACCTTCTTGGAATAGGATTTTTTGTTAAGCAAAATATTATGCAAAGAATTTTTTTTCGTGATAATTTACCTCTCTGCTTCCCAAGTTATATGTTCTCAAAATGCTTCATGAAACATAAGTTTTAATAAAGTACCTTGTCTAAGTTTGCACAATCCAAGCAAACTTCATAAAACACTTTGCAAACTTTGTTTAATTAAACACAATACCACACCTTTGCTCTAAATGTAATGATCATAATTTCGTACAGACAGTTTTTAATGAGTTTGCACTTCGCTATACCCCTCATATATTTTCCTCTCCTTCCAGGCACAGGTGATGAAATTGTGATCAACATTATGAAATTGGATCACAATTATTTCTTTAATCAAAACAAACCAAGCCTTATGCCATAGGTGTGGAAATCCATATTGCTATGCTATCCAATTGCAGTCCTGTTTTGTAATCAGCACTTCTGGCCAAACACATGGTATAAATAATATGGAAAAATGAGAAGGCATGTTCTGTCTCATGCTGTTGCCAGGTATGTTTCATATTTAGACATAAACAATGAAAGAAATTCCAATTTCACAACAGTTGAGTCATTTCTGCCTCTGTTAATGCTTGTAGTTTATTTGTAGTCTCTCATGATATTATTAACAGTAAAGCTGTTCTCTTGTTCAGGAGGTTTCTGTCCACTAAAATTATTACACTTGCACCCTGTTACCCGTGCTTTATTTCACTTGTTACTGAGCAGTAATTCAATACAAGTTTCTCCCAGAGAGAGACTCAAACTTCACGTACTTGTCAAATGCCTTGTATGCCCAAAGCAGGAGTCACTGGGGGAAAATATAAGACATGATCACGAGGTTGCTAATACCTCATGCACTTTGCATCTAAAATCTAGGATGCGTGTGTGAACTGCCCATGAAGTGTCAGAGTCTGATATCCTAAGTGGCCCCAACAGAAACACCATCCTAATAGCTTTGTTACAGACATCACTATGGACAAATTACAAATAAGCCAAATTGGTTCTCTTTCCTTTACAATCCCATGAAGGGCTGGAGGTCCTAACAATGACCTGAGGATGACATCTAGCTGAGTGGAAGGATTGCCCAACAGCCCAGTAAGATTTTCTGACTCCTACATTAGATACTAGAAGCCACCGGAGAGAAATCTCCACTTCTATATGATAAAAACAATATGGAGAGAATGGGTTGAGCATATATTCACCTTGGCCATTCCCATTTTTCTAGCCTTTGTTTCCTACACTGATTTATTGGTCTCTGAGTACTCGAGGAAGATGAATGAGGTGATATTAAAAGAATAAATATCCAAAAAAATCACCATCAATATTTTTATTCATTTCCAATTGACTTTTTTATGTGAATAAATATTCCAAACACCATGAGGAAAACAGCCAATCCATGGTGCTGATATTAAAGACAGACATTTTTATATGGATTTTCTTCCTGCCTTATTCTCTAGCTCTTTCCTAGTCTGGAAAATATATCTATTAATGTACCATCTTTCAAATTACATTCTTATTTTAATAATCACAAATTAATGATGTGTGGTCACATGTCCATTTTCTTGGAGGAAAATAACCATATGCTTCAATAACTAAAACTTCTATTTCCACAAACTAATTAAAAGGCCTTGTGGTACAGTAATCAGAAAAACAGGTGTTTCATTTAGTTTCTCTCCCTTCAAGGTTGAATAGCTGCAATTCAAACTTCCCTGCGATTCCTTTAAAGTCAAGGGACGTCACATAGCTCTACACCGCCTATCACACGACAATATCCTTCTGTACCACCCCAGGATTGAGACAGAATATAAATCAAGAAAAGAAAGCAAACTGTTTTTATAGCGCAATGTGTTAAATTATGACTGGGATTTTCCACAATAGATTAGGAGATTTTTAGCTCTGCAAAAGAAAAAAGGCTCGAATCCTGTTTACTTTTCTCTTTGATAGATTGAGTACATATATATATATATTTTTTAATCTTTGAAGAGATGTGGCCTGCTATAGAAGATATAGGAGATATATTCCATTCTTCTTCCCCCAAATGTAATCATCTTATCAAAACCACATCTCTAGGACATCTTCTTGTGAGTACAGAGAGCATTACATACGATTTTATAATACACACAGTAACTTTGGAAGGCTTCGGCCTTATTCCTGCTGTTAATTATTTAGACTCTGACATATTGCAATAAAACATTTCATCAAGCACTCCAGTCCAGGGAACGATAGGCATCAAAACTGTATTGGTAATGCAAAATAAATGGATCGGGGTTGAAAATAATGAGTTTGGTGGATTACATCTGTCACTGTGAATTATTATTGTTGAACATAATAGGGCAAAGCACTACAAAAATAAAGCTTGTCTTCTCTAGTTAAAAGTGAGACAACTACCTCTAATGAGATACAGAAACTCAAGTGTGAATTATGCACACTTTATTAATTATTAATCATGCACATAAAAGGTTTATCTACATGCCCAATCTTGCATTTTTGTATGTATATAACCATAGAACAAAAAAGTCCCCATTGCTAAAGCTGGTGATAGTTCACAGTGGCTCTTGCCAGAAACAGGAGGAGACGTTCCATTTGGCCACATCTGACCATGCAGGAAAAAACAAAAATTTAAAAACAAAAATTTGATCATGTGACAAGGCCCCAGCAACAGCCCAGATTCTGGCCCTAATTCTTCTACTGATTTGCTCTGTGATACACGTAACCTACCTCTGAAACTCAGATTCAGCCTCTGGAAAAGTAGGGCCTTAAACTAAATTGTCTTTAAATTCAACTCTAGCTTCAAAACATGCCTTGATTCTTTATAGAAAGATTTTTTTTTTTTTTTTTTTTTTTACTTGAGGGAAACTAGTAGGTTTTTCTTTCTATAGGTAGAAAGCTTGGTGGAGAACTTACTTCAGGAATAATCTAAGTTGCCTCTCCTAGGAATGCAAACGTGAGGAAAGTGGATGCTCACCGTTCAGGAGAAAAGGTATAACAGAATATTTTACTTCACTAGGCAATGTTGACTGGTCAGAGTCAAGGGGAGAGGACAGTTGGGGTTGGGCCAATTTGCACAGAGAAGTTTCTAGAAAGGGAAGAATAACAACCCACATGCTTCAAACCCCATAGCTTTTGAAGTTAACACAACCTAGTTGAGTGGACTTTGAGGACACCTTCTCCTAAGTTCCCCTGGCAGAAAAGGACACTAACATCCCTGAAGGGAGGGAGAATCTGGGCTGTGGATCAGGGCTCAACAGGTAAATCTGTGGGGAGACTAGTATCATCTACAGTGTAATTGTATAAAGGTACCTAATTGTATTTATGTCTTCACACTAAATAGACATAATATTTACATTAACCCTGCTTGTATTATTTAAATAAAGTTGTAGTTTATAAATTATTAATTAATTAATTCTCACAAATAGGTATTTCTAACTGAGGTATTGGTCTTGGACCCATGACATCCTATCTTATGGTCATACCATAGAGATGCATGTGGAAGAAATAACAATAAAACAAACTGAATGTAAATATTATTTAGCATTTTTTTGTACAAAAGAAAAATTCAAATAGTGGAAAATGAGGAAGGAGACGTGGACTCTGATGTCATGAAGTTTCTGGTCTGGCGAGTGATACAAGTCAACAGACAAGAACACACAGTGTGATAGGAACTCTGATGGGAAACAAAGCAGAATGCTTACGGGCCTCTAGAGAAACGTTCCCTAATGCAAACTTGGGGCCCAGAGGGTCCTCCTCGAAGAAGTGACTTTAAGCTAACCTTAAGAAGCAGTAGGAATAGGGCGCCTGGGTGGCTCAGTTGGTTAAGCAACTGCCTTCGGCTCAGGTCATGATCCTGGAGTCCCGGGATCGAGTCCTACATCAGGCTTCCTGCTCAGTAGGGAGTCTGCTTCTCCTTCTGACCCTCTTCCCTCTCGTGCTCTCTATCTCTCATTCTCTCTCTCTCAAATAAATAAAATCTTTAAAAGAAAAGAAAAGAAAAGACCAGAGGAGAGCAAGGACGCTGCTGCGGTGGATGCAGAGAACCTGTGAGGGGGGAGTGGGGGACAAAGCCCACATTTAATGGGGTGTGTTAGAGACGAACACAAACAGATTAGTGCAGTTCTGATCCTGAAGAACCTATCGGCCATGCAAAAGAGTTTGGACATTTTTCTGGTCCCCATGGTGGCACTTGAAGATTGTAAGGTTTGATTGCAATGGTAGCTGGTAGCAAGGTCCCTCCAGCTATGTGTGCTTATCATGGGGAGGTGCCAGACAAGGGAGAATGAGGCAGCACTGAAAAGGCAGTTTCTTCCACTTGCCCACTTCCAAAATTCATGCTTCCCTGCTCTGCCCTCAGAGACTAGCCAGTCCCATGCTCTTAAAGAGCCTGGGTTTATAAAGAAAAAAGCTGGGATGGGGTCTAGCACCTTCTGCCTTTGGAACCTACAAACAGAATCCCAGAGACTCAATGAGCCCAAAGTCTTGGATAGGAAAGGAGGGGAAGATATACCTGTAACTGGTAGGTCTAAAACCACAAGTTAATGTTGTAAATTATCTATACAACCTAGATGTCCAGTTATAGGATGATAGATTAATGGGTTATAATATGGCTTGTTATGAGTTGAATGTTTACATTCAAAATTCATAAGTTCAAATTTCATTCCAATGTGATGGTATTTGGAGGTGGGGCCTTAGGGAGGGGATTAGGTCATGAGGGCGGAGCCCTCCTGAATGGGATTCGTGCCCTTATGAGAAAGGGTAGGGAGCCAGCTTGCAGCTCTCTCCTGCATGTAGGGATAGAAGATAAAAGACTGTTGGCAGTCTATAACCTGGATAAGTGCCCCCACCAGAGCCTGAACGTGCTGGCACCCCGAACTGTACTTCCAGTCTCCAGAACTGTGAGAATAAGTGTTCATTGTGTGCGTCACCCCATCTACGGTATTTTGTCACGGCGGCCTGAGCTAACGTAAGACATGCCCTAATTGGAAGATCTAGTTTTGACCTTTTTATGGACACCAAATGAGGAGCTGTATTCAGCTTCCGAAGCATGTCTCTGTTCTTCTCCCAAAACTTAAGATCAAATTCCCCCGGGAGTGAGTGGAAAGACATCTGAATGGCTTCATCCTATATCATCCTCAAAAGTGTCACTCTCTGCTTCCTGTGAACCAGTGGTCCAGCACACAGCCCAAGGTTCTCCTTTCGGAGTAAACTCCCTCTTTTCTTTGTGCACTTCCCAAAGAGGCTAAAGCAGACTCCTCTACTCCTTCTATTTTGAGCCTCTTTACCCTGCGACCTGGAAAAAAAGTGACAAATAGGTTCTTTATTCTTTCTTTATTGTATAGGACCAGAAGACCTATTGGTCATCATGCATAGAGTCTCAAGTGGCCTAATTTAGTGACCTAATTTCCCATGAGTGGTATACAGATTAGCACCCCAGAATGAAACTAATGATAACACCGTATTTTTTTCATATGTCTTATTTCTCCCTCTCTCTAAACCAAATTACTTGAGGACAGGGCTATTTTCTTATTCATAGGACCTATGCTCCTATGCCTTCTAAATAAATATTTGCTTCTTGACCTTCAAGAGACAAACAAACAAAAAGATTAAATACATCTGCTTTTCACTATGAGGAATTCATGTATATACGTATATGTAAATGAGTTCCCATAGAGTGAACATACAGTGTTGTATCAGTTTCAGGTGTACAATATAGTGACTCAACACTTCCACACAACACCCAACGCTCATCACAAGTTCACTCCTTAAACCCCATCACCTATCTCCCTCATCCCCCCCACCCATCTCCCTTCTGAAGAAACCAACAGTTTATTCACTAGAGTTAAAGAGTCTGTTTCTTGGTTTCTCTCTCTCTTTTTTTCCCCCTTTGCTCATTTGTTTTGTTTCTTAAATTGACACATGAGTGAAATCATATGGTATTTGTCTTTCTTTAATTCATTTCACTTAGCATTATACTCTCTAGCTCCATCCATGTCATTGCAAATGGCAAGATTTCATTCTTTTTTATGACTGAATAATATTCCTGTGTGTGCGTGTGCGTGCGTGTGTGTGTGTGTGTGTGTGTGTGTGTGTATCAGTGGATACTTGGGCTGCTTCCATATTTTGGCTAGTGTAGATAATGCTTCTATAAACATAGGGGTGCGTGTATCCCTTGGAATTAGTGTTTTTGTATTCTTTTGTAAATACCCAGTAGTGTGGTTGCTGGATCGTAGGGTAGCTCTATTTGCAACTTTTTGAGGAACCTCCTTACTGTTTTCCACAGTGGCTGCACCAGTTTACATTCCCACCAACAGTACATGAGTGTTCTTTTTTCTCCACATCCTTGCTAACGCTAGCTTTTTCTTGTGTTTTTTATTTTAGCCATTCTGACAGGTGTGGCTATAGTGATGAGGTGAAATCTCATTGTAGTTTCGATTTGTATTTCCCTGATGATGAGTGATGTTGAGCATCCTTTCATGTGTCTGTTGGCCACTGGGATATCTTCTTTGGAGAAATGTCTATTCATGTCTTCTACCCATTTTTTAAATAGATTATTTGGTTTTTGGGTGTTGAGTTGTATCTGTTCTTTATATATTTTGGATACTAAACCTTTAGCAGATATGTCATTTACAAATATCTTCTCCCATTTCGTAGGCTGCCTTTTAGTTTTGTTGACTGTTTCCTTTGCTGTGCAGACACTTTTTATTTTGATGTAGTCCCAATAGTTTATTTTTGCTTTTATTTCCCTTGCCTTGGGAAACATATCTAGAAAAATGTTGCTATGGCTGATGTCAGACATTACTGCCTGTGCTCTCTTCTAGGATTTTTATGGTTTCAGGTCTCACATTTAGGTCTTTAATCCATTTTGGGGAATTTATGTATTTTTTGGTGTTAATACTTGCAGGCATTAATCAAATGTTTTCAACTCTGCTTATTCCGAGACATACATAATATTATTTCTTTGTGGCAAATGTCCTTAAGTGTTAATGAAATTATGAACTAAACAACAGCAGTAGGATTCTCATCAGAGATATTTTTCCCTTGAATAATACATACTTCGTTGATCTTCTTTCTAAAGCTGAAGAAACAGAACTACATGGACTTATATAAAGCAAAGCTGAGCTTCTTGGTTTTATCCAGTGACAGTATGCAGTGTCTTCTAGAATCATATCTCACTATATTTGGATAAAGTGTTATTTGATTGTTAGGAATAGGTCTAACCTAAGGCATTTCTCATTTGTAGGGGCAAGGCAGGTGCATTCTCTTAGAATTATGCCATCTAAAAAGCCATGTCTTATTTCAATATTAATTTAATAACTAGCTATCCACAGTAATTACCTCTTTAGTTCTGCTAAAGTACCTTTCCTTGTCTAGACTTGGGCCAGTGATTACATTAAATGTGCTACAAAGACAATCTACTCAGTGTATGACTAAAGACAAGAGAAAGGAAGAAGCCAACGCTTTTCTAAATAGATTTATCATGAAAAAGATCGGCTCAGCAGGCTGACATTGGAAACATGCTGTACTCTGTGGTGGGAAAGTTACAATAATAGGTAATGCCATACATTTATTTAGAACTGCATATTTATTGGGGCGCTTGGGTGACTCAGTTGGTTAAACATCTGCCTTCAGCTCAGGTCATGATCTCAGGGTCCTGGGATCCAGCCCCGCATCAGGCTCCCTGCTCAGTGGGGAGCCTGCTTCTCCCTCTCCTTCTGCCTCTCCCCTCTGCCTGTTCTCTCTCTCCCTCCCTCTCTCAAATAAATATATAAAATCTTAAAAAAAAAAAAAACAACTGCATACTTATCAAAAGAGCCTTCACACACAAGATTTCATTCCATTAATTCGTCAAAAGGGCAAATGGAATCCAAATAACCCTCTGGCTATGTGCATCTAACAGCTTTTATATTCTGCATATGAACGAAGTAGCTTTTATGAGCCTTGTCTGCCTAAAGAGGGAAGTCAACTGGCAGGTGAAAAACACAAGATCCACCTTGTGCCAATTTCTCCATGAAGACATCATTTCTCTCAGTTATCATGTAAAATACCACGACGAGGCCATTCAACCCACTTACTCCTTTGGGGTAAAGAAATAAATTATTGGTAAATAAAGGTATAATTTATCTTGACTCCAAGGTGTTTGAATTAAAAAATCTATGGAACTATTCTTTTTGGAATATAATAAACTATTCCTCAACTCCACCAATTAATTTAATGTTTATTTTTTAAAAATATTTATTAGCTTGTATTTATGGAGTAGACACAATACTTCACAAAATCAAAGCCAAGCTTCAAGGAGCCAAGCTGCCATGGTTCTCCAAATAAATCTCTTTCTTTCTCACCAAAACATCTAATCATATATTTTAAAAAGATGAAACCAGTTAGATTTATTTCACCTGCTAAATTCTAGGAATTTGGGTGAGGTTTCTGGATGACAGTATCTTTTTCCGAAAGTATTCACTTGCACTCTTTCTTGAGTGAACAACACCACAGAAAGAAATGCCATAAAGAATGTTCAAGCCAGTTATTTATGCTAGGCAAGGGCCCTGTTTGGCTTACTGAGTATTTGCAGAGAGCAGTTCCTCACTGGTGATGTGAAGATGGAATGGCAAAATTGGCCCCCAGATGTTGGGCTCAGGCTTCAGATCTAATATAGTGGGAAGTCAAATCCCTGTACTGAACACAGTGAGAAAGTCACAGCTATGTGGCATGGTTGAGCTATTCTTTAAAAATAAAACAAAACAAAAACTGAACATCAAGTACCATGGCACCTGGACAATCTTCAGGTGCACAGTGCCCCTCCCCTGGGTGTGAACCTCTGGCTTCATTCCTTCCTCAGGCATGTCTTTATCTCTAGCTCATCTTTCATCAGTGCCTGTCAGTGGAATCCCATAATTCCAGATTGGGAAAACAATTCTTATGGAGTTAGAGAAATGAAAAAAAGTTCCTGGTAATGGAAATCCCCTCCACTTTAAACCAATATTGTCTTCATTTTTGGAAAATACCACTTTGTTGCCGTTTCCATTTTAATCTGCTTCAGTGTTTCCTGTTTTAATTCAGAAACCAAGTGTGTGACACACCAGGGAGGCCTTGGGCCAACTCCACATCAATAAAACCAGAAAATAGCAGTCAACCAACTAATCGAAGTGGCCAGATTTTATGCAAAAAATTGAAAAGTGGATACAAATTAAACAACATAATCAAACTCAGTTTCAGATATGCTGGAATGAAGGTCAACAAGAGACAGTTGACTCCTTTCTGTACTTGTCAGCCACATTTACAAGTAATTTAAAGGAGATACATGAGTGTACCGTAGGAAAACACTTCGTTCATTACATTTTGTTCATAAAAGAAGGAGAATGAATTGCCTTCTTGACTCACACACCTGATTTTTCTTTCACTGTTTCTTTCCCCTTGACTTTGCGATTAGAGGAAACACTGATCAATGTTGAATTCGTGAACCTGACAATTCATTCTATCCCTGAGATTCTATATCTCTATAATTATGATAATAATAGAATTAGGGAATTTTAGAGACAGAAGGAAACTGCATTCGATGTTCATTTATTCAGCACCTATTCTGAGTGAGGCACTAATGCAACCCTATTCTCCAACACATGAAGCCAGCATAGATTTAATGGTTGCTTTGAGGTCACTCAAACCATCGGTATCAGAACCAGGCCTCCAGGCATCCTAGACTCGAGTCCAAGGCAGTTCTTTTCCCTCTGGACCATGCTGATTTCTCTCCCATGGTCAACTAGGTCTCCCATATTATACTGATAAGGTCAATGTGCTGATAAGACCAAAAATTGTCTTCACTCAACGTACCATTTGACATTTATTTTGGGTAAGTTCATAAATAAATGAGCAAATTGCTTAATAGCTAGCCTGGATTAGAGACTGAACTAAATTTTTAGAAGGAAGTTATGAACCACAAATAATAAAAATTCTGTTAAAATTGAAACCCGGAAACATGACCCACTGAACTGTTAATCAAAAAATTATCAGATCAAGAGCTAAGATCCGTGTCTGTAGCCCAGGAAGAAAAAAAGCTGAGAGAACTGTTATGTTTGTGGTCTCCAAAAAGCAACTGACAACGAGGCCTTCAAATGATGAGAATTTTCAAAGGCTCTGTAAGGGAAATAGAATGCCCCCATACGTACCCTGCCTCCCGATGAAGAATCATAGTATCACCAGCAAAGCATCAAACGTATTTCCTCACAATGGATGTGCTAATAATTGTATTAAACATTCCAGGAGAGATACTGAATTTTGTCATTCAATATCTTGAACATTTCACATATTTCTCACGTGTAAATTACTTTCCCAAATAATATATATTTCCCTTATGATTTTTTTAAAATTCATCTCATTTTTTCATTTTCAGAAATTAAAGAGAAGTGAATCAGTGGCAGAGATTCTGC
The DNA here is from genome assembly GCF_009762305.2 of Zalophus californianus. Lineage (NCBI taxonomy): Eukaryota > Metazoa > Chordata > Mammalia > Carnivora > Otariidae > Zalophus > Zalophus californianus. The sequence goes on from NC_045603.1 coordinate 132,521,586, forward strand.
AATTTATAGCAACTCACACAGCAGGCTGCAGGTATAAACTGCCCCTCTGTAATATCCTGGAGTGCCAAGCAAGAAAAACATAATCAACATCTACTTTTCTACAATGGCTTAAATAATTTATCAATTGTCAGTTACCTAAGAACCAGTTTTTAATCCTAACCTTGTCTCCTAACATGCCAATTTCTCCTCTATCAGTTATATCTATCCAGAAACGCAGACTCATTTTGATACGGGCCTTCTTGGGAAAGGTAAATGAGTTATTAAAATCACCATAAAGATTTTAAAATCTAAGAAGAAACTCTTTCTTTTTAAATCTCCACAAAAGATATTCCATCCATAGCTACTGAAGAATTCATTGAAACATCTGGATACTCAGAACAAACTTACTGAACATAACACAGATCACAGCAATTTGGAAAAACACAGAGTTGTGGCCAGATTTCACCAATATAGATTTATTGTGGGGTTCCATATCTATGTCCAAAGGTAGGGCAAGTTTCCTTAGATAGGTTTGAGCCATAGAAGTGGGGAGAGAGAAGGTGATAGTAATTAAATTATTTATGTGACTGCTTTCAGTCTTTGTCCTTAACTGGTCTTCAAACCTTCAAGCTGGTGATTGGAACATCTGCTCTGAACTCCAGGACACTAGTCTCCCAGTTACATAGCATAACCTTTCCATTAAGCACCATAAAAATGCTATTTTACCTACAACTTTAGGAAAGTTAATTAATTCATTTTAATAAAAATGCCTTGGTAAACCCAGATGAAAGTCTTATATTGAGGCAATCAACCACTTTTCTCTAGATAATTGCCACCTGGGCTGAGAAATTGACAGCGTGCCAACCTAAAATGCTTTTAAAGACTTCAATCAACATTCCCTCCAAAAATGAAGAAATAAAAAGCCAGAGGGCAGGATCTTAGATCCCACACTCCATTCTTAACATTGAACAGAGATGCATATTTATATTATAGGGACTTGTCCTCCAAATTTGACCTGGGGCTGGCCTCTGAATTTGTACAGGGAAGGGAAAGGACGGGCTGTATAGTCCAGGAAAACTAGAAACAAACTGTCTTATTAAATGACCTGTGTTTGCAACCAAGCTTAAAATAATACAGATCCGCCAGCTTTCTGCCCTGAGGTCCGCAGCTTACTTTCAGACATCATAAAACAACACTGTAGTGTTTGCCTCATTTCTTTTATTTCTTTGACTTCTCATGAACTTCCAGACAAACTGATAAAAGGACTTAGTCCCTCTCTTAATTTGCTATAAAATCTTGCTTTAAAGCAAATGCATACTTCCCAGAAAACTAAAAAGGAAGGGTTTTCTTTTTAGAAGCAGTATTTGCATGGGTTCTACTAACTCACAGAAGCATTTTTAGTGACTTAAAAAAAAAAACAAAAAACAACAAAACAGAACATGCATTTATTGAGGAATGTTTGAGTCATTAGGCTTTTAAAATACAAAAGAGGCGGAGAGAGGTGAAGATGCTTGAAGTGAGATTTAAGTGTTCTGTATTTTCACTGTAAGGAACTTTAGTCTCTGTTATGTTGCTGCATCTCTCAGAAGCTGCGTACATCTGTAGTCCACCTGAATTGAATGAGTCAGTTAATCAACATACTTATAGCTTGGCCAGTCTGGTCATTCCACATACATATATCTTTAATCTGATTATTTTTGTGGAAGCTATTACATTTATCTAGGTAATATCCCTCATTACAAGGAGAGTGAGACCAAAACTACATAACACTGAAGGCTTTATATCATCCTGTCCTGGGTGCATGGCGAGGGACACCTTAGGTAGTGACAAGTACATTTAATTGACATCATTCTTGTACTCAAGAACTAAATCTCCTTGGATGTGGTCCAAAGGAGATGAACCTTAAGACAAGTTCCACTTTATAAAAAGTATAATAAAAATATATTAGAAAAAGAAACTAGGGCTAAAAATGTTATATAATAAAATGCTATATAATAAAATCTTTTTACTGAATCATTTAATTGCAAATCATCTTAATTACCTTGTAATAATTAAATATTTAAAAGAACTAAATATTTCAAATTGTGATTATGCTATCTGGCTTATATGCAGGAAATTATCGTTGAGTTAAAAATATCACCCCAAAACTATGTTTATAACAAAATTTATGAAGACTCCTTTGGTTTATAAAAAAAAAAAAACGTGCTCTCCTCATAAAAAGCCTGCATAGGAGGATTTTTCCCATTTTACAACCCTTGTGTTTAAGTAAACTTCTCAGTCTCATACAGCTAATAATAAAGTCTTTCCCAAGTTGTATCTGTGTCTCTATACTTTTGAGATCTTTTCCCATAATTACTTTAAAGTTTAGAAATACTTTTAATGATCCTAAATATTTCTCAATTCCATCTTTAGACACCCAAAAACTTTAGGGGTAGACACTGATCCGACACACACCCCACTCTGCAGCTCCCCAATTCTCTTACTTGGGGAAATTACCCAGTCTACCTGTATTTCAGATTCCTCCTCTATAAATCAAAGATAATAATAAAACACACTTCCTATGGTAAATGTGAAAATTAAAATGGGGGATAACATATTTGTAGTGAACGTAACATATAGAAAAGTTGAATCACTCTGTTGTACACTTGAAAGTAATTGAACATTGTGCGTCAACTACATGCAAGTAAAAACTTTTTAAAAGAACATAGTAAGTCAATAAGGATTTTTCTCCATTAGCAATGGAGAAAAGAGCAAACCACAGTGAATAATCACCCTTAAATCCTTCCAGCTTCCTCCAATTTGTTCCTGGGCTAAGCAGGCCCCTGACAAAATCTGCTATGCTTGCAGCACCTGCCGAGAGATGTAACCCTATGTTGACCTGGGGCAAGGGGTGGCCATTAATTGATCCAGAAGTGACAACTTTATTTAGGAACAGCTGATCCTCAAGGTTGGTTGGTATCCACTGGGGTTGTTTTGCATAATCATAATGATATAATCTTCAGACCAATTTGACTTTGCAATTTTAATAAGGAAACGGGGAATGAATTCGACAGTCAATGGAAGAGTAGACAGCTGGAGATAAAAGCATCGGTTTCAAGTTGAGAGACCTGAGATCAAATCTGGTTCTGCCTCACGGGGTCCTTTGGGAAGTTGCTTCAGCTTCCTCTTGCATTCCCGTGGCCCCACCCTAATTCAAGCCACTCGATGCCCACCTAACTGGTTTCCTTGCCAACAAAGGCATCATCCCCACTATCACCAGAATGGAGTTACCAACTAAAATGATGGAAGCCCAATTAAATTTGAATTTCAGATAAACAAAAAATAATGTTTTAGAATAGGCATGTTTTATGTCAAAGTATTATTCCTTATTATCTGAAATTCAGAAATAACTAGTCCTCCTGTTCTTTTGTGGTTTTTTTGTTTTTCTCTTCTTCTGTTTTTTTCTGAGTCTGGCAATGGTACATCAGAGTTACCTACCAAAAACATAGATCTGGCTAGATAATCCCATCTTTAAATCATCAAATGGAATCCTGTAAGTGAAGTGTTTGGTTACAATCTTAAGCCATTCAAATATGTTTTCACAAATCTCTTCACGGTACAGCTACTTTCTATCTCCCCAATATCATCTTCCACCACTTCTCAACTTCACATTTTCCTATTGATTTGACTTTGTGCTTTTTCTCAAGTTTTCAATTCTTCCAGAAATTCCAACTCATATCAGGCATATCTTTTTTTCTCTCTCACTTCCACACACACTCCTACACATCCGTGCACCTGGCTGAATTAAGTGCTTCTTTATTCTTCTACATTTATAGATAGATGATAGATGATAGATGATAGATGATGATGATGATAGATAGATAGATAGATAGATAGATAGATAGATAGATAGATAGAGAGGGAAATAGAACTTTTCCAGAAAAGATTTTAGCAATTCAACAACGGTCACCCAGTATTAGTGCACAAGAGTCCTTCTGCATTTAGCAATCTCTTTATGTTATTCTTTTATCCATTCAACAATCATTTATTCAGTGTCTAGTAATACATATATAAAATGTATAGGGGGACAGAGTGTGCATGCTAAGGAGAGATGAAACTATTTCCATTTTCAATAGGCCAACAGTCAAAGTAGCCAGAGCCTCTACCTTCTCTACTCAATTTCCTTTTCTTCTGGTACTTGAGGTCCTTTGGCTCCAAAGTACATTACTACATTACTCTACATCACTCCTAGAAATGCCACAGGGAAACACTATAGAAGATTGTCATTAAACTGAATTTTATTATAGTAACTACTGCTCAGCATTAGAAAGTTTTCAAATAGGGGCACCATAAAGAAAGTTCTTATTGAATTGGAACTCATACTCAGTGGGAAAGGCTGGTAGAGAAGCATCAGCAAAGAATTCAGCTTTTAATTCACACAAGGGACTGAGCCCAAGATAACAGATGGACACAGACCTGTGCAGAAAAGTGCGGAAGCAGCAAGAGGTACTGGTGGGCTCTTGCTTCAGACTCTAGAAAGACTCCTTCATGTCCAAGGTAGATAGAGTGAGTGTTAAGGTCACATGATCCCATTCTTGAGCACAATATGTGCACTGAGAGAATGGATCACCCCCGAACTTAAGTGTTAACAATACTAGTTTTCAGAAGAAATAGAACAGTCTGTGCTTAAAGGGACCCCTCCTTTTGAATCCCACTCTAAAGTACACCTTCCTGGAGCTGTCAGGAAATTTCATTTTTCCTAGACACAGTGCAGATTGACTAGGAGAGCTTCCTCTTCCATGGAGATTTGTATGATGGCCTGGACACTTTGGATAAATCAAGAGAACTGGTAAGGGCCCCCTCCCTCAGCCTGTTTATGATATAATTATAAATTCACTGAGGTCATTCATCCCACATTATTGCATCTTTGCTCTTCATCTTTCAATGCCGCTGCCTGTTTCCATTGTCTTGCGGCAGACATTCCTGTCACTAGGGCCAATTACAGCATCTACTTAGCTTTTCCTTCTGACCGAATGGACGCCTTGTTCTCCTACTGATGACAGTCTTAGAAGGCTACAGCCAAACTGGCCGTTAGCTTCTGACCTCTCTGTAGTCGATCTTATTATGGTAATTGCAAGGCTGGAAGGAGCAGACACCAGGCCAATTACACCTGTCCCTGTCCCAATTCAGCCTGGGCTTAAATTACTTCATGCGGTAGCATGATGTGGTTCAGCTGAACAACTTTTTCTCTATTCTTGTGAAATTTGGAGACAGACATTCCTAATTATGCTTGTCATTAGGCCATAATGACCCAGTATTTCTTTAAAAGGCATCATTCTTTATCAAGAAAACCCATGCACTATAGTAATAGATAACTTTACTGAGGATTTCAAAGCAAACAAATCTTTAAAATGGGACTCCTCAATTTATAACAAAGCATAAACTAAAAACAACGCATCTAAAGTTTCCTTTGCAGCCATTTCAATATTAATGCTATACATTGATGTATGTGTTTAATATTAATAAGTCTTTATAAATATTATATTTGTATATACTTAAATCTGTAAAACTATACATAATTAATTCCATAAATGGAGAACTGTGTGGCATATATATACAATTATGTTAAAGAATATATATGTGCACATTATGGCTAAATGAATTAGTTTTTTTTTTAACTGCTGCATAGAAAACATCGGGGGGAAGATTTTAAATTCATTTGAAAATTAAATGTTCTTGTTGAGCATCCTAGAATACCAATGTATAATAATATGCCCCTATTAATCTAAGTCAAAATTAGCTACACATATTCTTTTTTTATTTTAGTTAATTCTTAAAAGGATGCCCTATTTACTTTCAAGTCCTATACTTCCAGAAGTTCCTATCTACTCCTATGAATTGTCCTCGAAAAACAATTTGATAAGCAAAAATATCAGAGCTCCCAATTGCTTCGGGAATTCGTAAGTCTTTATAGAGGTCTCTGAGGGTGCTTCTAGTGTGAAGCAAGTCCCTTCCAGGAATAGGAGTTCTTGAGATTCTAAATCGAAAAGCTTTTCCATCTTCAGTCCTAGTGCCATTGTTGGTTCTTCTGCCACTCTTTTCTGTATTCAAAGTAGCTACTTTGGTGATTCTGGTGAGAACAGGACTGGGCTCTATAAACACCTTGCCGCCTTGAATGGAAGAGCTCATTTCCCATGCAGTCTCTCCTCCATCATCCCTACGAGATGCTAAAAGGCAGGGTCCTTCTCTGGACTCCAGGACCTTCACTGAGATAACATAAGTTCTCCTCCAACAAAGAATCAAAGCATAGGCCTAAGACTGTCCCCAGAAAATGTCTTCACTCCCGTCCATGTGGCTCCCCCATGATTGAGATCTATCATTGCTTTTCCATCGAATGGAAGTCTGACTTCCCTACCAAACCTGAGTGGACAATGGGAGCTCCAGGGCTCTGTTCCAGGAACCCCATTCCTGCTAACGAAACTGCTTCCTCTCTCCCTCTCTCTCAGCCTGTTTGCCACACTGAGAGTGATAATCACTACCAAAAAGAGGGCCATCGTGAGATTTAGTGAGGCAAGCCTTTACAGTTCTTGACTCAGTGTTCCCCCTGCAGTAGGGATTTTATCCATATTAGTGTTCTACAGGGTGTGCAGTCAAACAGACCTGAGCTCAAGTCTTGGCTCCCGTATTTACAAACTGTAGAGAACCTGAGCCAAGCACTTAACTTCTTTAAGTATGAGTGTAAGATGAGATGATGTATGCAAAGTTGTCAGCACTCTCTTGACCTGCCCCCCAAATATCTCACTGGTCCTTGTGCTTTTCTTTCCTCTTTCTTCTCTCTCATTCTTTCTTTGGATGACCGAGCCCTACACCTGCCCAGTGAATAAGGACCACACATAGTCATATAATTGCATTTCCTTTGCACTAGAGGAATGTTCGATTCTTCCGACTTCTCCTGACTGGTCTTACTTCCATGCTGCCTCAGCCATCTCCTCTTTTTCTGAGGAGAAGACCTCCATTTTTGGGATTCCTGTATCAGGGAGTAGCAGGCAGTCTTCTCCTCCATCTGAGAATATTTCCACTCATGAAGTCTTCATCGATGGATAGATATCTTCGGTCACTGGGGTTGATATACTTGTGGTGGCTTTCACACTTCATGAAGTCCCTGATGAACTCCAAAAGACACTGTCACAATGAACAGAGGTTCCTGCCCCTGTGTTTACCCTCAGACTCTTCAGAAGCAAACTGAGCCCCAGTCAGGAACGAGTCCCTTCAGAAAGCCTATTTGGCCTCTCCCTCCTCCCCCAATTTCTCCAGTCATTCCTTCTCAAAGTCTTAAGTCCTATTGATCATGAAATTATGGAGACATTTTTCAACCCCATTCAGACAACAATCTAAGGGTGTCTCTGCTTTGGGGTTTTTATACAAGTTGGCAACAAATAGGGGTAGCAACAGAGTGGTCTCAAAACCTTCCTAGGTTCTCCTAGGAAGGGTGCCTCAGTCGGTTGCAAGGCTAGTAAAAGCCCAGGTGGTTGGGTCCCAGCAGAGACTCTGATTCCAGAGGGGAGGTTGGAGGATTTGCATTCCTAACAAATTCCTATTTGATGCTGATGATGTTGGTGTGGGAGCCCTTTTTTGAGAACTATTGATATAAACCATGAGGGGTATTTGTCAGTCCCTCATCATCATTCTGTTTCTCAGCTACCCTCCCAACTTCCTTGGTGATTCAGAACACATCAACAGCATTGCATGTCATTGCTTCTGAAGAGGCTACTCCTTGGAGACGTCCTGTTCCTGCTTTAAGTGGCACAAAGTGGTACTCGAACCCTAGGCTGTATAAGAAGAAAAAGAGGGAGAGAACAAGAAAAATGATGCAGTGTGCCTCGGATTTAAGCATTCCTGGATAAGGACCTCACTGATACCAACATTTACCCAAATCAAAGCGAGTTCCCTAAACTCAGATTAAAATGAACACAAAGGATGGTGGGTGGGGGAGAGTCCTCTTTCTAACCAAATAAAGTCCACTATCTTTCCTCTCTGTCTCTCTTCGGTGAACAATATGGGGTTGCCTGGACAGAGCTTGTCATCTGTGTTTATCTCATCTGGTCATCTGTAATTCGATTGCAAGCCCCTATGGGCAGTAGCGGTAGAGTTGTAATCCAATTTTGTACAGTGCCTGGCACAGTCCCTTCACCATAAAGAGGGTGCTCAATAAATATTTATTGACGATGTTTATCTTTAATTCCTCAGGAAGCTTAGGCAATTCCAGGCCACTCTACTTAGTTGAATGATAATGGAATTGATAAGCTATCACGGGGGAAAACACATGGGTGGTAGGTTTTTTAAAACCAACCCACCATCAAAGATTCAAAATGGGGAGGTAGCATTTAGCACCCGAGGGATGTTATAGGTTTAAACACTGACTTTGTGCCAAATTTGTAACAGCGATCTGAGCACTAGAAGAGACAAAACACCATAAACCAGGGTCTTAAATGTGACTCTTCTGGCACTTTCCTTAAGAGATGCTAAAGTTTATAATATTGGAGGTTTACTCTTCACCTACCAAAGTTTCTAATAAGTCAAATAAATTGGCCCATAAAGTCAATATGATTTTAATTATGGGCAAACATATTCATCAACCCCCAGATGGTTTTTCTTTGTTAAAAATCACGGAACTGACATCACTGGAAACATGATACACGTTTGGCTGATAGAGTCTCTTCCGACTACAAAATGTTCCTAACCTTGGCAACCAAAGCCTTACACAAGAAGTGAAGTAATTGGGGACATTTTTTTCCTCTACATTTGAAAAAAAAAAATTGTTTAATCTCTCTTGAAATACCTCCAAACACAGACGTCTAATTAAAAACACACCTAAAGCCAGTAAGAGAGCAGGTCACTCATAAGTGACAAAGTGAGGCAAGAAATTCCAGGAGCCAGGAAAACCCAGGGACACTTTTTTCAGGCATGCATCGGGGCAAGGAGAAGGCTGTGCCTGCATGGTGCACCCGGGAGATAGAAGAGCTGCATTGGGTAATGCACACTCAATGGGATGCCCAGTCAATGGGAATATTTGGCCATCCTTCTGATACTCTAGCGGCAAGAATTTTGAGCCATAGCTTTTGTGGGTCTTTCCCTACTCTTCAGTGCAAGCATGAGGTTAAAGAAATAATGTTGTGTAAGAGGTAAAAGGGTAAGACACAGAGACAGAGAACAAGGAGTTCAAGAAGAAAGCAGTGAGATTGCCCAACATGGGCTTGTCCATTCGGAACATTGGAGAAGACAGAATCCATTGTTTCTTGCAGATGATTCCTTTGGAATTCTTTTCTTGGCTTCTGAGACTGGTTCACCTTGTGACCTCAAATTTTTCCCTTGCTGCCTGGTTCCTTTGCCTTTGTGCCTTCCTCTGCCCTTCAATACCAGGAGCCTCTGTTGATTGAAAAATGGATAGCAAATGGAAAAATTCCATAGTTGTGCAGATAATGAAGACGCTTCACCTGGATCTCTCTCACCAGAGCTAAGGTTAAAGTGCTTGCTCTCTTTCATCTATTTTGCACTAAAAAAAAAAAAAAAAAAGCCTCTTCCCCATGGTTAGGGACATGGTTTTCAGGCCAGTTTCTCTTGCAGTTGATCTATCCCTGCACATGCACAGTGGATTACTATTGGCAACTGGAGAGTCAAAAGTCCAACCCATGACTTATGTGGGATTGGAATTTGGGCTTTCAGTCGCTGCCTTCAGTTTCTCAGAATTGGAGCTTATCAGCCTAGAGGCTGATCTGCCTCTTCCTGGGTAAATTTATACTGTATGAAAAAGTAAATGAAATAGCAGAATGTGCGTGTCATCAAGGATGACCAGAGAGAATGACGTAGGGAATGATGTTTAGGGACTAGTATGAAATAGCTCCCCTGAAACAAACTGCCCTGTGGTCAGAAACACCCTTTCTACTTGCCCTGACCAGAGCCCAGCTCAATCCCGCTGTGGCCAGGATGCCAGGGCGCCAACACTGGGCATTCGCTGATTCTATTTCCTTTGGCCAATTGCTCCATATCTCCGATTCTCAGTTGTCCCTTCTATAAAATAAACAATTTGGAAAGGGTGACTACGGAGGTCCCTTCCAGCTCTAATAGCTCAGGAAAGCAGGAAAATGGTCATCAAGGTTCCCAAGAGGAAAGACTCTCCATCAAAGGTCTGTTTGGGCTCCCGTTCCCCTGCTCCCTAGCTGTGTAAACTTGATTTTGAGCAAGTGTATCCCCTCGCTAAGCCCCAGTATCCTCACCTTAAAAATGGGGATAACGACAATATGAACCTCCAAGACTTATCATGGGATTAATGAAGCTGTTGCATGCAGCATGCCCGGCACAGAGTAAGAGCTAAGTGACTCTAAACCAGCATTATAACTTTAATACTAGCATTACGATTATTCTAGGGCCACACAGCACACATGTCAGAGTCCTGTCAGTAACAAGGAGTGAAGGTCGCAGGTGTGTGGCCAGGCTGCATGAGTGGAGATGACCACATGATTTCTGACCTTAAATTCCCAATTCCTACCACCCAAGGTTCTACTCCCCTTGTGGGCAGAGGTTGGGGGTTTGCATATTTTTATTTTCATCCTTATGCTTTTCTGTGCATTCCAAATTTTCTACAGTGAATAGCAATTATTTTTAAAACAGGAAAAAAAGCCCATTTTGTGTGTTTTAAATATAATTTTGACTCAATCTTGCACTAACCATTAACGAATGCATAAACTGCTGTGGACGTGAATCATTTCTTTGTTCAGAGTAAAAGTTTGCTTTGTCCTCATTCAACGTATGACAGGGAGCAAGTTTGCCTTTATGAATCAGTGCAAGAGGTAGCACACATCTGGTATTTGTAGAGATATCCTGAGACCTCCAGCACCCTGAAATTTCTTCCCATAGCTTAATTGCTATGGGATAAGACAAATAAGTTTCAAAGAGCGTCCTTGGGGGAACCTTAAAAATTGTGATTCAGGGACACAGTCGGTACAGCGTGCAACTCTTGATCTCAGAGTCGTGAGTTTAAACCCCACATTGGGCATGGATCCTACTTAAAAAAAAAAAAAAGACAAAACAGGGCGCCTGGGTGGCTCAGTTGGTTAATCGACTGCCTTCGGCTCAGGTCATGATCCTGGGGTCCCAGGATCGAGTCCCGCATCGGGCTCCCTGCTCAGCAGGGAGTCTGCTTCTCCCTCTGACCCTCCCCCCTCTCATGTTCTCTCTCTCTCTCACTGTCTCTCAAATAAATAAATAAAATCTTTAAAAAAAAAAGACAAAACAAAACTGTGAGTTCAGTTAGGACACAAAATGACAATGGGGACAGAGAGCCTGCAGAGACAGGAAATGTCCTGTGTTTTCTGCCTGAGGTGATCAAATAATTCTATTTGTTGCAAGTGCTAGCTCATCTTCCTGCTAACGGGGCGGGTAGGTAAAAGGTTTCAAATAATGCCTTTCATCGCTCCAGATTATTAGCTATGGTGAAGGCTTCTTAGACTAGAAGAGAAAAAAAAAATCCTAGGAAGAAAGCCAGAAAGAAAACCTTTTCAAGGGGTTAAGTCAAGGAGTGCCCATCGGTAAGTGTGCAGAGGAATACAGAACACAGCAAACAGGAAGAAAAGAGTATTTCCTGTGATGAATATGCACAATGAAGACTTTCATATAAATGTATAGACATACAACTTTACAGGTGATAAAAAATTTTACACGCGTCGGTGCTTCGTGGACATTCCCACTGATGTGTGGCTCAGGGTACAGGAACACGCGTGTGCCTTGTATGTTTGGGAGCACACAGGAAGAGAAAGAATGAGCACAGACTGTCCTGGACCCAGAAAGCTTGCAATTTCTTTGAAGACTTGAGACAGTATCTTAAAATGATATGGATTTCTCATTTCTGTAGTAAAAGAATGGAACCAAACCCTAGTTGTCTGATCATTTACCCTCTCTTTTTTTATTATTATTATTTTATTTGTTTATTTGCCAGAGAGAGAGAGAGCATAAGAAAGGAAGCAGCAGACAGAAGGAGAAGCAGGCTCCCCGCTGAGCAAGGCGCCCGATGTGGAACTCCATCCCAGGATGCTGGGATCATGACCCGAGCCAAAGGCAGACGCTTAACCGACTGAGCAACCCAGGCGTCCCCACACTGTCTCTTCTTAAAGGCACATAAGACCCAGTGAAGAAGTACCATTCGTTCCTTGTTCCATGGAAAGCTCAGCTCCATAGGTGCTGGCAATTACAAAAAAAGAATGTTAGTGTGCTGGGTCAAGGGGAGGGAGTGAAACAGGTGGTAACACCCTGCTCAGTGGGTACGGAGGTGAAAATGTGGAGTTGTGATGAAGCAAATCGGGAGCTCTGCCAGCATCCTGGAGCACGTATGCAATCTGAGGTGGAAAGTGCCAGAAAGTCATCAGACAGTGATCACTACCCACTTTGACTGACTCATGGAGGAACAAATGATACAGTCATTAGAGATCTACGGTACACCTCTGGAGACTTTGAAGTTCACGTCAGGAAACCGAGCCCGGAGGGCGCAGGCGGTATCTATTTCTCTTTCATCATAGAGCCTGACTTCAGAAAAGAAGATGAAGTTTTTAAGAGTTAGTTCAGTCAATGGTAGAGGCATAACCAACATTTTGCTTTCTAAGTGAAGTCTTTCCAAATTATACTTGCTGGAAAAAAAAATTCTAGTATATAGAGGAAGAGGGTCCTTTTCCTTGTTAAAGTTACGATTTCATGATCACACAATGACAGGAGAGAGGAGTTTATTGTACAAAGAACAGCTGGGAAATACTGCTTCCGGTTTCTTTTTTTTTTTTTAACACTGGTCTATTCACCTTTTTTTTTTTTAATTTTAGCCATCTGAAATCAGATGGTTGTTATTCCTTCTGTTCCCATTATTATCTCACAGTTTGGGGATTTTCAGAATTGGTGTTATAGTCAGTGCTTACATTTACCCAGATGACGGCCAGTTTCTCTGACCAAAATTACTTATTGCACGACAGCTCCCACAGTCGTCTCAGTTAAATGTCTTCCCCAAATCGTTCTTAATAGGGCTTGCGGGGTGGGTGGTGTGTAGTCTCTCAGTCTAGGAAAGTCTTCATCTTCCCTCAGTCTTGAATAGTGGAACATCCAGTCAGAATTTTCAGTAGTCCCAAATTTCCCTCGGCTCCGAGAGCTCATTCTCCTGTTTTCTGGGCTGTTGTTTTTGAGATTTCTGCTGTCGGTATAATTGTTCCTTTTTTTAGATACGTCTGTTCCCCCAAATTCCTTTTAAGATTTTTGTTTGTTTTTGTTTTGTTTTGGTTTGGTTTTGGTGTTCTGCAGCTTAACTTTGAGATGGCTAGAGGCACTTTATTTATCCTTCCAGAACTTGATGTGTTTCTTCATTCTAAAGATTTGTACCTCGCATCACTTTTGGTAAAGTTATCAGCCATTATCTTTCTTTTTTTTTTTAATATTTCCTTTTCCTGTTCTCTGCTCTTTCCTTTGAACTCCGATTCTTCTAGACCGATGTCAGCGTTTTTTCTATTCTTGTGTCTCTTAACTTCTTAAGATTTTCTAACTCTTTCTGCTACATTCTGGGTGATTTATTCATAATTCATGCTCTTCCAGTTCATTTCTTTCTTCAGCTGTGTCTAAGTCACACTTTATTTTGCCTATTGGGTATTAACTTCCAGGATTATATATATTTTTCATTGCATAAGTTCCATTGTGTTCCTTTTCAAATCTTCTTTTCCTGGGGACTTGTCTCTCCTTGTGCTTCCTTGTCTTCTTTTATCTCTCCTCTCACTTTATGTATTTTTTTTTAATTTAGACTCTTAGGCTCAGAGAATTGAATTAAGCATATGTCCCAGATCATAATATTAGCTGCTGCCATGTTTTGAGCTCCCTGGAAAGCAGACAGACCCAAGGCAGAGATCAGATGTAGGGACTTGGTTAGGGATGATCATGGGTTCAACATCTGGGGGAGGGAAGAGAGGGAGCTGGACTGAGCAGAGAGAGAAGCTGAGTGGGGTTGCCTCCCTGTGGGGAGCAGGGAAAACCTGCTCTTTCAGAGATGTCCCCAGCAGGACAACCAGTGGGGCCTCTCCAATGTCACATACAGGGTGCGGGCCACCTGGAAAAGGAGGGTAACTTTGGATGGGGCAGCTGTCTTCAGGCAAGGCAATCTCCAAAGTGGGGAGGGGGAGAGCGGCTGACAGCTGAGGGCTTCCCAGCAGCTGAGGGCAAGTCCTTCAAGGCGGGTAAGTCCGGGCAGCACCGCACGGTAGACACTACAGCAGGCGAGACATATGGCAAGCGCTGTGTGGTTTCTCCACACTCCTGTGAGGTAGGCACCATGATCAACTGTCATTTAGAAGTGAGGAAACTGAGGCACAGAGGGATTAAGTAACTTGCCCAACCACCATAACCCAGCCAATGAGATGGCAGCACCAAGATACAAACAGAGGGCATCTGGTTCTAAAGCCTGTGTCCGTCCTATTGCTCTGGAGTCCCTTGGGTCATGGCCTGCTGTCACCTCCCATCCATACAAGAGCTTGTTATTATTCTGTTTCATTATTTTTTCATCCCAATTCCCACTTCTATTCTTCTCTTCCACACGTAAATGGCATTATGCTAGAGAGATCACATTCTTCTTATCTTTTTTTAAATTCAACTGCTCTTTTTGTTTAAGGCCTGTCTGTGTTAACATCGATGCTCCTATTTTATGTCATCAATCTATCTCCAATAACTCATCTCTTCAAAAACTTGTATTTTTCAGTTTCTTTCCAATTTGATTTTATTATGTCAAGTTCTGGGGGTAAAGGGGCAATATATCTTGGTTGTTGAGTGTTATAGATTCCTGATCGCCATGGGTTTGTTTTTTGTGTCTGTCTCAACGTTTGATTGTAAGCTCATCTTCCAATGGCCTGGATTAGGGAAGGCCTTCCTAGAACTATTTTGACATTGAGTCTCTCAGATGTCCCGGAAACAGCACCGGCCTTGGACCAATTTTATGTTAATTTCTTAGCTAGAAATTTAACTTCCCACCCCACAAGACTGGTATTCTCATTTCTTATAAGAAAATGTGGCCTTGCCTTGAAACCAACAACAAATAAGATTGTTTTTGTCTCCTTACGCTTGTGAGCAGATTTTTTTTTCTGGTCCCCTTTTGCTCTGTGCATAGCCCTTCAGACATCTGGCTCCAAGCTGGGGTTGCATTACAGCTCCTTCTTGATGGGGTCTTATCAACCACTGCCCAGTGGCTATTGTTGGAACCACCCCCTTCTCCTCCCAGGTCGCTCACCTGCTCAAAGAGCATTTGTAGTTCTACTCTCAGGCCCCTTAGGCAATCCCTGTCTTTCCTATGGGCTCAGCTGACATCTTTAAAAAGGTGTGTTGTATCTTATTCAGCATTTCCAGATATTGTAGTTGGAATGTTGGTCCACTGGCTTAGCGCGTCATGTTGCCTCTCACCTGAACCGTGTGTTCTCTTGCCTGGGCTACATGGAGCGGACAGGAAGAGCTCACTGACCTGTGTAGCAACAACCTTTTGTTTTTAACTGCTCTACTGAGACATAAGCCTTACCACGAAATCACTTTCAAGCACACAATTTAGTGGAGTTTAGTCTCTTTGCAGAGTTGCGCAACCAGCGACACAGTCCATTTTAGAGGATTTTTATCGTAGCCAAAAACTTGCACCCTTGTTGCCATCACTCCCCATCCCTCCCCCGCCAGCCCCCTGGCAACCACTAATCTGCTGTCTGTCCTGTGGCTTTGCTGGCTCTGGACATTTCATATCAGTGGAATAATATCATATATGAACTTTTATTTATTGGCTTCTTTCACTCAGTATAAGGTTTCCAAGGTCCCTCCATGTTGTAGCATTCATTAGTACTTCCTTCCTTTTTATTGCCAAATAAAATTCCCTTGTGTAGATGCACCACATTTTGTTTATCCATGTCAATGGACGTCTGGGTTGTTGCCACTTTTTAACTATTATCAATACTGCTGCTATGAACATCTGTGTACAAGATTTTACATGAATGTGTATTTTTATTTCGTGAACATATATTTCATTTCACTACACACAGGAGTGGAATTTCTGGGTCCTTTGGCAACTCCGCGTCTAACGTTTTTCAAACTGTTTTCCAAAATGGTTGCACCATTTTACGTTCCCACCAGCAATGTGTGAAGGTTCCAGGCCTCTCTTATTATGCTAGATGCAATGGGTCCTATGGTGTGTTGAGTTGTAGTTGACTAGACATTCTGACATCTATATCCACTCTTCCACTAGACGGTTCTCCTTGGATGTTCTACGAGTGCCTCAAATCCAACAAGTTCCAAACAAAACTCATCATCTTTCTGTCTTCCTGTAAATATGCTTCTCTTGTATCCACCAACTTGCCCCATACAGAAATCTGGGAGTCATTCTAGCTGCCCATCTCACTAATGCCCTCCTTTTAACTAGTCATCAAGGCCTGAGTTGTCTTCTCTTAGAAGAGCTCACAAAGCCATTCTCCTCTGTATCTCACAAATGCCATAGTTGTGATTCATTTTCTCACTTAAATTATTGCAATGGCCAGTTTACTGATTTCCCTGCCTTTGTTCTCACCTACCTGCCACCCACCTACCAACCCATGGGCAGGTGGTCACTGTAAATTGCCAACCGCAAATCCAATCACATCCTTCCTCTGCTTAATCTTTTGACGCTTCCCTATACCTCCAGGACAATTTCCAAATTCTATAGCAGAGCTTCCAGAGCTCTTCAAGATCTGGTGCACACAGACCTCTGCAATGTCCATCTTGCCATTTTTACCACTACACGACCTCTGCCCTCCCAACAATGACCTCTTTGCTTCCCAAACTAGCTCTGCTACCTCAAACAGCTGTTTTCAGTGTATTTATGGATCATCTAATCAATCACAGCATTTGAGGTGGGCAGGGCAGAGTTTTATTATTTTTAGTTCCTGATGGTAAAAGGAGGCTTGGCGAAGACACCTGCCCGAAATTACACCGAAGCTCAGCAGACAGCCTGATGTCATATTGGGGCATTCTGATTCTAAGACACTTAGTATGCCCCCATGCCACTTCCCCCATACTAAGCACAGAGCCCAGACTGAGCTTCCTTTAGCTCTTAGATTTCGTTGTTGTCCCTCTTACTTCAAGGCCTTTATTTTTTATTATGATTTTAAAACTTTATTTAAATTCAATTCGTTAACATATAGTGTATTATTAGTTTCAGAGGTAGAGTTCAGTGATTCATCAGTCTTATATAACATAACACTCAGTGCTCATTACATCCCATACCCTCTTTAATGCCCGTGACCCAGTTACCCCATTCCCCTACCCCCTCCCCTCCAGCAAGCCTCAGTTTCTTTCTTATGATTAAGAGTCTTTTAAGGTGGCATCTCATTGTGGTTTTGATTTGTATTTCCCTGCTGCTGAGTGACGTTGAGCATTTTTTCATGTGTCTGTTGGCCATTTGTATGTCTTCTTTGGAGAAATGTCTGTTCATGTCTTCTGGCCATTTCTTGATTGGATTATTTGTTTTCTGGGTGTTGAGTTTGATAAATTCTTTGTAGATTTTGGACACTAGCCCTTTATACTTCAGGTCCTTTAAATGCTATGCCCATCTCCTTTGCCCGTGATGCTCTCTGTTTTGTTGATTACCACATCATCTGACTTTACCACACAAGTGTGTATTTAATTACATGCTTTCTTGTACTTTTTAATAGTCTTCTGCCATGACTCCCCATCTAGATGAGGAATGCCCATGATTTTTGCACAATGCCAGGCCATGGTAGGAATTCATGTGATTCCTTTGCATGGATTAGTGATTATTGCATGGTTGCATTTAGCCTCTTCCCCAGATGTCTTTCAGCTTTTAGCCATCAGAGTTCAACATCAACAACATTTCTAGTTTCTATTCTTGCCATATTATAATATCCTAGGATCTTGGATTACTGATATATTGGGATTTGGGGGTTCTGATACATCTTATCATTATTATTTACATACTGATATTTGGAAATTAACTATATATTGGTCTTTGCATATAATTTTAGGGGGGAAAAAGGATCATTTTGTGTCAACTAATTATAGTGAAATTAAAGTAGATTTTCTACTCTGAGTTCACTCAGAATTTTACCAACTCAGAAGCAGACCGTCCTTGACTCTCTGTAATAAACTCCTTTGCTTGTCGCCCTCCAACCATATCTTACATCTCACCAGAGTGTGAAGCAGAGGTAGAAATTTCTCATTTCATCAGTCACTGCTTTTCCGTTGGTTTATACAGAACTTTTATTTGGGCCAAGTGCTTTAATGTTTGGGAGCTTTATTAGTTCTCTTTCACAAAAGTCCCAGGAACTAGATAACAGAGTTTACCACCTTTGACAGAAAGGAGAAATAAACTGTTCACCTACCATCAAACTACAATGAGAACTTACAACTCCCAAAACCTGTCTGTTGTTCAGTTTGCTATACTTTTATGGTATACATGTTTTCTCCTTTTTTCATTGTCTTTTTGCTATCAGAGTGTTATTTTAGGGAGTTAATCTCCTACAAAATGGTAAATAAAACTTGCTTTTAAAAAATGCAGAGGAGTTTTAAAAAAACAGTTGCTATTAAATCTCTTAAACAGGTACAAGGTAAAAATTATTTTGGAATGTTAATTATAAACTTCCTGAAATTCTATGGGATATAATTGAGTTGTCTGACACAGCTCATGGCATTTCATGGGCATTTCAAATGATGCAGAACATAAGGTCTTAACTCATTTATTCCTTGAGTTAGAAGATGCAAAGAATCCTGAACAAAAAGTCTATAATCACCTAAAATTGCCACCATATCTGACTGCTCATGGTATGGACCAAACATCATCTGCTTGATTGGCATACCAAATATAGGGAATACTTAATAATTGTACCAAAGTTGAAAGGATGGCTCTAGTTAGTTGCTCAACGTCCGCTGAATATTGACAATCAAACGTTAATTTAAAAATTATCTTAAGAAAATGCAACCTATGCAGATGGCTAGCTAATTTACATTACCTGATCATTGATTCTTAACTTTTAAATGGGTCTTTAGTTATCCCATTTTGTGTCACTTTTAAAAAATTCCTTTCACCACCAATACCTTAATGGAGAAATCCCTTGATTTTTTGATTTGTGGAAGATTTGCAAGAAATGCTCACAAACATCTGTGTTCACACACACACACATGCACACACAACGTCAATTCACATTGTCTAATGACTGCCCCTAAACAGTTCTCTTATCCATGAACTAATGGCACTGTGTGTGTCAAGTAGAACTCATATCTTCACAAAACAGAACTCCGTTGCCTCCAGAATTTCAGTTTAAAAAAAAAAATTAGTCTTTGTGATTATGTGCATATTCGACAGGTAACATTTAGAAAATGTGACGCACTTTCACCAAGGAAGTCCTTTGGAGTAAGTCATTTCACACCTTTCAAGCTCCAAGAATACAAATAATGTTCTGAGCTGCAGTTATGTTAAGAAGTATTCTTTGGTACTTGTTCCAGCTAAGGTCGTTAACTTGGAACATTGAGCTGTTGAATCAGGTGATTTGATCTAGAGCAGCACTGTCCAAGAGAAATATGATGGAAGTCACAAATGTGAGCAACATGTGTACGTTTAAATTTTCTACATAGTCACATTTAAAAAGTAAACTATATATATATGACATTAGTTTTAATGATACATTTTATTTAGCATAATATAGCCAAAATATTATCATTTCAACATGCAATAAATATAAAAATAATGGATCCATAATTGAGCCAATACTAAGCCTATGAAATCTTGTGTGTAATACACCTGTACAACACCTGTCCATTCCGACTAACCACATTTCCGGTGCTCAGTAGCCACCTGTGCGATGCTGGATTGCTTAGGTCTAGAGCTTCTCTTGCCATTCTTTTTAGTAACAACAACAAATCAAGACTGGCTTTGTCTTTCGTGTGCCAACAGTTCTCATTAAAAAAGATGCCCTACCATACATCCATTAACAACTTCAAAAAAAAACAAAAAAACAAAAAGAAACAAAAAAACTGTTCTCTCAGTTTGGTGCCAGTAATGGGGCTCAGGCTTCCATACTTGCAAAAATATGACCAAAAGGATAGCCATCAAACCACTAATGCCATCCTTGTCTTCCCTCTCAAGCAAGCAAACAAAAGAACAACCACCATAAAACCTGTCTAAGTTGACTTGGAACCAGGGCCTGGGAATCTCCATACTGTCCTGCTGTTAGAGAGATACGTGTCAGCGACTTCAATGATAGCCTCAAAGGAGGAGCAGGAAAGAACTGGGTGTGATTCATCAGCCTCAGGCCTGAGGGCAGAGACTGAAAACCCATGCTATGAACTAAGACAGAAGTCACAGTTGGAAGGTTGTTGAATTCATTGTCGTCTCTGTGTTCTATTTTCTATCTTTTCCTCCCATGGACAAGCACCGCTCCCAAAATACACCCGCCTGTGCAATGCAGTATTCGGTGGAGGGAAATGTACTTCCTGATTTCATGCTCCATGGCATTAAGATTGAGAGGCCTGTAATTTAACCCAAAGTGGAGCCGCCACAAATGCTCTTCTTTTTCACATGTAAATATTGAATCCCTGTTAGGAACATGCTATACGACGTGCCAGAGTCCTGCCTTAGCATCATGGGTTTCACAGATTAATTACAAATTGCTGAAGAGGCAGGAGCTGCTGTGGCCCGGTTCATTAGGTCATGGACCTAAGTCTCTACCCTGACAACCTGTCTCCTGCACTCCTAAGCAAGGGGAAGAGGGTGACGTTAGGGATGGAAGTGTTCCAGAGTTTGGGACTAGACCTACATTTGGGGTGTGGTACAGTTCTTGTATAAGTGGGCAGTTCAATGTGATTAGAGTTAAAATGTGGGGTAAGTAATTTATCATTGCTCAGCTCATCTCTCTACATGTATAAGAAAGAGAAGCACAGGAGAAATTAATTGGAAGGGAAACTCTCAAGTCAAAGAAATTGGTCATACCCAGGTTGAGACCTAACAGAATGATCCAGAATTTGGTTTGTCCCTGTTCCTTGTTTTATTCGTTTTGTTTTAGAACAAGGCCCAAATGTTGTGCTGCTAGTGTGTATTTCCTCGAGTGGCAACACCTCTGTTTGTTACCCATCCTGACGGGCAATGGAGAAGAATGGCCTCGGGTATTTTTGCCATCTTAAAACACGATCATAATGTGTCCATACTTTCTTGAGTAGTAAGTGCAGTGCACACTGTTTGGGTGAAACTTCAGGTAATTTTAATTTTGTTTTAACTCTTTGATCCTCCCATCTGAATATAAGAGATAAAGAAAAACACAAAACCCAACTTTCATATAGAAAGATGTCTTGATAAGTGGGTACTCAGAATCAAGATACTTGGTTTGACAAAGGATTAATTTCTGATTAGCAATGTGAAAACAGAATTGAAATTAGAATTGTTCTAGAAATAATAAGCAAACCCTTATCTAAGCACATGTATCGGGTACTTATTCTAAGTGCTTTGCATTGTATTAGCTTTAATTCTTATAACAGCCCTCTGATGTAGGTATTCTTTGTTCTTCTCTTTTAGGCATGAGAAAGCGTAGGCACAGAGAGGTTAAGTAACTTGTTCGAGGTCACTCAGCCTGTAACTTGGAACTGGGATACAAAATCCAGTCAGGCTGGAACCAGAGGCAGACCCCCAACCGTCTCTGTAATGTGTGATCATCATGCCCATGGGTGGGCAGAATAGTGTTTCTATAAAGTGCCTAAGTTGGAAGTCCTATTGGTCTTTAAAAAAGAAGCTTCCTCTCTGTGTCCCAAACTGCTATCAGTAAGAGTCCCTCCTTCCAATGAACATAATCTCCAAGGAGCCCTAATGAAGCGCAATTATCAGAAAGGTATAAAACCTAACATCGTTTACATAGTAGCACACAGCTTTGATAACAATTTAAAAAACTCATTTCACTATAAGGAATAGAACCCTGAGGAAATTGAATACAAGGTAAGTTTCTTAGGTCGGGAGAAGAGATCCAGAAACATATGGAATTGTCATAAAGCTATCAGAGAAGAAAAAGATAAAGGAAAAACAATGCAAATAAGCAAAGATTAAGATAGGACCCTTTCATCTATATATGTAGCCAAAACTTCACTCTGTCAAACCCAGCAAGGCATTAAAAACTCGAATCCGATGAAGATTAAACAAAAAGTAGAAGACAATTAACTCTTAATCCAAGCAACTCATTTTTGCATCTCTCAATGTTTATATTCAAAGATATCGTAATGTAATCATAGTAAACATGTTTTAGACAGACACAGACCAAGCTCTGTTCTAATCACGTGCTTGGATTATTTTATTGAATCCTCACATAAATCCTGTGCAAAAGATGGTCTCATTATTCCGATTATACAGGTGACAAACCTGAAGCTCTTGATTTTACCACAATCTAAATTGTATAGGATATGCAAGATCACTTTCTTAAGGTAAAACTTAGTAGACTCAGCTAGTCAATAATAATGAAAAAATAGTTAAAAGTATCATTAAGATCCCCTATTTCTCTTCAGCGTCCATTTGAAAGCTGATGCCTTTACACAAGAGCCATGAACCTGCCCTTTTGACTATAGCATTGTTTTTAAAATAAAGAATCCTTGTATCAGAAAAGTTTATAGGGTAGGAGAGGGATGGGGTAAGTTTTTTGTATTGTATCTTTTTACTTTCCACTTTCTCTTTTCCCATCCTTAAAAACTGATCAATAGCCAGAATGCCCTAAAATGTTAGACTTTAAAATTGAGTGTGAGAGTTAATTACAATTAAACACCCTGCAATTGGTTCATGTGGATGATCACAGACCACTTCATAGAATCTAATTCGGAGGTAGATGGGCCCTGAGGCTCTTGAGGGGCCCGGATCATCTTGCAGTTCTTCTAAAACAAGAGTTCTCCTCAAGAGGAAGAACCTTCCCTTTTAAGTTTAGCTTCCTATGGAAATTAACTGAGTCCCCTTGAAAAATACCACGCTTGCAACACAGGATTAATTTTTTATAAGGCGACCTCTTGGGTCATTATTTCAATGGTTCTTAATCTTTTGGTATCATACACTCCACAGAGAAACCTCACGAAATTTTAAAAACATTGCCTCCCAGAAAGGTACAAATTGGGGAACTTTATAGACCTACTGAAGCCTATGCATACTGTGCCCTCTGTCAGATATCATATATGCAAATTAAGACCAACTGAGTTACACCAAAGGCTAGGCTAAGAGATACTGTCAGGGGGGTGGGGATGTACCTATGAAACATCTAAATTCACAAAACAAGAACATTCCCAACTCCTAGTCGGATGTTGAATTCTATCATGAGAAACACTTATTTTAAAAAGCCTCCTAGAACAATAGAGAGAAATTACCTCTCCAGCACCTCACCACTGGCCTCCTCTTCATTGTACAGTAATGCATCTTTTTTCAGTGAGTCTCTCTCTTAGGAATATATACAAGAGAATAAATCATGTTCACCTGTAATATCAGGGGAAAGGGATGTTGCTAATTAAGAGTGGGGCAATTCGAACTTCTTCTCCGCCTTGGGGGGGAAGAAAAAGAGATGCTCTATAGTCAAACACCCAAACATGCAGCACTAGGCTTCTTTCGTGAACTGATTTTCCCACTGGGTGACTTCCTGGCAATTTCTGTTACCCAACCAATGATGTAACTAAGTAGATGGAGCTGAAAGCCGGGTCAGATTAAAAAAAAAAAAAAAAAAATGTTTAATCTAACAAAAGCAGCCTTAGTCTTTGCCGTGAAGGGAAGCTGATTTAACAGGCAATAGCGGATTAAATAGGAAACTGAAACAGGGAGAAAAATCATATTAAACCATTAAAAAAATGAAGATAGAAGAATGTCACAATGCCAATTATTTGGAGAAAAAGCACATTACCATAGAACTTTCAACAATAAGATAAATGATATCTGCTTTAGATTACAAAAATAGGTCTTTTGTTCTCTGTATATATTTTAAATTAAATGCCATTGTTTAATTAATAGACTATAACTTCATGCATTACAGAAAAGCATAAGGTCATATGACTGTCTTAGACCATGGACTTACTTCAGAATCTCAAAAAATGAGGACAGCCAATGTGTTCCAAAGTTTGGACCGTGAGCCACCTAGGTTTGAATTACCTGTGGCATTTAAAAAATTCAGATTCTTAGGCCCCACTGACCTGTGGAATCAAAAATGGAAGGGTAAAGTCTGGGAATCTGCATTTTAACAATCTCATAGGTAATACAGCTACTAAAATTTCAAAACTGCTGATTCGTGCCCTTACTCGGAACTCCCCAGAAAATGTCATCATAAGCAAGTGGCTCTCCCTAGAAGTACCTTTTTCTCCCCCTTTGTTATAGACCGGGATTTTTCTCCTTTGTTCGCTCTCCCTCCTCCCCATCACTAAAAGCCCTTTTCGCTTTTTGGGAGATCCCCCACTCACACTTACCCTGTTCAGCACCCTAACGACAGCCCAGCATGGTTTCTGTAGGCTGAATACAAGGGAGGGAAGAGAGAGGGCTGCGTTCCCAAATCTCACTGTTGCTACTTGCTCTTGATGAGGCTCCCATGCCGCTACCGGTCCTGGCTCCCACACTCCATGCAGCCCTCCATCCCACCCCCGGGTGAAACCCTGGATTCAGGACACTGACACAAAAGGAATATTTTACATCCAAAGACCCACCCATCCCTCCTCCAGGTACAACATCTAAGTGGACAAAGAAAGAGGGAGGAGGCACTGGGGGTATAGCTCAGGGGCAGAGCATTTGACAGCAGAAAGAAGGAGGAGGCAAGGCCGTAGAAATGAATCTTCAAAATCTCTTTTTGTTTCATCACTGTTAGGGCTATAGTCAGATAAATTCATTCCCAAGGGAGCGAGAAAGACTGGAAGCAGCAGGGCATCACAAAATAAAGGACGAACAAGACTTCCAATTCTCGTACCACTCGGAATAAAGAGGTGGCCAGAGAATCCAAGCTTGACCAAAACTGCCAATGGGTTGCCTGCTGGGAACAGGGCTCTAGTCTCCATCCCCACATCCAATGTCTTGCTTCATAGTCCCAGCCCTCAATTCCTGCTAATCCTATCACCCCATCATCACACTCCATGCTTCAGCTGGCAAGATGACTCGGAAGAATCTGGAGGCCATCCAACCCATTGCTCCGTGGGGAGTGGCAAGGCAGGAGTGGCAGGGGGCCTTTTCTCCCAGGACGGAAATGCTCTGTTGTCACAGGAGGAGCTCTGGACCTTTTCCCATGGAGACCCCTCGTCGAGACACTAGAATTCCATTAGTCAGATCTCACGGAGCAGATTTAATACGAGTTTTACAGTCTTCTGTTGGTCAGTCTGCTATAGAGCCAACATGTAGCCATTCGCACTCATTCAGATTGCATATGTGAAATTCATATCAATTTTCTGAATAATCAAACCGTTTTATCATGACCAATCTGTGTTCAGTAGCCTCTCATCTTAGAGGTCAGTGGTGGTGTGCTAAAAACCTTTGCGCTTTGGATGCCAAGACATCTCAATTTAAATCAAGTTCTGCCAAGTACTAACTGCATGATTTGGAACAACTTATTTAGTCTAACGGAGCTTTGGTTTCCACATCCATGAAATGAGGAAGATAATTATCTATCCGGAATGGGTTCTTGTGAGGATTTAATTAACCAATATTTATTGAACTCTTCAACACAGACCGTGTGTCTTGGGGAAGATCCACAGGCAAACAAGCAGCTCTGTTTCCATGTGCTAAGTGCTCTGATGGAGCCTGGGGCGGGGAGGTGAATAAAGACCTACCTAAAGGAGGTGGTGAGGGGGCTGGGGGGGGTCGAAATGGGTGAAGGTGGTCAAAAGGTACAAACTTCTAGTTATCAGGTCAGTTAGGTCCTAGGAATGGGATGTACAACATGGTAACTGTAGTCAACAAAGCACATTGCGTATTTGAAAGATGCAAAGAGTAAATCTCATAAGTTCGCATCATAAGAAGAAACACTGTAACTATGTTTGGTGATGGATGTCAACTAAACTTATTCAGGCAATCATTTTGTGATAGACGCATATATCCGATCATTATTTTGTACCCCCTAACCAAATACAATGTTATATGTCAACTATATCTCAACTAAAGAAAAAAAAAAAGCTATGGAACCATCTGGGGGAAAAATCTAAATGGTTCTTGGGAGGAAGGAATGCTCAGGGAAGGCCTTGCCGAGGTGATACCTAAAAAGAAGTTGGTGTTCAGAAAAAGGGATGGACTTGAAGACAGGTTTCCCAGCACAAAACTGACAGCAAGAACAAGGCCTGGGGGCTGCCCAGCCAAGCGCTTTGGAGACCTGCATGTACACGGTGGGGAGGGGCAAAGAGGTGGAGACTAAGCTTCCAGGTGTTGGAGGTGAGAACACCCAGACCAGGACGGCATTTCCTGTGCCAGGCCCCGTGAGGTTCATGCCCTGGAGACAATGAGAAGCCACTGAACGGGTGTCCCACAGAGAAAGGACACCCTCTGATTTTGAGTTTAGGAAGATCACTCTAACTAGAGTGAAGATTAGGTGTCCCATAAAGTATCCGACACTTAGCAGTTTCCAGTCAGTGATCACTGCTATGATTTATTAAATCACTTGCCTCTTACAGATTAAAATAACCCATGTGTTCCGTCTCAGGAGTATTTTCCATGTGCATGTTTCCTTACTGAGGTATTGTGTGTACCTTACTGAGGTGTTGTGTGCTTGCCATAAATTATGTTATTGGCATTCTATTCATCAACAGGAGTAGTGAAAGCAGGTCTAGATAATATAATGACCTAACATGAGAAAGACAGCTCCCTGCCTGTTGACATTGTTCCAGATACACCCAGGATTTAATGCACAGGGGCTTCTGGCTCTTTCTAAGGCTATCATGGTAAGAACCGCTGCAATCAGACTGGTGTTTTAAGTACTCGACTGTTTGCAGCAATAGCCAGGATGGCTGATTGATCGCTCTCATTACTCATGTTTGTAACCTAAACTTGTCACCTTTCTTCTGCCGTTCGCAGAAGAGGTAAAACCTCACGCATAAGCCTCGAGCAGAACGAACCCACAAAGACCCAGCTGCAGATGGAACCTTCTAGCCTAGAAATTCCAAAGCTATTTTCTTGTCTTCTTGTGACGCTAGGCAGCTCTGCGTTAGTGTCAATAAGACAGAATTGCTTTTGGCCATGATTTTTTTTTTTTTTTTTTTAGTTTTGAGCCTGCAAATGAATTCCTTCTATGAGGGCACCACTTACAGTATGTTGAGGAGAAAAGTGGTCAGGTCCGTTTATTTTCTCCAATAAAGTTCATAAGAGATGGGCTTGCATCATTGAGCATCTTGATTCTTTGGAAAATGTGTTAGAATCGTCGATTAGCTTTGCAACATTAGTCACAAACAGTAAGCATCCCAAGAGAGATCCATGTGAGTCACTGACCATCGCCAGCAGACAAGCAAGAACGTCACCTGAGTCCCTTTCTTGGGGGACTCAGGTGCTTCCTTGTGAATCACTCCACAGTGAAGGAACTGCTAAGTTGAAAAGAGGATAGCACTGAGAACCCCCACCTATTATTATTATTATTATTATTATTTGCACAGATCTGCCTAAATGTGTAAATCCCTCAGGGCTCCCACAGCAACCTTAGTGTTATTTTGAAAATGTGCATTTTCTGGTTTTTTTTTTTTCTTCAGTTTTCCCTTTATTTGTGACTATTTGAGGGTGGCCACATTCATTCACAGGCATTTTGAAATATGTACCAAGTGCTTTTATCCATTTAAAACATTAAGTAATATGAATGTAACCAATAAAGGTCTGTTATTTTTTTGAATAAAAAAAGATAGCTCTGCATGTTGAAAAGATCTAAAAAGATATGAAAAGATTTCCGCGATTATTTTTAAAGATTTGTTTATTCTCCTTTTTGGGGTGCTAATTTTTTTGTTAATAAGGATACCGCTACCAATGATAATAATATTTATTGGGTGCTTTCCATGTCTCATGAATGTACCAATACTTGCTTTACATTTATTAATGTTAACTCTTCACCACAGCTTACAGAGGAGGGAGCTATGACATACAGACATTAAATAACGTGCTCAAGATCAAAACATGGTAGGAGCCACAGAGTTACTGGCTCCAGGTTCTCTTCCCTTAACTATTATGCTATGCCACAATAAAGGCCAAAATAAAATACGTGTGCCTGACCTCAGGAAGAGAAAATTCTAGCTGTGGAGAAAGCCATGTGTACATAAAATATCGATTAATAATATGAAAAAATGTAAGAGCTGACAAAGAGCAGATACCCGATGAATAGCGGGGTCGCTAAAAATCCAAAGGTAGGCATGATTCCAGCAACCTGGAGGGGTCCGGGAATGTTTATGGCTTAGAGACCGAACTGGCTGTACGAGGACGGACGCAAGAGCGTTGGAGGACCCTGCAGGGAGGGTGACTGAGGGCGGGAGTGTCCCTAGTGAGCCTGGGGAAAGGGCAGTAAGGTAAGATGATCAGGCCGGTCGGTCTGTAAGATGCCCTGAATGCCGGGGTATTTGCCTTTGGCCAGCGTGAAGACTCACTGGTCACAGCAAGAGGCTTTCTGATGTTGAGAGATCACGGGCTTCAGAGTCAAGAGTCCTACACTCAACCCCATACACATCGTGGGACGTGGGGCCAGTTACTTCATCTCTCTACACTTCAATTTCTGTAAAATGCCAATTGAAATTAAAATTTTCACCTTGCAGGGTACTGTCTGGATTCACGATCATTTGCATGCAGCATAGAATCATGTGCTCCACACACAGTAGCTTTTCAATAAACAGCTGCTATCTTTACCTTAATTTTAAGGCACATTGTTGCAATGATGTCTCCATTGCTGAAAATAGCTTTTGATCTTTTTGCATGTAATTTCCCTCAAGTGGAGATGGTGTACTCATTGCAAAAGAAAATCTGCTTCTTTATTTTTTCTAAACAAGAATTTATTTTTGTTCTACTGTAAATGTGCGAAAAAAAAATTGTTCAGAATCCAAACGCTCTAATAGTAACGTTCTGGTGTGTTTTCTCTCATTTGGTCTTCCGTAGGGGTGATATTCTTTTATTTACCACGATCATAGGATGTATATAATTCTTGACCTTAATTTTTTAATGTATGTGTTGCTTTTGGTAAACCATACTGCAAAGACGGGTGATTTACGTTACCAGATTCTGTTCGAATTATCTTCAGCTGTTTTCAAAAATAAAATTTCACCCAAAAGTTGGAGATTTTCCATATTAACGGGAAAAACACCTTTAAAAAAAATTCTAACAAAGTATAAGTGGATTGTTCTATTCCTCGAGGAAAGTTTCTAGATGAATAAGAAACAATCCCTTGCCTTCACCCTCAAGGAGTTTCCTAGGGGAGGTAAAATAAGGTTACAAATGATATGAAATGATACATTGCAGGACCTGGGTACAATTTCAGTATGTTTCCAAAGCTGTTTTTGTACCGTGTTGAACGTTGTTGGATGTCTTGGGGAAAGCACCCCCCCCCCGCCCCGTGTTTTCACGGAGGTGCTTCGACTCAGCTGGATGGATCCATCAAACGGATATGCTAAAACTCTGTTCCATTATTTTACAGTCTTTCTCCCCCCCACACCCCCGCTTTTGCCTGGTGAGAAAGTATCTGGGCTTCCCCACTCGTCCACTCTGCCTGTCATTTCTGACCACTCAGTGAACATTTTGTAACCTGTGATAGAAAGGAAAGCTTTGAAAACAGAACCCAGTCCTTTTTTTAGTGATATACAATGTTGACAGAAATATACTCCAGAGGAATTTAATGCAGCTTTTTTTTGGTTCCTGGCACTGCTTCTTTAGTGCATCAGTAAGTGAAAAATGAGCACGGGAAACTCCTGACAGTAGTCAGGGGAGAGGGGAGCCTTCCCCTCAAAGGCAACGATTAGATTCTACTGTACAAACAGGGAAATGTCTCTGAACTCCTCACCTCTGAAAGGTAAACACCGAGAAGGAAATACTCCTCCCACGGGCTTTGAAGCATTCACCTTGTAAAAGGAAAAAAAAAGGACTTCTTTAAAGAGTTCTTCATGCAGAGAGAAGAGGAAGTTCTTTGAAGTCCAGGATAATTTTGGGTCACCACGAAACCAACTAAGCTTCTAGCTACAAGCAATCCTGACCTTTTGGACGAAAGACAATAGAACCACAACCGGGTTATGGCTTCGTCAGCGCGTCTCCAGGGAAGTTACAAAAAAACTATAGCCACCCAAGAAGCCCCTGTCTTTACCCGCTCTCCCAGCTCCCTGACATTCCCTAGCTAAAAGGTAAACCACCTCCAGTGGTGAGAGTAAAATAAATACATGGAGATTTTTTTTTTCTCCTCTAAAAATATAATTGTATGAGAGAAAAGATCTGCTTTTGTGAAGTTAACAGATCCAGATCATGTAACATGTCTTTTCTCTTGATTAATTCAGTACTCAAAGCCAGGACCCAAGGGTTAAGTACCCCCTCTGATTTAAATTTAAATGGTAAATTAAATAGTTTATTGAAGGATGTTTAGAAAAGCGGTCCACAAAGACAGCTGGAAAATTCCCAAGAGGAACGGCCGCTTGGGCAATGTCCTATTGATTCTTCTATTTATCCAAATGGTTCTCCAGACCAAAGCTCAACAGCCTACAGAGCTAATTCAATCCTCGACATTACCTCTCCCTCAGAGATTCTGAGCTACAGTGGATGGGCACCATTCTTCTGCTCAGTCACAGTGAGGAGAAGAGCGTCTTAAGCCTCTCAAAGGGTATCTATGTATGGGTTTAGATGTTTACACCAGAAACTTTGAAACTGAAGTTTCGGAGGAATGGAAAAGCCAAATATTTTTATTTTATTATACATAGTCATGAAACTACTTCTCTTCTAGAAAGGATATGTTTTATTTTGACAAAAAAAGTATGTGTGTGGCTTCCAATCTCCTCTGGTTTCTAACTGTCTATGGCTCTGCCAATTGTCTTGGCTGGCCTTGGGTTAAGGAGAGCAAGGTAGTGGAACCATTTGCCCCATGGGGCCAGATAGCTTTGACTCATGTGAAATGACTGTCAGCGCACCCCCTCATCATGGGTAGGAGTCTCTCATTGTCACAGGGATGGTGACGAATCTGGACAAATAGAATAAAAATGGATTTTTTTATAATTTCATAAAGGCTTAGGACTTTATAAAGTCTATGATAGGTCAATGGTATCATCTCTGTTTTTAAAAATACAAAACACTCTGTGTAAATAGGCCACTAGATACACGTTGTCTTATGCTTGAAGACTTCACAGAAAAATTCTCAAAACCTTCCTCAATGTCCAGTAATGGCTACAAATGATGTGGGCCCCCTTTCTTATATTCTAAATCTCAGGAGACTATCCTAAATCCACACAGTATAGCCATAGGACCAATAAAAGTACACACTTTAGTTAGCAGATAGGGCCTATACAGGTCATTCCATCCCAAGATACGTTCAAATTATACATCTAAAGAGGTTCGAGATAAGTTTTAAATTCAATAAATATTTGTGGTTGATTATATGCCGGGCACTATCTTTTCTCTTGTGGAGAAAGATTAGGAGCTCCGATGAAAATATGGATGATCAATTCACAAAGGTTTACATGAGTTAAGTAAGAAATACTCCATGGATATTTTCTGAGCCTCTTAGAATAATAAGGAGGCATTTAATTTTGAGGCAGTTGCTCAAAACACCAACAATGTGAGAGATGGAATACCCGCTAAACGGAACAATGATTTAGTCCTACATGACATTCTTATTAATCTATTTTATCTCTTATATCCAGTTTTATTCATACTGTTGTGAATCGAGATCTTTATTTCTCATGGTTATGTAGAGTTTTATGTCATTCGAGCCCCATAACATCTTTTGGGGATAGGTATTTTTACTCACATCTTACAAATGAGAGAACTGAGCCTCGCAAAGCCATAATAATTTTCTCACAGTAAAGTAGCTAATAATCAGTAGAACCAAAAACTTGGGCCCAGTTAATCCAAATATAAATCCTGTCAATTCTCCCTTAGTTCATGCCAGTCACTCTGCAGGTTTTCTCCAATGACAAATAGATTATATTCCAATACTTTGTTTTGTGATTTAAATCTGAATTTAATCTCTGTAGAAACTATGTTATAAATGGCAGTAAAATTCCTGTCTAGTTCAGGAAAGACAGTTTAACCTGCACGATGCAAATGAATCATTGCAGACTCGTTAGACAGAATTCTGGGATCTGGAAATAAGAGACTTGTAATGATAGCCCCTCACTACACGAGTTATTTGCATTTTTACAAAAAGTACTTTGTATGTCACAATGAAGCTATAATTGGTGAAATTACATGTGATATTTAGGACAGAAGTGGAAAGCAAACAGCTAGTATGGAAAGAAACTTTAGGGCTTAGAAATGGACCACCAAGGTCACTTCCACTTAAGATAACTCCTGGTTTCCATAGCTTCTTTTCTTCCTCCACTTAAAAAAAAATGCAAAACATTAACAGAAATATAGAAAAGTACACAAAATATAAATATACCTCAGTGAATTACCATGAATTGAAAACCCATGTAAATTCCTCAAGGTTCAAGTAGTAAGACCTTGCTCAAACTTTGGAAGCTCCTTTGTACCAGCTCTTGCTCAAAGCACTTGCAGTCCCCTAACAGAAACAGTATTCCAACAATGTTTATAGCAATCCCTTGCTCTTCTTTTTTTTAAAGATTTTATTTATTTATTTATTTATTTATTTATTTATGTATTTATTTATTTATTTATTTAGAGCAAGTGTGTGAGTGGGGGGATGAGCAGAGGGAGAGGGAGAATTTCAAGCAGACTCCGTGCTGAGCAGAGCCCAATGTGGAACTTGACCTTACAACCCTGAGATCATTACCTAAGCCAAAATCAAGAGTCGGAGACTAAACCAACTGAGTTACCGGGCACCCCAGCAATGTTTTGCTCTTCCTAACTATGCATACATCCTTAAATCTTTTTCTCAAATTTTGCTAAATTTTATATAAATAGGATCATGCAATAAGCATTTTTTAGAGTCTAGCTCCTTTTGATCAATATTATATTTTGTGATATCAACTGTTTTGAGTAGAGTTTTAACTCATTTATTTCCATTGCTATGTAAACTCCACTGGACATGGATCAATGGTTCTGAAATTGCTTTGGGGTTTTAACAAGTAAAAAAATCCTAAAATGAGCATTCTTGCTTATGACATTCACACTTTTCACTGAGTTTATACTAAGAAGTGGAGCTGTGGGTTGTAGTGAATGTAAATGCTTAATCTTAATAGATATTGCCAAAATGTTTCTAAGGTGGTTGTACCAATTTTCACTCTCAGATACAATGTATTAGAGTTCCAGTGTATGGAGCTTCTGTCTTTGTGAACACTTGGTAATGTCCGTTTTTAAAATATTAGCCATTCTGGTGAATAAATCATGTCATATAATCGTGGTTTAATGAACATTTCTGTGATTACTAATGAGGTTGAACATATTTTATAAATTTACTGGCCAGTTGGATCTTTTTTTAAGAAGTGCCAGTTGAAGTCTTTTGCTCCTTTTGTATGGGTTCTATGTTTTTTACATACTTGATTTGCTGGAGTTCATTATACAGTGAATCTTGGTTGGTAATACCTGCTGCAAAATCTCTTCCTGCTCTGTGGCTTGCGTTTTTACTTTCTGTGTCTTTTGATGAAGAGATGTTCTTAAATTTAATGCAATCTAAGTTTTTAATTTTTTCCTTTATGGCTAGTAGTTTTTATATACTATTTAGAAAATCTTTATATATCAATGAAAACATTTCCCTAGGGGCGCCTGGGTGGCTCAGTCGTTAAGCATCTGCCTTCAGCTCAGGTCATGATCGCAGGGTCCTGGAATCGAGCCCCACATCGGGCTCCCTGCTCGGCAGAGAGCCTTCTTCTCCCTCTCGCTCTATCTACTTATGCTCTCTCTGTATCTCTCTGTCAAATAAATAAACAAAACCTTAAAAAAAAAAGAACATATTTCCTTATATGACCTTCCAGATGTAGCTGCTCAGTACAATCTTCCTGGAATAACTTTTTGTGTATGGTAAGAGATAGGAGTCAAAAGTGATTTTTTGCCCTATACACTATCAGTTGACCCAGTACCACTTGTTGAAAAGACCACCTTTCCCCCACTGCTCTACAGTTTAACATTGTCAAAAACAAGCGTCCAATCGAATATCTGTTTCTGAGCTTTGTATTTAATACCATTCCCATGTCTTTGTGACAACGTTAGACCATCTTAATTACTACGTCTTTATAAATGTGTCTTGATATTTATTACAGCAAGTTCTCTCATCTAACTTCTTTAACTCATTCTACTATTGATCTTTCTTTTCTTTGCATAATTCTTTCAGAATCACACACACAGAGTTTGTAGTTGGTTGGAATTGGAGAGAGATGACATTTTTTATAATATTCAGTCTTTCACTGATATGTCCCTCCATTTATTTAGGCTTTTAATTTTTCTCAGGAGTTTTTTGAAGTTTTCAGTGAAAGGAACTTGCACATATTTTTTCAGATTCATTTTTATATATTTCATGTTATTAATGCTATTATAAATTTTATATTTTTTAAATTCTACTTTCTGTTTCTTATATATAGAAATGCAAATTGATTTTAACAGCTTTATTTTTTTAAAGATTTATTTATTTATTTAAGAGAGAGAGAGAGAGAGAGAGAGAGAGCACACAAGGGGGGAGGGGCAGACAGAGAGAATCTTCAAGCAGACTCCCCACTGAGTGCTAAGCCCGAGGTGGGGCTCGATTCCATGACCCATGAGATCATGACCTGAGTTGAAACCAAGAGCCGGATGTTCAACCAACTGAGCCACCAGGAGCCCCGATTTTAACAACTTTAATTCACATACACTGAACTGTACATATTTAAAATGTACAACTTGGTAAGTATTGACATTTGTATACAGCTAAAAGACTATCGCAATATCAATAGAGTGAGCATATCCATCACTCTCACAAGTTACCTTGTTTCTTTTTGTAACTCTCTATCCCCTCCCTATGACCTCCAATCCCTGTTTGAGCATTGGTTTGCTTTTTTGGACTATAGATGAGTTGGCGTTTTCTAGAATTTTTTTTTAAGTTTTTATTTAAATTCCAGTTAGTTAACATACTGTGTTAATATTAGTTTCAGGTGTACAATATAGTAATTCAGTCCTTCCGTACAACACTCCTTGTTCATCAACACAAGTGTACTCCTTAACCCCCATCACCCATCCCCTATGCACCACCCCTCTGGTAACCAGCAGTGTGTTCTCATAGTTGAGTCTGTTTCTTGGTTTATCTCTCTGTCTTTTTCCCTTTGCTCATTTGTTTTGTTTATTAAATTCCACATATGAGTGAAATTATATGGTATTGTTTTTTCTCTAACTTATTTTGCTTAACATGATACTCTCTAGTTCTATCCATGTCATTGCAAATGGCAAGATTCCATTCTTTTTGATGACTTAGTGATATTCCATTGTATACGTATACAATATCTTCTTTATCCATTCATCAGTCGATGGACTCTTGGGCTGTTTCTGTAATTTGGCTATTGTAGATAATGCTGCTATACACATGAGGATGCATCTATCTCTTTGAATTAGTATTTTTGTATTCTTCGAGTAAAAACCCAGTAGTGCAAATGCTGGATTATAGAGTAGTTCTATTTTTAACTTTCTGAGGAACCTCCATACTGTTTTCCACAGTGGCTGTGCTAGTTTGCATTCCCACCAACAGTGCAAGAGGGTTCCCCTTTCTCCACATCCTCACCAACATGTCTTCTTTCTTATGTTGTTGACTTTAGCCATTCTGACAGGTATGGGGACATATCATTGTAGTTTTGATTTGCATTTTCCCTGATGGTGAGTGATGGTGAGCTTCTTTTCATGTGTCTGTTGGCCATCGGGATATCTTTTTGGAAAAATGTCTATTCATGTCTTCTGCCCATTTCTTAATTGGATTATTTTATGGGTGTTCAATTTTATATGTTCTTTTTATATTTTGGAAACTAAAACTTTATCACATATGTCATTTGCAAATATTTTCTCCCCTTCCATAGGCTGCCTTTGTTGATTATTTCCTTCACTGTGCAGAAGATTTTTATTTTGAAGAAGTCCCAATAGTTTATTTTCGCTTTTCTTTCCCTTGCCTCAGGATACATAGCTAGAAAGAAGTTGCTATGGCTGATGTTAAGTCAGTTACTACCTGTGTTCTCCTCTAGGATTTTTATGGTTTCAGGTCTCACATTTAAGTCGTTAATCCATTTGGAATTTATTTTTATTATATGGTGTAAGAAAGCGGTCCAGTTTCATTCTTTTGTATGCTGCTGTCCAGTTTTCCCAATACCATTTGTTGAAGAAACTCTCTTTTTCCCATCGGATATTTTCTCTTGCTTTGTCAAAAATTAATTGACCATATAGTTAGGGGTTCATTTCATTTTCTTAGAATTTTGTTATTAATGGGCTCATACAGTATGTATTTTTTTTATCTGGCCTCATTCACTCACCATTATTATTTTAATATTCATTCCTGTAGTTTCATATAATAATCATCCATTATATTGTTGAGGAATATTGCATTGTATGGATATACCACAATTTCTTTATCTATTTACCTGTTGGTGGGCCTTTGCATTGTTTCCAATTTGGAAGTATTACAAATAGAGCTGCTATGAACATTTATGTACAAATCTTTGTATGGACATATGATTTCATTTTTCATGCATAGTTACCTCTTAGTGGAATGGATGGAGTGTGTGGTAGGCATATGTTCACCTTTGAAAAAGTATCGAACTGGTTTTGCATATCAGAATCATTTTGTATTATTCTACAAGCAATGCATGAGAGTTCCAGTAGTTCTATATCCACACCACTCTTTTTAATCTTAGCCATTCTAATAAGTGTGTAATTGTATCTAATTGAACTTTTAATTTGCAATTCCCTAATAATTAATGTTGTGGAACATCTTTTCATGTATCTTTTCCCATTTGCACATCTTCTTTGGGACGTGTCTATTCAAGTCATTTGCCCATTTTTTTTTTTTTTATTGGGTGGCTTCTTTTATTATTGAATTGTGAAATTTCTTTATTCTAGATATAAACCCTTAATAGATGCATGATTTGAAAGTCCTTTCTTCCACTCTGTGGCTTGTTTTCCATTCTCTTAATAATTTCTTTCAAAGAGCAGAAAGTTTTAATTTTGATGGATTATAATTTATCAATTTTTTTCTTTTATGAATCATGCTTTTGGCATTGTATCTAAGAAATCTTTGCTTAACCTCAGGTGCTATGGACTGAGTTATGCCCCTTTCCATTCATATGCTGAAGCCCTAAAACCCAACATAACTGTATTTGGAGATAGGGCTTATAAGGAGGTAATGAAGGATAAATGAGGACAAAACATTGGGGTCCCTGATCCAAGATGATTAGTTTTCTTATGAGAAAAGACACCAGAGAACCTGCACTCTCTCTGCTATGTGGGCATTCAATGAGAAGGCGGCCATCTACAGGCCAGAAAGAGGGTTCTTGCCAGAAACTGAATCAGCCAACACCTTGATCTTAGACCTGCCAGCCTCCAGAAAGTGGGAAATAAATTTCTGTTTTGTAAGCCCCCTAGACTGCAGTATATTTTTATAGTAGCCCAAGCATACTAATACACCATATGATGAAAATTTTGTTCTATATTTCCTTTTAGAATTTTTATGGTTTTAGATTTTTACATTTAGGTCTATGATCCATTTTGAGTTATTTGTGTATTGATCTTTAATTTATTTCAGCAAAATTTTGTGGTTTTCAGTATCCTTAAGTATTTCATTTTCTCATATTTTTGTTATTGTAAACAGTATTTTTATTTCAATTTCTAGTTGATCATCACCAGCCCTGAGAAATATAATTGATTTTTCTGTACTGACCATACATTATGCAACCTTGCTAAATGCACCAATTATTTCTAGTAGCTTTTTTGTAGACAGGATTTTCTACAGAGAGGAACAAGTTGTCTGCAAATAAACACAATTTTACTTCTTTCATTCAAATCTGAATGCCTTTCCTTTCCTTGCCTATTACATTGGCCTAGAACCTTCAGTACAATCAATGTTGAATCAAAGTGGTAAAAGTGAAAGTCCTTGTTTTGTTCCTCATCTTTAAGAGAACATTCAGTGTTCTATCATAAGTATGATTTTGCCTATAGGATGTTTAAAGATGAACGTTCCTGTCAATCATTGAAACCTCTGACTATATTTCTGAATTTATATATTTCTCTCCGTAGATCTATCAGTTTTTATTTTATATAATTTGCAACCCTGTCAGTAGGTGCACCAATATTTAAAATTTTGTATCCCCTTGATTAATTGCCTCCTTTACCATTATGAATTGACCTTTTACATTTTTATTCTTTCCTCTGAAATTTACTTTTTCTGATATTCACATAGTCATTCCAACTTTTTTTCTGACTCATCTTAGCATCGAATGCCTTTTTCTCTTAGTCTACTTTTAACCTATTTGTGTCTTTATATTAAAAATAGGCTTCTTGTAGGCAAAATATAGGTGGGGCCTGCTTTTTCATTTGTTTGAACATCTCTGTCTTTTAATTAAGGTATTTATACCGTTTACATTTGATGTGTTTATTGTTATATTGGGATTTAGTTTCATATTGTTTATTTGTTTTCTGTTTGTCTTATCTATTCTTTGTTCTCTCTTTCTCTCTCTCTGACTTCTTTTGAATAAATTTTGTACTCTTTAGGATTTCATTTTATCTCTTTTGGTTTTTTCCTCCTGTTTTTGTAATTGGGGTTTCTTGCACTTCTTCTATTTCTGTTTACCATTTTTGTCAAATTAGAAAAAATTTTAGCTAGTATTTTTTCTAATATTTTTCTGCTCCCCGCACCCCTTCTCCTTTACAGAAAACTTACGTTACATATATATTAGCCTCTTTGAACTTTTCTCATTGACTATTGATCTTCCATTTACTTTTTCTCCAGGCTTTGTTCTTTGCGTTTTATTTTGGTAGTTTCTATTGCTATGCCTTCAGGTTCACCAAGTTACACGCTTTTACACATTTTCTAGTGGCTATATTAGTGATTCTACTAAGCATGGTTGACTTAGCTAACTCTAATATAATTGGTATTTTTACAATTCTTTCTAGACAGTTATCTTGAAACATTTTAACTCTATCACTTCTACAACTAATGTGGCATTACTATCATGTATCTTAATACTATATATAGTTTAATACTCACAGGAGAGTATTATTATTTTAATCAACCAATATTGGATATATCCTTACATTTGCTCATCTTTTTAAAAATCCTTTCATTTCTCACCAAATTCCTGACCTTTACTCTAGAATCATTTCTTTCTTCTTGGAAAATAATCTTTAGTGTATCCATACTGTTCTACTGATGATGAATTATCTCTGTTTTTGCCTGAAAATACGTTTTATTCCTGAAGGATATTTTCACTGGGTATAGATGTTTGCATTGCCAGTTATTTTTCATTTTTCCCCAGCATTTTAAATATGTTATTCTATTGAGATTTATTTTCCTATTGAGAACTCAGTAGCCAGTCTAACAGTTATTCCTTTAAAAGCAATTTGTTTCTCACCCCCACCCCCTTGGCTGCAGTGTGTGATTTCTAAGTGTGATTTTCTTCTTAGTTATTGGAATTTATAGGGCTTCTTGAATCTGCGTCATGATCTTTCTTATCTTTTCTCAGCTGTATCTTATCCACTATTTAATCAAAATATAATTTTCTAATTAAAATCATGTATGATAACTCTCTAGAGTTTTTATTTTAATTCTTGTCACACTTTCCAGTTCTCTAACAAAGTTCTCAATTATCTTTCATCTCTTTAAACATAAAAGTAGAGCTACTTTAAGGTCTATGTTTGAATATTCCAATATCTGGAGTTCCTATGGGTGTATTTTTGTGATCTGATACTTCTGCTGGTTTTCCTTCATGTTGTTTTGACTTTTCATGTTCAAATTATTCTAGAAATAACTTAAGACCAAAATCAATGTTATCTGTCTTGAGAAGGGATCTATTTGGTTGAGTCTGAAAGGGACCTGGAAGTAGTAATACCCCAGGAAACTCTTAACCTAATATTAGGGATTGAGATGGTATAAAGCTGGGCTTTTCTGTTTGCAGGACCTATTCCTGATTCATCCATATTTCCAGGATGCAGCCCTCAGGATCTTAACTAGAGTTAGAGTTGTTCACAAATGTTCATAGCTTGAGTGAGTCTTGTTCTTCACTACCTCTTACTTAGCTCTGCAAGACTGTCAAAAATGGAACTTACTCTTTCCACATTTGGGAGAGAAAGAAGGAAAAAAAGGAGGGTTAAAAACAGCCCCAAATATTGAGGTTATTGCCCTAAGCCTGCATCTTCTCCCAAATCCTGGGTCCATTACTTATCCCTTATTTGTCTTCTCTCTAGTGCATTTAAGTAGACTTTTAAAACTTTTCTTTTTCCAACTAGTCTATTTTTTCTCAGCAGGGAAGTTGGTTTGAAATATTTAATTTATCATTATCAGAAGAAGTAACTCTTTTTCCATTTGCCTTTGTTTTGTTTTCAATTGTTACTATGGCAGTGGGGAACATTGGGAAACTAAATTGTGGCTGGTGGTGGACAATTGTAGGAATATAAGTGTCATTTATAATTTGAGTGCATGCTGTTATGTAATCTTCCCAAATAAATGAGGCCATGGGTGCTTCTTGCTTCATCCTTAATTTAAATAAAGTAGATAAATCCAGTCTGAACATTGCTCTCTGAACTCCCAGTAACTCTCCTCTGAGAGACTTATTTGGTCCTTACCTAAACTACTTCTATTGTAATTTAATTGTTTTGTGTCTGTTAAGTCCTTATTCTCTGAGTAGTTTGCAAGGTACTGTAGGAGTAAGATTTCATCCTAAATTTTTTTCCTATCTCCTTTCTGATATTTAAGACCATCCACATTATTAAAATGATGGGTACTCGAGAAAAAAAAAATAGCTATTTTTTTTTGAGGTTCAGATGCCCTCAGTTGCACTCAAGAAGAATCCCAAGGTTATTTTGTTGCCCCATTCAGGATCTTCATGGTCTGCCACTGCCATACTCCCCAGCCATATATTACAATCCTGCTTCCCCAATGCCTAGACTCAGAAAGTCAATGCTCTAACCCCACTGCTTACATGCCGTGCATCCCCACACTCACTGCATTCTCAGAGTGTAACCT
Organism: Zalophus californianus; assembly: GCF_009762305.2. Taxonomy (NCBI): domain Eukaryota; kingdom Metazoa; phylum Chordata; class Mammalia; order Carnivora; family Otariidae; genus Zalophus; species Zalophus californianus. The sequence goes on from NC_045603.1 coordinate 132,562,832, forward strand.
GTAAATTCTAGTACTTCTGCCCAGACTCCCTTCCTCTCTGCTGTACTCTATCTAACATCTACTAACTCCTGCTTAGCCGTGAGAACTCAGTTTAGACATCACCTCCTCCAGGAAGCTTTCCTGATTTATTGCAGTAAATGCTGATTATAGGCGTTCCATCTTAACCCCATTCCAGTGCCTTCAGGACTATATTATAATCATCTCTTTATCTGTATGTCTTCTGCACTTGACTATAAATTTCTCAAGAGGCTTATGAATTCATTGTCTATATACCTATCGCTTTTTCAAATCCTGGATTCTTAGTAAATCCTGAGTAAGTGACTAAATACAGAGCTGAATTAATAGTCAATTGCTGAAAATTACACAAATGATGGGTTGAAATAATATGCAAATGAATACGTTTAATATGTTTTGGATTATGTCATCAGACCTCCATGAGCTATGCTACAAAAAATTAAACATGTCAAGGAAAATCCTTAAAGAAGGAAAAAAAGTAACTGTAGTGTCCATCTTTCAAAGAAGGAAAAAAGAAATATTGGTCAGCCCAAAACACAGTGTCTGGGAAGTTACTAAGATAAATCATCAAAATGATCAATTTGCAATCACCTAGAAGAGCATAACAGCCTGGGTAGCAACCAACGTGGCTTTTACAGAAACAAATCATGCCAGACCAATTTAATTTCCTTCTATGATAGAGTGACAGGCCTTGTAGATAAAAAGGATGCAATAGATGTAATCTCTCTAGACTTCTGTAAGCCTTTGATTCTGTCCTACCTGACATTCTCATCAACAAACTGGGGAGATCTAATCTAAACCACACAACAATTCAGTGGGTGCACAGCTGACTGGGCAGAGGCATCCAGAAAGCAGTTGTCAATGGTTTAACATCAGCCCAGGAGAACAGAACTGGCAAGAAGCCTTGTGGTGGGGCCTAGGATCACTTGAAATTTTTACAGTTAAAATGAAAGGTAAGATTATTTTTTTTAAAAAAAGACACATATGTAATAAAGGATATGTTTACACAGGAACTGCTGCAGATGTATTTGGAATCAAAAGAGTGTCTCTGCTTGGGATTACTTGGCATAAAACAAATGAATCAGCAAGCACATAAATACTTTGTGAGTGACCTCTCTTCATATTAAAGAGATTGTGTTACGTATGAATTAAAGTGCCAAGTCTATAGGGGTACCCCAGAAGGGTTATCACTTCCATCCCTACCACCACTGCCTAGATTGTCTTCCCGAGTGGAATCTCTGCTAATCAATACCCTGACATCTGCTTCTATCATCTGTTTTTTCTGTGTCGTTGTGGACTGCTGGCTCCATCCTTACCATTCCTTGTCCTGACTTCCTCAGCTGACAACACGATCATTTCAACCCAAACTTCCCTCTTCTTATTCTGTCTCATGAAATCTCCTTGCCCTCACAATACCGGCCCACCTGTTCTCACCTGTGTTTTCTCCCCTTGCTCAATATCTGGAAGGTGCAGGTGAATGAGATAGATTGAATCTAAACTCAAAGTAATAAAGAAGTTTGGGAGCAACATTTAGAGATGAGCTGATCATCAAGGCCATGTAAGATTTCTTTTTTTTAAAGGACAATTTCAGGGGTGCCTGGGTGGCTCAGTCGGTTAATAAGCATCTGACTCTTGATTGTGGTTCAGGTCATGATCTCAGGGTCCCGGGATCAAGCCCCATGTTGGGCTCTGTACTCAGTGCTCAGTGTGGAGTCTGCTGGAGATTCTCTCTCTCTCCCTCTGCCCCTTCCCTGTGTGCTCTCTCTCTCTCTCAAATAAATAAATAAATATCTTTATATAGATAAATAAATAAATAAATAAAAGGACAATTTCAGTAGGTTTGGAGGTAGGGCCTGGAAAGTAAAAAATGGGAGAGATGGTTTGATGGAGTGGGCAACTAAAAAGAATGAGATAACAGAGAATAATGTTAGAAATCAGGTTTGGGATTCAGATGAGAACTGGCCATCAACCATCACCAAAAAGACAAAAGATAACAAACGTTGGTGTTGTTGTGGAGAAAAGAGAAAGTTGGGCACTGTTGGTGGGAACATGAGCTGGGACAGTCACTGTGGAAAACAGTATGGAGGTTCCTCAAAAAATTAAACATAGAGTGACCCTATGATCCAGCAATTCCCCTTCTGGGTATTTACCCCAAGAAAATGAAAAGCCTAACTCTAAACAAATATCTGCACCCCCATGTTTATAGCAGCATTATTTACAATAACCAAGGCACAGAAAAAACCTGCATCTATCAATGGATGAACAGATAAAGAAGTTGCAGTACATATATAATTCAGCCATGAGAAAGGGAAATCCCACCATTTGCGACAACATGGATAGACCTGGAAGGCATTATGCTGAGTGAAATAAACCAGACAGAGAAAGATAAATACTGTATGATCTCAATTATATATGATATATGATGATTATATATGATGTTCTTTTTTATCCAAAAAAGAACATCACCACCAAACTCACAGAAAGAAAGAACAGACTTGTGGTTACGAAAAATGGGGGTTAGAGAAAGGTGGTCAAAAGATACAGACTTCCAGTTATAAGATAAATGAGTCCTGAGGATGGAACACCCAGCATGGCGACTACAGCTAATATTGTGTGAAATACAGGGAAGGCGTGAACAGAGTAGATCTTAAGTGTTCTCCTCCCAAGGAGAACATTTTTTTTCTTCTTTTGTTTTTCTTTTTATTATCTCTCTAGGAGATGATGGGTGCTAACTAAAGTTATCGTGGTAATTGTTCACAATCTATGTAAGTCAAGCCTTCCAGCTGTATGCCTTAAACTTATACAGTGCTGCCTGTCATTTATTTCTCAATAAAACTGGAAAAAAAATTGGCAGTCGAGACAATGGCCCAAAGATAAGGTACAAGAGGCCAGAACAGCAGAGTGGTAGGAAAAGCACTTAATTTGAAATCATAAGATCTGCCACATATTAGCTCTTCGACATTCAGAAAGTCACTCAGATTTTCCAAGTCTGATCTATCAACTGTAAAATGAGGTTATTACCTAACTAATCAACACAAGAGAATCAATCCAAATAATATACATGAAAGAACAGAAGAGTATAAAGCAGTATACAACAGTTAAATTATTATTATTAGTAATAATACTATACCATATACCAATACACCAGATGATACCTGCTGGTTATATAAGCTTTAGGCCAACGAGGTCACTTCTAAAAGAGGGACAGGAATTTTTATTAAATGTCAGGAGCACCTTTAAGACTCAATGGAACATCTTTGTGTTAAAGGAGATGAAGAGTCTTTTCTTTGGCTGGTAACCTTGGAAATAAACAACTGCATGCCTTAATTATTTTTTTAAGATTTATTTATTTGAGAGAGAGAGAGAGAGAAAGAATGCAGATGAGTTGGGAGAGGGACAGAAGGAGAGAATCTCCAGCAGACTCCTCACTGTGTGTGGAACAGACCTGGGGTTTGAAATCATGACCTGAGCCAAAATCAAGGGTCAGATGCTTATCCAACTGAGCCACCCAGATGCCCCTGAATTCCTTAATTAAACATCCCTCCTCAGTGGTCATTTATGTTACCAAACTCAGCAGTGAAATTCTAAGAACTCAAGTCACTGTCTAGAAACATAATGCCAACCAGAATAATAACAGTATCATGAAAATCACCTTACCTCCCTCATCTAGCTATTTCAGGTGAAATGTTTCGGGGGACAATATGATTCATATAATTGCTTTAACACCCCAATCTGCATATATGGGCAAGATAAAAGGAGCCCAGGAGGAAGTGATGCATTCACTATCATAAATTACACTCATTACCCTTTAAATTTCTCAGCTCTTCCTGGCTGGGAAGATGGTCCATCTTCTCAAACCAGCTGTACTTATTTCCAGCTTTTCTGTTGATTAGCATGAAGGTCACCTGTCCCCAAATTCATGTTCAGTGCATATAAATTAAAATTATCTTGTCAAAACTGATTTTACTGAATTCAATGAGTCCTACCACCCTCCTTTAAAAAAATTACTTTGCTTAAGCAAAAAAAACATGACTTTTACACATTCTCATGGCTGACGTAACTATCCAGTTTGTTTCCAATACCCATCATAAGAATACGTTTTTAAAAAGTGAAGCAGGAACATAGCTAAGATCTTTCCTGTCCTGGTACAAGACTCTCTGGGATCAAAGTTTCCAAAATCTTGGATATCAACAGATTTCCCGAGTATTGAGTTTCCACCGCATGTCCCCTGGTGGTCTTTCTGTTTGGATGAGAGACTCTATGCCAACACTCAGACAGAGATGGCTATCCTTCAGGGGTGCACATGAAAATCCACCCCAGCAGCTGGACTGCTGCTATTTTTATGCAAACTTGTGTTCTAGAGATAATGAGAGGTCTGCTCTGCTCTCTGGGGAGGAACCTTAACTCTAAAATGGCCAATTAGATTAAATGTCCCTTCTGGAAAGAACTAACAACCAAATGGAATTTGTATTATGTAAAGATGGCTGAGTTAGATTTTGTTTGAGATAACCTTGGAATTCACTTATAGGACTCTCTCTTTGCAGGAACAATTAAGCCAGAATCCAGCAGTAATGATCTCAGGAACATTCAAATCTTGTTCATTCAGATTACAGCAGGGCATCCCAGTAATACTTGTCATGGGTTTATGGATTTGTGGGTTGAAGGAGTCCCCCAACACATACACACACACACACATTTATGTTCTTGGATTGTCATACTATCTGGGTAAAGTTATTGGAGGCAGTATCATTCTCCCCATTTCACAGGTGAGGGGACTGGAACACAAGCTCTCGTAATTGGATATTGGTTGAACTGTACCTAAACCAAGACCTTTGCTTGCTAAGAGAGAACCCTGCTACCTCATAATTTTTTTATAGCTACTGATGTATTTTGAATATAAGTTGTCAGTGAAGGTTGTAAGTATCCCTCTCACGAGGCCACTTGTCAATGTTAACTGTTCATTTGTAATAGATTTGATCATTTATGTTCTTTATAATATAAATTTGCAGGTGTGGGAAAAGTGGCTCCCTGTCATTCAATTAGGTGACTCGACAAGCCCGTCATGGTAAAGTGTGAGCAGATGAGGCCTTGGGCGTGGCGAGGAGGTGAGGCAAGGATGGAGCCAGAGGAGATCCCTCATTAAAGCCAGTGATCTGGAACAAAGCTATGAATTAGGCTCCTTTGGAGGCAGAATCACGTTTTGAGTTGTAAAATATAGTAACGGTTTTACTCAAAGTAGCTTTTTTACGTAGTCCGCATGAACCTAATGTACTTTAGAGATCTGAATTAATTCATTTCAATCACATTCCACAACGAAGTGTTATTGTACCATTTTACTAGGAAAACCGAGTAAGTAGCCTAAAATAGAGTGTAAATGGTTGCATTTTTTAAATTTGTTACTTTATGAATTATTGATTAGAACAGTATTTAAGAGACAGAAATAAACTTCACTCTTGGCTTAAACCTTGGTTAAATACATAAAGAAATGTCAGCCTCAAAATATAATTCAGGAAATTATCTAATAAGGTTTCCTTTTTTTTCTTTTTCACTTTATAAAAGGAGGAGGGGACTTGAAGAAGAGAAAGAAATAGCAGATCGGATGAAGGAAAGAGGTGGTGAACCAATGTGAGTGGTCACCATTGTATTCCATGCATCCAAAAGCGAACAGAAAACCTCAGTTAAAGGCGGGAAGCCGAATACCTACCATCATCTATGAATGCACTTTGATGTTTTGAATTCCATCTCCCGCGCCCAATTTCCATCCTTTGCATCCTCGCTAGTGCTTTCCTGGAATGCTGGCCATACTAGTGAAGCTCAGAGGCACTTACTGATCACAAACCCATGTCCTTGTTTAGACCTAAACAGAAAACAGAATGGTGGAAGGTGCCAGAAAAGTGTGCTATAAAAATACAGGTGGAATTCCCTGACAGAGGGCAGAAGGTGGAGGGGAGGGAGGGAAACAGTGAAAGGAAAAACTGAACAGAGCTTGGGTCTAGATAGAAAGGAGAAAAAAATGTTAATCATGATACTGCATGCAGAATATTATTGATATATGAAGATTAAAGAAAAATAAACATTAAGGGTGCAAATTTGCAACTAGTAGATAAGTAAGTTCTGAAGATCCAGGGCACGGCAATATAATACTGTATTGTAAACTTCAGAGTTGCTAAGCAAGTAGATCCTAATTACTCTCACCACAAAGAGATACGCGATGTGATAGAGGTGTTAGCTAACGCTATGGCAGTGATCGTATTGTAATATGTAAATGTATTCAATCAACACACTGTGCACCTTACACTTGCACAATGCTCTATGTCAAATATCTCAACAAGAATAAGAAGAAACATCATTATTTCCTCAAGAATCACTGAAGATGCAGGAATGGGGGAGGCCTTCCATAATAACACTCATAATCCTCGACGAGAGTTGACTCCGTGTCCAGCTCTGTGCTGAGCCTTTTCCATGCTCTGCTTCAATTCATCTTTACCGCCTTCCCCTATCATCACTGTTTCAGTGATGAAGGAAAAGGGGTCCAGAGAAATCAAATAGCTATCCCAAAGGCACACAGCCACTGAAAAGAAAGTCCTTTCTGAAGAAAAAGGAGTAAAAATTAAGCAGAGCCAACATTATTGAATGCTACTCTGTGCCAAGCATTGTTCTAAGCCTTTCACATGTATTATCTCATTTAGTACAACATCTGAGGCAGCCACTATTTTATCAATGAGGAAACTGACGCACAGAGGACTTCAATTGTCCACGGCATCCCAGCTAATACATGGCCAAACCAGGATTCAAACCCTGACCAAAGAACCTTGGCCCTTAAAATAGTGTTAACAATTATGCCAACCTCATTAAGTCGTTCTATCAAATGAGTTGACATCTGTAAAAGGCTTAGAACTGCACCTTGTACATAGTAAGCATTTAAGAAATATTATTTAATTAAATTATTACTAATAAGATCATACCCCACTGCTTCTCAAAATGTAGACCATGAAGCTACTGAAGGGTAACCTGCAAAGATCGACATTCCAGGAAAAATTTATTACAAGAGAATGAGTGGCATCTATAAAAACGGGTTTTTCAAAGATAACTCAACTTGAATTTGAACACCAGAGTGTTAATGCTCAGGGGAAATGCGTCCAGGATACTGGGCATGAAGTTAAGGAAAATGACTGACCAGGAGGAAACTGAAGCAAAGGTTGGCCTGGGATAGAGCCCGTAGCTGGAAATCCAACACAGAAGGAAAATCAGCTTATACCAGCAGGTTGTGTTTTTTGAGGAAAAGAAAGTAGAGTGAACACATTTCCAGAGCTCCATCTCCATCATGGCCCAGGGTCCTTACCTTGTCTTCAAGTGCCCAGAAAAGAGAGAAACAACTTTTTTTACCCTATTACTATCAATGAGGAAAAACATGCCATAGGGGCAGAGAACCAAGACGATGGACAGGAGGGTCAAATCTCTGTGTGCACTTCCAGCTGGTCTCTTGTTCAAGTCCATGCTAGTAAATGTGGGACAATGATTTATCCTTCCTTTTGAGTAATCAGGTTGTATTCCTGGTTTGGACTTCTGCAAGATTAAGGATAGCTGGTCTCTCAGCCTGAGTCAAAGAGCAGAGAATTTCTGTTTGATCTTTTGACCTTGCTTTGTTGTCTAAGATGAAATTGTGTTGACAGCAAAGCCAGTTTCATGGGCCAGCAACCTGTGCAATCGGCCCAGACCCCGTGCTCAGAAGGACCCTGGGCTTGATTTAATGCTCTGCTGTCACTGTCTTGCAACCCTTTAAGAATTTTATCTTTGGACAGATGTTTTGTAAGTGAAATCCAATGAGGCAATGGGGAATATGTGTGAGCAAAGGAAATACTCAGATTGTTCCTCCATTCCCTGTCACCCCCATTCATGTCCAGCATTTGCGATGCCCCATGACCCTGGATGTATGGAACGCACAGAATTTCAAGGAGAGCACGAGGTAAGCATGTTGCATTGCTAGAAGGTACATGTATCAAGAAGGGAAATAAAAACAGTTGAGTGCGTTTTGTGCAGCATTTCCACTGTTCTGGTGAGAATAAACTACATATGCATATATAAGTGCTGAAATAGGCATTGTGTGATTTCTGTGCATACAAATTAAATGCTCTTAAATTTGCTTTGAAAACTGGCATCCCACACTATAAAGATGAATGGTACAATCTGTGCTAATAGTTTAAATTTTTAAATTTTCTTTACCTACAATGACATTAAATAGCAAATACCAGTATGACTGGTCAAGAGAGAGAGTCTCTGGAAGAAGAGAAAAAGAGCTTTATATTTTAATGCCTTTAATGACCCCTTTTTTCCCTGCTTTTTAAGTAAGAGGCCTCCATTTTTATTTTGCAGAGTCTGCAAGTGATGTAGCCAAACCTCGTTGACATGTTCCCTGTGCCCGAGAGCCACAGTGTTTCTGAAGCAACCCTTTCTTGTTTGAATTTGTCCCACATGTCCTGAGTCACTACTTAGCCTAGGAAACTCTTGGTGTGTTTGGGGAAGGAAGACAAGTTAAATTCCTACTGCTCTGGAGTGACTGGATCCATCATACCCATTCCCTCATTCTGCTACACCTCCCTTGCCTCAGCTGGACTAAATTACCTTCTTTTGTATTCCCAGAGTCCTCAGCAAGCTTCACTAGATCACTTCTTATTCTGCACTGGCTTGGCTTTCATGTTTTTTTCTTCCCTATTGGATTAAGTAATTCTTGGATGGTGAAGACAAGGAACCTGTGTCATTTCTCTTGTCAAGTCCAGACCTTGAACGCCAGTCACTCACAAACATTGTTACACTAAATTACATCTCCTCCCCCCAATGTGCACCTCCTCATCCCCCCTCATACTCCTCCTCACACATACATAACAAAACCGTTTCTCCCCTAGTCCCTGACGATAGAGGAGAGAACTGTTTTCTGGTCTTTTCATTATCCCACTGAACTAAATACAGGGGCAAATAGTCTGATTTTTCCTAAGAAACACTCCCTAGCAACCGATGACCAATCCCTTCCTCCATCTTGTGGCATCTCTCAGTCTATCATGCCCCCATCTCAGAGGGAAATGGAAGACATAAATAACCACATCGTGTTTTACAGACCAGAACTGGACTCCCAGATTGGCTTGTAGCGTATGTCTCTGGCCAAACCAGTCAAGTTTTCTGAGCTTCAATTTCCTCATTTTATTAAATAGGTGTAATAATAGTTTCCCCGAAAAGGATGGTTGTGATATGTACATGTCATTCCTACAATATTTGCCGTATATTTTGTAGATCCATACTACATAACTGATGCTAGTATTACTATTCCAATCTTCAAGAAGTTTCTATTGTTAGGTTTCAAATCAGCGTGACATCTTCTGAATGTTTAGGGAAGAGCAGACAAAGATTGAGAAGGCTATATAGCACCTGTTCCCTGAGGTGGTCAAAGGGTGTATGCACGATGGGGCTACGCACCCTGCTTCTCTTATTAAGAAAATTGTGTGAATGAGCTGGAGCCTGAAATAAACAGTTCTGGTCTATGATGATAAGTAAAGAGTAGGCGTGCCAGGTTGGGAAAAATATATAAGCAATGTATGCACATGACTCTGTTCTTATTCCTGGTTATACCAATCTGTGTACACAGAGAAGGCAGGGGGCAAAGGGTTGAGTAACCCAAGAACGTTTCGGTTTGAATGTTGGGCTAGAATGTTCTTGGCTCCTATTCCACTGAAGTTGTATGAACCAGTCACTACTAAGGCTTGGCCAGTGAATTCTATTAAATGTGCGTATGTGTCAATCAAGAATGTGGCATACATTACTTAGACCCTGGAGTCTGAATCTGAACATAGGATACTTAGAGACAGGGACTGTATTCCTTTATTTTAGGCCTCCCTTCTTCTAGCAGGCCAAGAGTTGCTTGCTTGATTACAGTAAGAATAATAAGCATCAATGTCCAGAGGCACCCTCGGACCTCTGATGGCCAGGTGATTCTCTGACTCACCTTCTCAGAAGAAAGTTTTTTTTTTTTTTTTGAAGAATCTTTTATTTCTTAATATTTAGCGAGCACCTACTTTGAGAACAGGAGATTAATAAGTTACTTGCCCTGCCCCTAAGAAAACTCACAGTATTTCACAGAATATCAGAAAAAGGTACCAGTCTATTTCACTAAAGACAGAGTGGACTTCTTAAACTCAACATTTGGACTCACGTTGCAAACGGTAAAATTAATATTTAAAGCCACAGGCTGAGTGTGTGTGTGCGTGCGTGTGTGTGTGCGCGCGTGCGCACACCACATGACAGCTGACGAGGGAAAAGTAAGCCAAGATTAAAAGATAAGGTGACTGTGGCAGTTAATGAGTCAGCAGCTGCTGGTGGCAATGACTTCAAGAACTGGACACAAAAGCAAAAACTATTTTTAGGTTCTACTTTCTGTTCCTGCCAATTCTTTGCAGAAGAGCGTAGATCTTTACAAATTGTGGGCCTCCTTTTCCGGACTTTTCTCATCCTAACCTGTAAGTAAGCTTTGGAACAACAAATCCGTTGAGACCCATCTCGAGATTTTTTTTCCAGGATCTGACTTGACCGCGATTGGTCTGGCCTCACAAACAAAAGAAAACTTCTTAATTCACTAGTCCTTTATTCGGTTTGTCTTAGTCCTCTCTGGGATGGCTCTAGCAAGGACGGCGTCTTCCTGAAGGCCCTTTTTGGACACAGGGAGAAAAACTTCTCCACAGACTCTGTTCTGTGTACGCTCACCATTCCTATAATGGAATGCCAGCAATGTTGCCTCAAGCAACCTGACACACACAACAATATGTGTATTCATTGGAATATTAAACAGTGAAACAATTCTACAGCACAGGCTTTGTGATCTGTTGATCGCCAACCCTTAGATTCTCGCTTTGTCCTTCTGCACACATCACCCTCTGCCCCCAGAACACACATTTTATTGCACGTTTTGTGGCAAGATTTATGACAATTATCCCCCAAATCCATAATTAGCAAGTGGTAACAGATAGGCAGATAGATCCACTTAGAGTGACATCTCTGACAGATTGATACCCCCCCCCCTTAAAAATACCTGCAAGGCTTCTCATATGAAATGTGACTATCCTCAAACACAGTGTTGGCAAGCCTAGTCTCGTGCTCACGGAGGGGGAGGGGGCTATAAAAGCAACATGTTCTCACAAGCATGGCAGAGCCCATGCATAAACCATTTGGCTTTGCAATTAAAAACAGGTTTGGCTTCCCTCTGCATCAGTTAGACAACGTCAAAGCAACATTCATCCCGAAAATTTTCCCTTGTGAATTCAAATGAACTGTGAGTCTTGGGTTTCTCTTTGTTTGCATGTGCATGCCTTGAGAGTGAATTTTTGGAAGGGGTCTGCGTGTTTCTTTCCGGGGTAACGCATTGATATGTATGTTTTGAATCACTGCTACCAGCTTGGTCTCTGTGACACTTTCCATTCTGTGTTCCTTGGATACATGGTTAGCATTTTGGATTCGTTCCGTGAGGCTTATGACTACAGGTAAATTAACTCTCCGAGTCTGATCCTTCTGCCCTAGGAAATGAGCACTCATTCTAAAGATCTGCCTGAGCAATTGACTCGCACAGACTAGAACTGAGTTTCAAAGATACTGAAAAACATAAATGCGTTGGCTCCTAGGAAGTAGAGTAAACTTGCCTACAATGATGGCTAATCATATCTTTACCATTGTCATTCTTGGATGGTGCACTCAACTATTAGATCCCATAATATTTGGAGAAATCACTCCCCCCCCTTGCCTTACAATGAAGAGCCTAGAAGATACCACATAAGCCAATCCCAGTTCCAGTGAAATTCACCTATTTTGTACCGAGGTAGTTTGCATCCATGTTTTTTCTCTTCTTCTTTTACCCATTCGATTAAGCAGAAAGAAACCAAACAGATATTGCCCTTGAGTGTTTACTGTTAAATGACAGGTTTGGAAGTTCTGCCACAGAAGAAATTGCAAAGTAGCAAAACCTAAGCCAAGATTCAAAAACTGTCAGAGCACAGCCGCCCGGCCTTGTGAAGAGGTCTCAGCAACAGAACAGGCCACCAGCACTCAGGCCCATTCACTGATGTGCAGAGAAAGTTCTGTGAAAAGACATTATATTAGGAATGTACATTTTTCAGTAACAATAGTGATGATCAACATTAATTAAAAGAGAGAGACAGACAAAAAAGAACAATTAATCTCAGTGCCATATACTTGATCTAGAAGTTAACCTGGACCGGCTCGGCCCCTGTTTAATTTACAAGTCTCACCAAACCCCACTTAAGAAATTTTCATCTATTCAGTGTTTCTTTGGGTGAAATTATCGTATCTCACGCTACTCCTCCAAAAGTTGTTCAATAGAATAATTGTTAACATATAGGTTGCCTTTTTGTTGCATCATTTGGAAATGCATAATTTGAGACAAATATAAAACATTTTTATAATGTATGAAGTAAAAACATTATCAGAACAAAGTAAATAAAAATATGCAAATACACGTAATAATATGTGTAGTTGCACTGAAAAACTTAAAAATTGTTTAACCTATTTTGTCATACATTTTACCTTTAGATGCTTGCACATAATTTCATATGTCTCAAAAATATATGTTTTACCTGTTCTCAGTCTGTGGACTCACAGTGAATAGAAAAAGAGAAAATAAATTTTCCTAAACACAAATTTTTATTTTTGTCTTCATAAAGGAAATCAATTCCCTCAATTAACAAGGTATTAACTATAAAGAAATATTTTCCATTTTCATTAATTCCACATATGGGAGATTTTTCATTGATTTGGGTTCCCATTTGCTGGACTGTGTGTTTTATAACCTTGTACATAAAAGGTAAATTATAAGAAGCAACTTGAATTTCAGTCCAGCTAAGGCAGAGAGATAAATTCAGCTTTTAGTATCATGAAAATCACATTACAACTTTGTAAAGAAAATTATGCACATAAAAATAAAATAGAAACACATCTGTATGAAAATAAAATAATTTCACAAATCTTTATGTAGCTTGAGTCTCCCCTCCATTTGTCAAAATATTGTTTATTATTGGAACATTTTTTAATGAGCAAGGAACTGCTATCAATTCATTTCAGTACCAACTGGAGGGAAAAGAAAAACTATGCTTTTTATAAGCTTATAAGTTTTACTAGAGAAGTTACTTTATGTGAGCATATTCTTTATTAATTCAGTGCTAACAGCTTCATTTCCTCCCGGTTATAGATCTGAAGTGTAGTAGGAGGAAGAAAGGAATAAAGGGGGTTATTAGGTCTTTAAGCTCACGTTTTCAAATACCTAATAAATGATGTGATTAAGCGATTAGAGAAAGTTATTGAGCTAGAGAAGGGTTAAATAAAGGAATGTTCAGAACTCATTTGGAATTGCGATAATTACTTTTTTGCGAGAGTTCCATCAGACCAAGTGTAAAGGACTGCTTCCAAGAGCGGGCTGGAGAATCAGAAAGTTATTAAGGAAAATTCCTAGATCTTAATCACGAGCTTACATTTCTGTAAATTAAACGCCCTCCCTGGAAAAGAAAAGGTGTACACGTGTCATTATATCATTATACTAAACGTGTCACACGTCTGAACTGAAAAGTCCCATTGCCAAAGTGATTCTCGGCAACTAGAGCGACCGAGCAGTGTTTAAAAAGCGTGTGGGTGTTCTAGTTTTGTTTTTAAGCCACGCGTCCAACCTTACAAGCTGGAGACTTTGCTTTCCCAAACTGACCATAAGACCTATTTCTGAGGAGGCTTTCTTGATGGAAACGAAATGAAATGAAAGCACCTGTATGTTGGAACCACATCACTTATAATATATAATGCTGAACATGAATAAGCCCGCAAGTCCTCCCTTTTCCCCTGTGGTTGAGAACCAGGGACGGGGCTTAAAAGTGAACTTCTGTCTCTCTTCTTTTTTATTTTTGTCACACACATCCTGTAAAAACATGGCTGAAGCACCGACTTACCACACAGGTGTGTTTTGGAAGTCGCTAGTAAAAATGATCTTAAAACGTTCAGAAACTGCCAGGCTCTGAGAAAATGCTTATTAAAGACTCATAAACTTGTGAAAATTGAGGAGAAAACATCCAGTAAACTTTTTTGTGTGTGTGCGTGCTTTAAGGAAGTCGGTGTAGTCTCCACGCACGTGGGCTTGGCTGTGAACTTGGGCAAGAAAAACAAGCTTGGCCATTATTTCTCAATAGAGCGCCTAAGGAGAGTGAAAAGAGCAGCTCAGTCTGAACGAGGTCAGCCGGGAAGGCAGAGTCATTTCTGGCCTTGGCCATTATAATTCTGGACTTTCCGGAGTGAGCAAAACTCCCGCACGCATCCCCGAGCACTCCGAAGGAGGGTCCATACTCTCGATGGTAAACCAAGTATGAACATTGTCACATAAAATGGATGGTGGTCACTGAGTCTGTTTCTGCCAGAGACTTGGAGCGGGAGGTGGGTGACTGAGTGAACTGGGTGGGTGCTTTTCACAACGGGTCTGGGATTCTTTCATCGATGGGTGACTGTCATGAGAATCAGATTCGCATGGTCTCAAAGCTCCCGACGCCGTCCATTGACAATCTTCTAAGAACTTACGGTTTCGTAAAGACCAGAGGGAAGGAATTTATTTCTCCAATTTTATCACACATGTAGAATGTTTATTTTTATTTAAAAATTATTTTAAGCGTAAAAAATAAAAACAAATAAAAATTATTTTAAGCGAAAAAAATTTTTATTTCAAGCTAACTCAATCGACTAAATTCTACATGGCTACTTCATTTCTGAGAATGTAATGACTCTGGTCTTTATTCAGCAGCACCATTTTCAAACCTGCTTAAGCCTAAGAATCTCCTAAGATGCTTGCTAAAAATACACATTCCTGAGCACTGTCTTAGACCCAAGGAATCAAAATCTCCAAAAAAGAGTCCTGAACATAAGAAATTTTTTAAGTGGGGCGGGCGCCTGGGTAGTTCAGTCGTTAGGCGTCTGCCTTCGGCTCAGGTCATGATCTCAGGGTCCTGGGATCAAGCCCCTTATTGGCCTCCCTGCTCACAGGGGAGCCTGCTTCTCCCTCTCCCACTCCCCCTTCCTTGTGCTGCCTCTCTCGCTGTTTCTCTCTTTCTGTCAAAAATTAAATAAAATCTTAAAAAAAAAAGAAAATTTTTAAGCACTTTAAGTATTGCTTATGATCAAGCAAGTTTGGGAAATCCAGTTTAATTTGAATAGATTCAATGTTGGAAATAACAAAATGTCCAGGAAGAAAAGAGAGAGCGCAATCTCTATTATATAGCTCCAAGAAGCACGGTGATCTCTTTCCTTAGAGACTTCCTGAGGTCTGCTGTATAGATTTAGAGAGAGCACGGTCCACCAGTAGTTGGTATTCACTTCGAACATGCATAAACACGCATACACAAATATTTTTTAAACGCTGTCTCACAAGCTTTAGGGAAGTATATAGGGTAAAAATTATAAGTAAAGAATCTCAAACATAGTGGTCAAAAATTGTTAAACAATGTTAAATGAAACAGAAAACTATCCAGTCACATAATAATATCTAATTATCCAGTAGCTACTTGGCATCTCATGAGATTCTATTCCAACGTAGTGAATTTAATAATCCTACAGATGTGAGCCTAAGCCGTGGGTGCATCTGGGTAGAGATTCGTGTAGACCTCCAAGAACACAGCTTCCAAAGATGAGAGCTGGTAACAGTATATTGCTTTGAGTGAGATGGAATAGCACAATCACAAAAAAATATATAGTGCTTTCTTTTCAGTATTATTACTTCTGTACTGAAAATAATATTCATTGCAAAGCCAAGAAATGCCAATAAATACGTCATTTGAAAATTATTATTTTTGTTTCACCTTTTGGTTAACAAAACTGTAGCCAGCTATACCAGACTACAATGGTTAATAACTCTGATTTTTTTTTTTTTTTTTGTAGAGAATACAAAGCTATCCAGACTGCCTAACGTAGGAGTTTACATAACAAACAAGTAAAAAAGAAAAAAAAAGTATGGGTTCAGTTGGGCCAATTCATACTCGGTGTAATACAATCTCCTCTAAAGTAATACCTCTTATAGGTCAAATATCTCTTCCTACCCCCGCCCCATGTTCCCCCAAAACACATAAAGTTGAAGTGGTAGGGTGTAAATAAACGCTCTTTTCTCTCACCATTGCAATTCATATTCTAGATATTTTCCCAGAGAATTCTTCTGAATAAATTGCTCCTGTTGCAGATCATAGTAATACTCTGTTTTTGTGTATCAGAAACAGAGTAATCGTTAGCAAACGAATAGCGAACCTTATTACAAAGACAGAGACTGAGGTACAGTTGGCCGACTTGCCTGTCTCACAGGGGCCCAAAGGGGTTTTTAGATCAGTGAGGCTGGTCAGTATCCCAGAAAGACCCGGGCGGCAAGCAGGGAGTGAATGGTAATTACTGTCATCATTAGTGTTATCTGTATATCCAATTAAATAATTGTCATTTCCCTAAAACTTCACAAGGGAAAAACCATAATGAATAATTTAATGCAAAAGTAACAAAATGAAATTTCCACCTCCAGAAATGGTAGTGACTCGGACCACAGTGGCAAATCTGTGCCACAGATCATCGCTTGCCCTTTCACTTAGCTTAAATGCCTCCAGGGGATCCTAATAGCTAGATGATATGTTTGCTTTGGAATCAGATACCTGGAACGGTTAGCAGATGACCTGAACACTCAGTGATAAATTCGGCCTTGTCTGTTTGCTTATTTGTTACCTGTATGTTGTGATTGAACATTCCCACTCAAAGATTGGCTTTAAAATTAAAAGCAAGAGTCTGGAAAATTGTTCAGATGATATTCGTAAGCTAAGGTCAACGGCAGCACCTTAAGTCTATTTCCAAATGGAGATAAAAAGGAGATGTACCTGCCTCTCCTTTTTTTTTTTCCTTTGCCTATAGACAGAGAACACACTTCACAACCTCCAGAGAACCCCATCCATTGTGAAAATAAGGTTTAACTCCAAGCTATGTCCGCTTCTTTCTCATTTCCCTGGATTTGGCTGTAGGAAAGGTGGGAAGTGAGACGGGACAGCGACCCAAGGAGCTTCTTCATCTGTTCTCATCTCTCTACCCCCACCCTCACCAGGCCACCAGTGGGAGCAAAGCAATGTTGTAAATCCAGGGAGAGTTTATAGGCAAACACGTAATGTCTCCTGGACTCCCAAGTAGAACAAACTTGGAATTGCTCCAGTTGTAAATAGTCCTATGGGTGGGGACATCAAATATTAAGAGAGGAGAGAGTTGAATCAGAGGACCCAGCATCTCGTGCTCCTCTTGTGGGCAGCAGAAAAATCCCGTCAATGGCAACCACACAGCCCCCCGAAAAGAGACATCCAGGTTGCTGGTGCTGCATACAAACCCGCATGCAAAAGAGGACCTGAGCATATTATCACTCGGGCACCCAATCTCTATTGAGAACCTATTCTTTATTACATGTAAGAGACTGCCACAAGGATACAAATCAGCCTAAGATACGGTCCAGCCCTCCAGGAGTTTATAATCTCCGTGAGCAGAGGAGATTTAAACATGAGGACACCTTTGCCAAAAAAGTGACACATGAAAGGTATACAACTTAAGTATTACTATAGCAATAAATACGTCTTACGGGATTTCCAAAAAAAGTGAGATCACTGGCTCCTAACGTGGCCAGGAAAGGAAGAAATGACAGAGTTTGAGCAGTTGCAGATCTAAGGGAGTCTCGAGGTAGGACAATAATTATTTCTGATGTTCAGGATTTACCCGAATATGTCGTTGTCCCTGATTGAAGACATTCTCACAGAGGAAGCGGCCACAGAAACAAATGTTAAAAAGTGCTTTTCCTTTTGTTAGGTTTTCGGTTTGTTTGATTTGATTTATTCCTTCCCTGTAGAAGTGTTTGAGGCTGGATTCGCTGACTTCTATCAGAAGGACGGGGCAGGGGTGTTGAAGAAATCTCTGTGCACACTGAATAATTATGCTCTGTTTTTCTTTTGTATGCCCTTCTGATATCACAGTCATGGTAGCTCTAGCAAGTCAGAGCAGATTCGCGAAAACAAAGTTAATGAAGAAGTGAGGACTACATTCAGCTCATCGTATTTTTTTTAAGTTCCTTTGTTATGTCTAGCCATTCTAGCCCAAACTTTCTCCACAATTCCATACTTGTTTCTAACACTGACTTAATGCGTTCAGACAATTTCTCCGCCATACATTTTTCACAACTGAGTGCTGACGGGAATGTCTCTCGAGCCCTGTGGCAGATAGAAACCTCCACTTTCACTGCTGCCCACAGTGCATGTGGGTTACCAAGGTCATTTCAATGACTGTCGCAAATGTGGAAGAGCTGAGTCGCCATTATAAAAATAAAAATAAAGGAAGGAGGGAGAAAGGAAGGGAAGTATGGGAAGAGAGAGATTGAGAGGGAGAAGGAAGGGAAGAAAGAAAAGAGAAGAAAAGAAAAAAAGAAAAGAAAAGAAAGGGGAAAAATGGAAAGAGAAAGAACAGAACAGTGAGCGTGCAGGGCTTCAGAGCCCTGTCTTGGCTTGTCACAGATATTTCCCTTGACTGAAATAATAGTGCAATAAAGTTAGAGCATCAGTTACTTCAACAGCAAGCCTCCCACCCACACAACCCTGTCATTCAAATGTCTTGCTTGTTTTTCTTGTTACATTATTATGATCAGTCTCTTGGTCAAGTCTGTTTGACTAACCTATTGCCATAGGTACTACCCCGTCGAACTTCATCCCATTTAACAAAAGCAAGGCGGTGGCCCAGAACTCTCCTGCTGCCTCCACGACTCTTAAGGCTCCAATCAGATAATCTGGCTCATCAGCTGTGTCTGAGACAGGGGGCTTTAGGACCACAGACTCTTTTTCTTAAGTCGTTCCTTTTATAACGAAGGTGTTGCTTGGGGTCCGTTCTCGACTCAGCGTTCAATCCATGGAGACAAGTATTAAGGAACACGTCTTCTTTCCTTCTTCACATTTACCTGTGGAGGAGGGACATTCCAGTAACGTGTAAAGAAAAGAGGAACCAAAACTGTGATTAGAAATAAAAACGATGGTAATCATTGACACTGACATGTTGTTTCTCAGGTGCCAAGCAGTTCTGAGTTTACCCAGGCCAACTCCTGTACTCCTCATCACAGTTCAGGGACGTGGGTGCTGTGATAACACCCATGTTAGAGACCAGAACCCTGAGATGCAGAAAACGGATTGTTTTGCCCAGGGCCACACAGTTGGTAAAAGGTACAGTCAGAACTGAAATCCAGGCAGCTCAATTCCAGATGTACACTCTTAACTCCTCCTGGTCCACTGAAAACAATTCAGGAGCATTGCTTAGTAGAGTTTTTGGCAGTCAGCACACTTATCAAATCTGATGCAGGTCAAAATTCTAAATATGAAAAAGTCATGAGAAAAGATGGCATATGGGGTTGAGAGGTGATTTCCCCACATCCATCGTTAAATTCTGAGACTCCGAATTCACGTATTGAATTTTCTCTGTCTCAAGCCACATATGGATAAATGTGTTTTGTATCCAAGAAGCACGGAGCCGGGCTTCCTCATCCTTGTAATGGAAGTAACGCTACTCGACCTCGTAGGGTTGTTGTGGGGATAAAGGTAATGCAGGCAGAGCCCCAGGCGTAGTGGCCGATACATGGTAGATGATCAATACGTGGTAGCTACTATTCATAACTATTTATTGGATTTCTTCCTTGTCTTTCTCGGTATCAGATCTACCTTGCACTTAGGTGTCTATTCTCACTTCAGAAAGCAAATAAATGTTCCCACTCACCCATCAAAACAAACCGCAATGCTATGAAATGATATCTTTAACAGAACCCTTATTGGGAAATAGTGAGTACACAAGCCAGTATTTCCTGGACTTCATAATCGGCTTTCAAAAGGAACACTTACATACGATGGTGAAAGTTGTTTTAGAAAGATCTGTTAGAGCAGATACAACAATGCGAACTTGGATAGGTGTGCTAACGAAAGGAAGAAAGTTACAGCCGTGTAGTTATAATTAGATAAGGCGCATCCAAATACAGTTATGATCTGGTAACGGAGCTCCGTGTGTTTGGGGAGCCATCAAAGCATCTTTCTACTGTACATTCTTCTCTGCCTTTCCCTCCCCATCAGAGAAGGAGAGCGGGTATCAAATCATGTGAAGGAGCGTGGCTCCTTCTGCCCCATTGCTCTTGCTCATGGCTTTCTCGTTCTGCTTCAGAAACAGAATTGGAGTCTTCCTTCCAGTGGTCACAGAGGCACGGGGTTCCAGGAGCACCCCAAGAGGGTGTTTCTCATACCTTGATACAGAGAACATAATGTTAGTTGTTGTGCAAATGCTCGAGGCTGGGACCTAACCTAATTCATATATCCTGACTTCTGGCTAGGACTTACATGTCCCACGCTGAGCGAGATCGAACTTTCATGCAAGTAGATATGACCAACTTAGGTTTCAGAGGGAGGGCAGAGACATGCATGTGTCTTTGCCTTTATTTGTATATCTGTGTGCCTGAATTTGCATGTGTCTGTGTAGGCATGTGTCCTAATATACGTGTGTCCATCCGCGTGTCTGTGTGTGACACAGATAGGTGTATCTGCCTATATGCATATGTTTGTGCATTTCTGTGTATCTATCAGTCGTGTCTGTATGCAGTGCCTCGGGGTCTGTAGGTCAGTGTGTTTGTATGCTGTGCATGTCTACACATGCGTCTGGATGCACATGCACATCTGTGGGGCACGCACAGCACTTATGCAGAGAGAAACACAAATGTGTTCTAGAGCACAATGTTCCTGTTTAAGACACCAGCCCCTAAGGCACGTTTGATCCACACTTGGCCTGAGCAAGGGGAGAAGAAGAGGGGAAAAAGAATGGCTAGGCCATAACTGCAAGAGCCAAGGACCCGTTCTCTAGTGCTTTCGTGGTTCTGCCTGATTTCTGTTACTACTAGCCACACTGAATGGATCGCATTCTCACCCAGTTTTGAAATGATGTATGAGAGTATGTCCCTGGGGCCACAGGAGGTCCCGCTTCAGGAGGGCAACACTCAAGGAGGACAGAAGAAAACTTTTCCCTCTCCCCGCCGGAACACATAGTATGAGCCCATGAGCCCAAGAGAATAACGGTAATCATTAGTTCACTAGGTGATTTCGGAAAAGGTGTCATGACCTTTTCTTCCAAAGCCTGCCCTATTTCCTTAATCGAGCTAGCATTTTCTAATAGAAACATTATCATTCGACATCAGAAATACCAAATACAGGAATCCTGTACACATCCTAACCCTGACCAAAAAAAAAAAAAAAAAAAATACTGGAAATGTTTGCAAAATGACAATACTATTAAATGAAAGATAAAGAAACAGGCATGACCACAAAGAGCAGAAATAAGGGAACACCTCGAGAGACCTCCAGTCATGAAGCTCTGGGAAAGACTGGAATGGCTTAATTAGCCACTCATTAATTTCTGGTTAGAGATATCCTCTTTAAAAATATTTTAATTCACTAGCTTGATAAAAAAAAAAACTTTTACACACCAATTGTGGTCTCTTGTTATGCAGCTAATACCCAGGATGATTTCTCCAGATGTTTTTCTTCTCGAACATTCACTGATCATTATCCTTAGGATAATTCTGCAAAAGAGCAGAATTCTAAACAGCCCAAATCCCCATCCCTACACTTGTATTAAAAATTATTTTGGGGTGGTGTGAAGAGGGGATGAGGAAAAAGAACAAAGTGGAGCTGAAAAACAACTTTGGAAAATTTGTAAGCCAGAATGACGTGTGTATGTGTGTATGTGTGTGTGTAATTACAAGAATTGATATCAGGGCACATTTTTTTACAGTGTCCTGGGCTGATAATCAGAAGACCTGAATTTTAATCTTTACCCTTCACTGATTTCTTGATTGACCTTTGGCAAGTCACTTCAAACTGCCCTGTAGTGGTTTCAAGGGCCCCTCTTGGCCAGGTTGTGTTGACTCAAATCCTTTCTCAACCACTTAATAGTTGCATAACTTTAGGCAAGTTACCTAACCTCTCGTGCCTCTCTATTCTTATAAGAGTTGGAAGATAATTGCTTCCAGATCATAGGGTGGTGATGAAGGGCAAATGAGATAGTAGGTATAAAATACTGTCTGGGGGCACCTGGGTGGCTCAGTCAGTTGAGGGCCTGCCTTTGGCTCAGGTCATGATCCCAGGGTCCTAGGATCGAGCCCCACATCGGGCTCCCTGCTCAGGGAGGAGTCTGCTTCTCCCTCTGCCTGCCGCTCCCCCTGCCTGTGCATGCTCTTACTCTCTCTCTCTCTCTTTCTCTCAAATAAACAAATAAAATCTTTTAAAATTAATTAATTAATTAATAAAAAAATACTATCTGGAGCATCAAAAGTTCTCAATAAATATTAGCCATTGTTATTAGCTCTGAATCAGTGTCCTCAGGTAGAGCAGGAGAGGGCCAGAGTAGATGACCTAATGAATTCTTCCAGTCTTCAGGAAAACCATCATAGAGAATACAGCTAATAACCCAGATCCCCCAGTCCCTGTGGCAACAAGGAGCCTCCTCCGATCTTATTTACCAGAGGTCATGTTCATGCTGTCGATTGGTCACACAGGCCCTACTGATTCATCTTCTACATGCAGTTCTGATGACCATGTTCATCTGATTTCTTAGACTACAGCAAATTAGAAGCCCGCATTAAGAAGGAGAAAGAATGTTGGAAGAAAAACACCTTGTAGGCAAGAATGATTGCAGATGACCTGATGTTAACAGAGTAAACAGTTGTGATCATGGAATGAAGTATGTGTGCACCACCATGACTTCAAGTCATTAAAAAATTCTTGGGCAGCTCTTAATTCTCAAACTATTTCTATTAAAAATTATTCACATTTTATAGACTAGGGGATTATCAGCTTCTGATAATTCCCTTTATTGGCAAGATGTAACTGGTTATTGTTTAAACCTCTCCCCAGTTTTGCTGGCCCTCTTTCATCTCTCCTGGCTCGGCATCTCTAGCACCATGATGCAGGTGGTAGCACTGTCCAGATCTTCTTTTGTGTGAAGACATGAGAGAATATCAGGCGAGGTAATCAGCACCGACTACACCAAAGCCTCCCTATGTAAGCCTGATTCATCTTCTAGCACCATTCGAATATCTGTTATGATATTTTCAGCGCAGATAATAGAAAGCCCCATCACAGAATGGTTTTGATAGCAAAGACATTTATTGTTTCACATAATTGAAAGACCAGAGAGTGAAAGGAAGTTTCCAGGCAAAGTCTGATCACCAGCACAAGCATGTCAACAACGTCTATGTTTCTTTCTCTTTCTTCCCTGCCGCCCTCAACACCAGCTTCATCTTAAGGGTGGCCCTAGAGTCATCAGGTGGTGTCAGTGAAATTGGAGCTGTGCGTTCTCTTGTTCATGTCTAGCAAGACGAAGAGACAAGGCTCTACCTCAGGCACTGAGTATAGGTCCTTCCCTCTGTTTGTTGGGTGGACTCCAATTACAGACCTACCCCTGGCTCAGTAAGGGAAGCCAGAGGAATGCCTGCCCTTGTCACCCCAGATCAGGCACGATCTACTCCTACAGTAGAGAATGAAGTCGTCTGTTCCTTTGTCATTGGAGGGAGGGGTAAACACGTAAATAATTAGGAGTTTTATGAAGGAATACAGGGAAATAGGTGTTGGGTGGGTAACCAGGAGTTTCCACTCCCCAAAGTAATACTAAAGTTCACTGTTGAATTATCAAAATGGCATTTCCATGTTTAATCTACCTGGGCTCCCTTTAATCAAAGCACTCATGTCAGGTGATTATTAGAATAAAAACTGTGAAGACAGTAGGCAAAGACGTTTTCCCATAATTGTTTTTATTTCTCTTAGGACTGCATTATTTTAATTTAAAATCAAACACCAAGATCTTTCAACTTTTTATACAAAACATATGAAAGATGATAGGGGTTCCCACAAAACCTAGTTTTATTAAGAGAAAGCAATTTAGAACATGGACGTATTTCATTTTCCTAAGAGGAAAAAAAAATTTAATGTAGTAGATTCATCTGATAGGGAAGAAATACATAGAATAAATTTGAGAGCATGATACAGTGGGAAAAGCCTCAAGCTAGAAACTGACCCACCCAACCACTAAAATATTTTGTCTGTGTAAGTCACATAAGAATAGAAATAACTTGAAGGATGCAAATTAGCATGCCACAAGCCAAATCTGGCCCTACGGTGAATTTTTCGAGGGAGAAGTGGATAGCATCCACTGTCTAGCCGTATCTGACATAATCCTACTGTTGGGAGCATAGTAACAGAGCTCCCAAGAGTAAGCACAACCAATCACCAAATTTCAGGAATTATATACAATTGTTCAGAGTCATATACAATGAAAATATGCTTAGAAGTTATCCCCACAGCCTATAAAGATCCATTATATTATTAACGTATCAAAAAATACATGTCTTCATTGAGAATTATTGTTTGCCAGGAATAGTTGCAAGATAGTTTATATAACTCAAGTCAAAATCTTTTTATTATCCTCTATTATATGACCCAGAGGGTAGTGTTTTAAAAGGACAATCCCTCAAAATGGTTACTGCCATGTTTTAATTTCACAAAGTCCATCCATCTTTTTTTAAAAAGATTTACTTATTTATTTGAGAGAGAGAGAGAGAGCGCATGAGTGGGAGGGGCAGGGGCAGAGGGAGAGAGAGAATCTCAAGCAGACTCTGCACTGAGCACAGAGCCCATTGCAGGGCTCAATCCCACCACCCTGAGATCACGACCTGAGCTGAAACCAAGAGTCCAATGCTTCACCGACTGAGCCACCCAGGTACCCCCAAAGTCCCTCCTCTTAAGAATCTACATATGCTCTAGAAGTGGAAATTACCTCTTCCATGGAATCGGAAGGATTG
Source organism: Zalophus californianus (assembly GCF_009762305.2). Taxonomy (NCBI): domain Eukaryota; kingdom Metazoa; phylum Chordata; class Mammalia; order Carnivora; family Otariidae; genus Zalophus; species Zalophus californianus. The sequence continues at coordinate 132,587,790 of NC_045603.1, forward strand.
GCCATTTATACATATAGATGCCACTTTAACTCAGTTTCCTTGCAAAACAGCACCCGCCTCAGTTTCATCAAGTGGCAGTGAAACCTTTGGCTAGCTGGAAAGCGTTGTCCTTTCAAAGAAGTGCTCCCACCACAGAGCTCCCCGCGGCCCATGAAATGTCCTTCCTGATGCATGTGTCAGAGCCTATGCAAAAGTGCACAGAACGCATTTCCTATTCACCACTCAGAACTCATTCATCAGCATTAAAAGTTTTTGGCACATGCTGAACATTACATAATCATATGTCAGTACAGAAGCTTTTAGCATCTTGTCACTGTTCATGGTGAGCCATCCTCAATGTTGTAATATCACTGATATCTCCAGAAGATAACCCAAAGGTGTCTACTGGCTATATAATTTGTCAGACATTAATAAAGATTGGAACTATCAGAAAACATACAGTATTGATCCTGATAGCAGTTTTGATAAAATTTAAAAGTAGCCTCAGGTGTAGCTCCCTTAGATACGGGTGTTTGTTTGCTTGCTTGCCTGCTTGTTTGTTTTAAGCAAATGACTGAAACTGCCCCACGTGCTCATCTTTTTTAACTATATGCCAAAGACTTGTTAAACTTTCTGACTTCATGGCCAGCTTCTGACATTTGCTTTCTCTTGTTGGAAAAAGTTGCTGTTTTCATTGTGTTATTCCTTGATCCCAGTGAGGGTAACTGAACAAACCTCAAGGAAATTTTCAGGAAAGTCCCAAGAAAACTTTGAAAAGTGTGCCTCCATTAGCAGATAACAGTGTCCAAAGATCCTCAGTCAATTGGTTTCTGAAGACCCTAGCAATTTAATTAAAAAACAGCAAAGAAATCCTGCATTAAATTTTTGTTACTTAAATGCAGTTGCTCCCTGCCAGAGCCCGAGGGTTTTCCCAAACAGTGATTAGGAAAGTGAACAAAAGTGATCCATTTGACCACATTAATTGATCTGTAGAGTGAAATTTCAGAAATCTTTTACTGAGCCAATTATCTAATTTTAAAACTAATCTGATGAAATAATTCAGGGAAAACCCCACAACTTCACTGGGTCCTTCAGATTAATATTTCAAAGCTCTCAAACATCTGGCTTACTTGCCCTTTACAGGATTTTCAACACGGCATTGTTGCGTAATGCATCCCTTCCAGCCAACTGGGTCTACCATCAGCCACATGTATCTTCACCTTCCCTTCTCTTCACCTTTGTCCACCATGTGTCCTGGCCTGACACGCTTTCATTTTTCTCCATGCTCTTCTTGGCTAAAGTCAAGTCATGCTTCACCTTCCCGCATGAAGTTTTGGCAAATAACTTCCTCTCTGAAACCCTATTGTTCTTATCACCCATTCCCCACATCGTACACTCTCTTAGATTACTGCTAGCATTTCATATCTCTATTCCTATTCTTTAATTGACCTCACATAGATTTTCCATCCCCAGACATGTTGTGTATTTGTCTTTATGTCTGTCTAGAGCCTTATGAAATGCCTGGTGTGTGGCCGATGTCAATTATACCCGTCTGAAGGGTTGAACTGATGTAGTTAAATCATTTAATCCGAATACAAAGATAGAACAAGGGACTGTCAGGTAATAGCTGTAAGATAAATAATGTATACCTGGGGTCCAGGAACCTAAAATAGATTTCTAAATCTGACACTAAGGAGACAGTGACTTATATTGGACAAGTCATTTCATCTGCCCAGCTTCATGTTTCTCATCTGTCGAATTGGAAGAATAATAATGACTCTCAGATAAAAAGCTTCTGCACAGCAAAGGAAACAACCAACAAAAGTAAAAGGCAACCTTCAGAATAGGAGAAGATACTTGCAAATGACATATCTGATAAAGGATTAATATCTACAATATATAAAGAACTGATACAACTCAACACCTAAAAAACAAATCATCCAATTAAAAAATAGGCAGAAGATATGAACACACATTTCTCCAAAGAAGATATCCAGATGTCCAACAGACACAGGAAAAGATGTTCATCATCGCTTACCATCAAGAAAATGCAAATCAGAACTACAATGGGATATCACTCACACCTGTCAGAATGGCTAAAATCAACAACACAAGAAACAACAGGTGTTGGTGAGAATGTGGAGAAAGGGGAACCCCCTCCTGCACTGTTGGTGGGAATGCCGAGTGGCACAGCCATTGTGAAAAAATGGAGCTTCCTCAAAAAGTTAAAAATAGAACCCAACAATCCAGCAATTGCACTACTGGGTGTTTACCCCCAAAATACAAAACACTAATTCCAAGGGATACATGTACCCTTATGTTTATAGCAGCATTATTTACAATAGTTAAGATATGAAAGCAACTCAAGTGTCTATCAATAGATGAATGGCTAAAGAAGATGTGAGATATATATATCTAATGGAATATTACTCAGCCATTAAAAAGAATGAAATCTTGCCATTTGCAATGACATGGATGGAGCCAGAGTATAATTCTAAGTGAAATAAGTCAGAGAAAGATAAATATCATATGATTTCACTCATATGTGGAATTTAAGAAAAAAAAAAACAAATAAGCAAAGAGGAAAGAGAGAGAGAGAGAGAGAGAGAGAAAGACAAACCAAGAAAGGTTCTTAATTATAGGGAACAAACCGAGAGGAGAGGTATGGTGGGGGTTGGGTGAAATAGGTGATGGGGATTAAGGAGTGTACTTGCGATGAGCACCAGGGGATTAAAATAAAAACTTAAAAAAAATGACTTCCTTACCTATTTCATTAGATCACTGTGAGAGCCAAATGATATAATGTTTTTAAAAGTATGCAAAGTTAATTACCTTACAAATATGAATGTTCATTGTTAGGCAAAAGAAACACTACCTTTAGAAATCCCATATCAAATGTAGTGAAGAGCTCCTAAAATGATCGATGCTGCTGTTAGTTTTAAGGTATACTGTGATCAACTTTACATAGTGCTGTAGATCAGGTTGCTCTTCTCATTTTACAGATGAAAGTTTGAAGTTTTCTAGAAGCTAGTGATTGATGTAAGGTGAATGACAGCACCAAAATGAGATAAGTTCCTTGCTCTAGTCAGTAGCTTTGAGCCCAGGGGCCACCATGACTTCTTTGTAAATTTTTCCTGAAGCACCATTAAAGCTCTGATTCTTAGGGATACATATAAAAGCAACACTCTGAAAAGACCAATCTCTCCTCTCTAAAGTTCCTAGCACCCTACATCAGTATACATAACGTCCTTGGATCCATGATTGGGCTCCATAACTCTTCTGGCTTCTGGCTTTCTTCTCTGGACTTTTTTTTTTTTTTTTAAGATTTTTATTTATTTGTTTTGACAGAGAGAGAGAGAGCAGGAGAGCACAGGCAGGGCGAGCAGCAGAGGGGGAAGGAGAAGAAGCGGGCCCCCTGCTGAGCAGGCAGCCTGATGTGGGGCTCGATCCCAGGACCCCGGGATCATGACCTGAGCTGAAGGCAGTCGCCTAACCGACTGAGCCACCCAGGCGCCCCGTCCGGCCTTTTTCTAAAGTCCAGATACTTACCATTTCTTAATCGCCAACTTCCTCTGAGACAGTTCCATTTGGATGTCCCACAAGAATGTCACATTGAAGAAAACCAAACCTGACTTGTCATCTCTTCCCTCGCACCCTTCCCAACCTGAAAATGGCAACTCTTTCTAGGTTGTCTATCTCGGACACGTACAACCATCCACACGGCAGCCAAACCCAAAAACTGAGAAGTCGTCCTTGGCCTCACTCTTACTGAAGACTTACTAATTCCTGCTCATTCTGTCTCCTTCCCATCTCATCATGAATCTGCATGTCCAAGAGCTGGGGTTCGCTGTCCACTGCTTTAGATTACCACCACAGTCTTCCAACTCATCGTCCATTCTATGACCAGAAAAATCCCTTTAAGATACAAAGCAAATCCTAGCAATCCCTTTCAACCCAGTGACAATTTCATTGTGCCTCCATTTCCATCCAGCAGGCGGATGAGGATGAACCATGTGTCCAACTCCTTCATAGGCACACAGGACCTCCCTCACCCAGATCATACCTCCCTTCCTTCAAGTCCCACCGGAGATGCCAATGTCCCCCGGAAGATCTCCCTATTAACTCTCTTCTGAAAATGGACTGGGGAGTACCCTACACTTACCCAACTGAGTATTCTCCCACTACCTTGTAATCACCTTCTGTTTGCCTGCACAGCCCAGTAGCTTAAAACCTCCTTCAGAGCAGGACCAATCTTTCACCAAGTTGTTTCAGTTGTTCTTGTCCCCAGAGCCCATCCATGGTATCTTGTGTATAACCCGCTCTCAATAAAGAAGAAGACAATGAAACAAACAACAACAAAAACAAGTTACTCTCCCTTCCTCTCTGCTTACTTTTCTTCATCCTGAAATATTCTCCTTCTTCTGCTCTATTGGATATTATGAATCATGTTTATTTCAGGACATCTTCTTAAGTGAATCTGCTCTTGTCAGTCCTTACTCTGCATCCCTTCTCCATGTGTCTATTAAATGAACGTGTGCTGTGTTTCTACTTTTTGGAACGTTGTAGATAAATTGTGAGGTTGAAGCTCCTGCACATAGCGTCTCCCAGCACCGACTTTGAACTCCTTGGGTAAGCACTGCTGTTCTTAAAATCTTCAGTTCCTCCTGACTTCCTACATTCACCAGCACTCAGTCGCTGCTCATTAAGGACCGTGCGGGATGCGCCATCATCCCATCCAGGCTTCACAACCCAAGCTCTTGTCATTCCTGCATCACTGTGCACTTTTCTGCATTAATTCTCACACAACCTTGACAGACTCTTCATTATGTTTCCATCTAACAAGGAACTGGAGTGTTCACTGACAGGGAGGCAGAGTGTAATGTGCCCAACTAAGAGCCAAGCAGGACTTAAAGATCAAAGATATCCTTCCTCCCTAATCCAGGGCTCCCCCTTTTAGGTTGGACAAACCATTTTCAATACTTTAGGTTTTTCACCTATTAGGAGAAGGATTTGTAAGATTCCTACTAGCTCTCTACAGGGTATATTACAAAAGTAATAATAACCCAAACAAATGACAGATCTGATAACTGATGATAGTCAAAACTGATTGTACCCTCATAGATATAAATCTCTTTAAGATGTTTGCAACACGTTTTGAAAGAAGGAGGGTAAAAACGACAGAGCTAGACCATCAGGTATTTCAGTTTTACATTAGCATGATTTTCTTAAGTCAGGTCATTCCAGTGCTGCCCATGTAGGAGAAATCTGAAAGGCACTCAATGAACTAGCACAGTCTTCCAAGGAGGAAGGACTAGAATCAAATAGAAAATGAATATTTAAACAAACCTCAAACCTTTCAAAGAAGGTATACTACATTGATCCCATTTTCCTATTTGTTCATTTTTTGTGAAAATCCCTATTTAATTTGTTTAAACTATTCTAGGCAAAATGCCCAGGAACCGAGGTAGACACATACATGAGAAAAGGGTAGTAAGCAGATAAGGAGGCTGACCTGAAAAATCCGTGAAGTTAACTCCATTTTTCTTTTGATTTTTTATAGTCACTGACTTCACCACAAAATCAGATGGTGCGGTTTGTGCTCCAAAGGTTCCTTTGTTCCAACAGAGCTATCTACATTAACATCAGAATTATCACTGCCACAAGGAGATTTTTTTTAATCTTACTTTAGTAATAATATTTCAGTGAGAAGGCAGCTGGTAAAAATATGTGTGTGCATGTGTGTATATGAATGTGTGTGTGTGTGTGCGCGCGTGTATATATATATATATATATATATGAATATAAATGTATGTTTTAAACTACAAGATGAAGGGGCGCCTGGGTGGCTCAGTTGGTTAAGCATCTGCCTTCAGCTCAGGTCATGATCCCAGGGTCCTGGGGTGGAGCCTCACGTCAGGCTCCCTGCTCAGGGGGGAGCCTGCTTCACCCTCTGCCTGCCACTTCCCCTGCTTATGCTCTCTCTCTCTCTCTGTCAAGTAAATAAATAAAATCTTAAAAAAAAATACTAAAATAAGATAAAATAAATCACAAGATGAAGTATTTAGATACTTAAAAATTTACTAAAGCTTATTAATCCTAAATCCTATTGATTTCCCTTATTTTCATATGTGGGGCTATAACAATGGTCATATTAGTTTCATTTTTAATCTACATAGTATTCATTTATGCTATATTATTGTCATTAGCTTACATATTTCCTAATTTGGAGACGTTTTGATAGTTTAAAATATGAGGGTCTTATAGATAGTGCTGCTGTGACTATCTTTACTCAAATTTCTCTTTTGTATACATGCCTCACAGTTGAATGATTGGCTCTAGGTCTAGAAAAATAGGGGCGCCTGGGTGGCTCAGTTGGTTAAGCGGCTGCCTTCGGCACAGGTCATGATCCCGGGGTCCAGGGATCGAGTCCCACATTGAACTCCCTGCTCAGTGGAGAGCCTGCTTCTCCCTCTCCCTCTGCCTGCCACTGTGCCTACTTGTGCTATCTCTCTGTCAAATAAATAAACAAAATCTTTAAAAAAAAATAGAAAAATATGTAGCTCTTATTACATCATTCTGGGTTTGTGATCATCAAGATTAAACCAATTTATAAATGCCACCAATGTCTGAAGATAGATTCCCAATAGTCCAGCCCTCAGTAATTTTTTAAAATAGGTCCCTTTGTTTTATTGGGTCAAGTGGCATATCAAGATACCTAAAATCTGCATAATTTTCATTTACCTTACTGTTGATGACAATACATATTGTCACCATGATCCTTTACTACTGCATCTACACAATGGAAATCTATGGACCGCAGCTGTGGGCCAAGCACTGAGTCAAAACTGAAGACCATAAAGAGGAACAAGAACAGCAAACAATGTTGTCCATCCACACAACAGAATACTATGTGACAATAGAAAGCAATGAGCTGGCACATTAACAAAGAAGAAGAATTTCAAAGGCATGACGCCAAGCGAAGGAAGGCAGTGAGAAAGCCGTAGAGTGTATGACTCCATTTACGTGATTTTCTGGAAAAGGCCAAAGCATATGAACAGGAAACAGATCGGTGGTCACCCGGAAGTAGTCACCAGTGCTGGATGATAGAAGCATTCTGTACCTTGACTATGGTGGGAATTGCAGGGCCACCTTACACCTATACCCCTAAAAGTCTGAGTTATACTAAATATAAATGATATTTCAACACGCCTGACTCTAAGAAGTGCCAGTTGCCACCGTGTAGAGTATTTTGTAAGAGTGAAGATTCTTTGGTCAGGCTTCTGGAACTCGTATTTCTTCCATATCCCTTCCTGACTCAGTCGCCCTGCCCTGCATACGTATTTAACCTCTCCGTGCTTCACCTTGCCAATCTTTAAGTGGGGTGTAATATGTCATGGGGTCATTAGGAAAGAAAATTAATGCAAAGCATCTAGGATACTGTAAGAGATCAATAGATTTCCTTTTCTTATTTGAGTGTTACAACAGACTAGTAGATCCTGTCCAGTTGGGAAGCAGGCAAGTGGCCAGAAAAGCCCATTTTGGAAAGAAGAAACTCAAATACCCATTAGTTACAGAAAAATAGTTTTTGCCTAATTATGAGCCAGAGAGATAAATATTAAACACAAACATCACTTTTGCTTACAAAATATGCAGTTTTTCTTTTTCTAACTTTATCATTATTATTATTTAAGAATGAGACCCAGAGTGCATCAGAGCTATTGAGATGAATACGCTTGTATTCCTGGTAGATGTATAACTAGATCTACCTTTACAGAAAACAACATGGCGTCAGGACTGAGGGTCTGAAAGTATTAAAACTCTTCAACTTAGGGGTGCCTGGGTGGCTCAGATGGTTAAGCGTCTGCCTTTGGCTCAGGTCAGGATCTCACGGTCCTGGGATCAAGCCCCACATCGGGCTCCTGGCTCAGCGGGGAGCCTGCTTCTCCCTCTCCCTCTGCCTCTCTCCCTGCTCATGCTCTCTCTCTCTGTATCTCTGTGTCTCAGATGAATAAATCAAAATCTTAAAAAAAAAAGCCTCAACTTAGTCATTTTGCTTTTATATTTTTTAAAGATTATATTTATTTGTTTATTTGAGAGAGACAGAAAGAGAGCACGAGCAGGGGGAGAGGCAGAGGAAGAAGCAGACTCCCCGCTGAGCAGGGAGCCCCGATGTGGTTCTCGACCCCAGGACCCTGGATCATGACCTGAGCCGAAGGCAGGCGCTTAACTGACTGAGCCACCCAGGCATTCCTAGTGGTTTTGCTTTTAAAAATGTTTCCTACAAAAGCATCAATAAAGCCCAGAGGGATTTATGTGCAAGATCAACTATTGTGATTACTTATAAAAGAAAAAGAAGGGCCACTCCCTAAGTATTAGAGAAATTATTTTTGGTATCTGCATACTGCTGCATAAACACACGCACACACACAGATATGTTTGGGGAAATTATTAAATGGGCACAGGAAGAAATGCAGCCCAAACATGAACTTTTTTTGGAAGGCTCAATATCTGGCTCCTGAAGGAAAACTGAAGTTTCTTACATGGGAAAAACTGAGAATTACACTTTGTGCCAAAAGGCCAAAAGCCTAAGGACACTCATGGTGTCCTGGGAAGGCCAAATCTCCTAGAGTAATTAGAGTACAGAGTTCACAGCAAGAAGTGATATGATACAAAATAAAAAATCAGCCTCGGGAGTTTCTAAAAGATTAGTAGGGCATGCTCACAAGCCCAGACTGTATTTTGCAAATGCAAACGATTAGAGCTTTTTTTTTTTTTGAAGATTTTATTTATTTATTTATTTAAGAGAAAGAGCAAGAGAGCACAGCAGGGGGGAGTGGCCAAGGGAGAGGGAGAAGCGGGCTCCCCACTGAGCAGGGAGCCCCATGTGGGGCTCAATCCCTGGGATCATGACCCGAGCCCAAGGCAGACGCCTCACTGACTGAGCCACCCAGGCACTCCCCATTAGAGTTCCTTGAGATAAGGCTTAATACAATTGTTTGACTTTAGAAAGACACCCCTGGTGAGCAGGGTCATCCCATTTTCCTCCTTTGGATATTTACCAAATGGAATTAGATATTAAAAGAAAAAAAACCTTAAAAATTAATAGCAAGAGATAGCTCCTAAGTTGAGCACACCAGATACGGGATTACAAAGTGCAGCAAGATTCATGGTGATTTAAAAACATCTCATTATGGACTCACAAATGTTTGTTGAATCCATTACTTTCATAGGAAGGCAAGCCCATTATTGACATCACCTGTTTTTTGTTGTTTGGGTTGGATGATTTTCTAAGGAAGGCTTGTTTCCTCAACTTTGATCTTTTTTTTTTTTTTTTTCCTACCTTCTAGGCTGTTTTGCCCCACTTTTAGAACACAGTTTAGCTCCTGGGTATTTTGCAAACTCTATTTTTTTCTTCCTGATAGGTTCATCAGCTAATGCTTGTGCTGTTTGGAATCCTAAATCAGCAATCCAGTGAAGGTGAGTTATTCCCCCTTTGCTTCTCCATCTCTGAGTCATCTTTTGCAAAATGGCGGGCACTACTTCCAAAGAGCAGTCAAGGCTTGGAGTGGTTACACCCTGAACAAAACACCGTCTCCTTGCCCAAACGTTTATCAGAAGGCGTTGCAGAAACTCATTAAGTCACTTGAGTCAAAGATCCAGGTGAGTCATTCTGAACCTCCACCCAGTTCAACTTTTCCCTCTGGTAACAATTAATTATATTTTTCCCTTTTCCTACTCCCACCTCCGCCAACATTCAGTCACCTGTTCCACATGGTCACACACACTCACTCTGAGTTTATAAGCTCATATAAGGTTCACTCGCTTGGCACTCACAGGAGAGAGATAAAAAATAAAATGTCTCTAGCTTTTCTACCGAGTGCCTGGAAGTAGGGGGAAAAAAATTAAAAACTTAGTCCTAAAAGTCATGTAACTTAATCTTAAACAGCATTTGCTTTTTGACTTCACGTTTTAACTTCTTGATGAAAGAATGTAAGGCAAACACTCTACATGAAAATATTCCAGTGAAAGGGTGCTATCTTATTAATTATTCAAGTAATTTAATATGGCTTGCCTGGTGAGACCTAGTCTGGGTGGAGGATCCATGAATCTCAGATGTGCGAAAGAGTACTCATAGAAAGTGCATGGGCTCGGGGCACCTGGGTGGCTCAGTGGGTTAGGTGTCTGCCTTCAGGTCAGGTCATGATCCTGGGGTCCTGGGATCAAGTCCTACATCGGGCTCCCTGCTCAGTGGGGAGTCTGCTTCTCCCTCTCCCTCTGCCTCTCCTCCTGCTTGTGCTTGCTCTCTCTCTCTCTCTCTCAAATACGTAAATAAATATAATCTTTTAAAAAAGGAAAAGAAAGAAAGTGCCTGGGCTCTGCAGTTAATCAAACTGGGTTTGAGTATCAGCTCTCTCATTTCCCACCCTATGACTTTAAACAAGTCATTCCACCTCACAGAGCCATGATTTCATCTATTGGACTAACACCTATCTCAGATGGTTGCCATGGGTACTTATTGTAACAACATATTTAATGCTAAGCAGAATGGCTATTCTTTGGGAAGTAATAATGCAACAATAATAAACAATAATAATAAACACTCTGCTAAGCATTCTATCTAAATTAACTCAATCCTCTCAACAACCTCGTGAAGGAGATACAGGTGTCCCTTCAATAATGCAGGTTTAGGGGTGCTGACCCCAAGCACAGTCAAAAATCCATGCATAACTTTTGACTCCCCCCCAAAACTTAACAGCCTACTATTGATCAGGAGCCTTATGGACAACATAAACAGTTGAGTAACACATATTTTGTATGTTGTATGTATTAGATACTGTAGTCATCCAATAAAGTAAGCGAGAGAAAAAATATTGAGAAAAATCATAAGGAAGAGAAAATACACAACAGTGCTATACTGTATTAATGAAAAACAAAACTGTGTAAGGGGATCTGTGTAGTTCAGACCCATGTTGTTCCAGGGTCAGCCATACTACCACTATGCCATTTTACGGAAGGGGAAAGTGAACCACAGAAAAGTGAATTTCGTTATTGAAGATCATAAAGACATGAATTGCGTAAAGCAGATTCAAATCTGGAATCCATGCATTAAACCATAATGCCTCCGGATGCATTCCCTTCTCTCCTTAATGATTATGAAGAAGGTTGGCTGGCAATCTCAAAAGTTCTGTCATCTTGAGGGTTAGTAATTGAGTTGGAAGCCAGCACCTTTCAACCTAAGGCTCCAATTCCTTTCTTGTATATTTCCCTAAGAAACAAAGATAAACAAAAGACATAATAAAGCATTGGATGAGGGTGGACGGTGGGTTTCGAATAAGAAACTAGAATGTTGCACTACTGCCTTGTGATAATGAGGAGCCCAGGTAGAGTGACTAATTAGCTGGTAATGACCTGTTCTGAAATAGTCATATCAGGTCCTCACCCTGCTTTAGAGTCAGATCCACGAGGCTCTGGAAAGATTCTAAGGAGGAAACCATCACTGTGACTAGCACTCGGGTCCACCTTCTCTTCTTCTCAGGCTAACACCTTGCATCCCGGGATGCAACAGCCAGCCCCCACAACACCGTAAAGAAGGCAAAGCGGGATTTTGGTGCTATGTCCCTTTCTTTCTCCCTAGTGTTTCTTCCTCCTACTCACCGACCCCCTCCCATCCACCCTCTGTTGGTGAAGCCACGAATACCTCAAGTGCAGTGACTGTCAAGAGAGTTGACATGCTCTAGCTGGTAATGGAGCCCCCAGAAGTCACCTGGTGGAAACAGCAGCCCACCCTCTCACCCACAAGACAGCTCCTTTCCTTCAGGAGTATCTGTAGACCCATCATAGCCTTCTAAGCCTCCTACCCTTCTGGGGTCATGAACACACTCAGCAAGTCATGCGTCATGCTTCCATATCTAAATCCACAGGTATTTTCCCACACCCACCCAAACAGCTACCCTGGCCTTGCAGTTCAAGACCAACAGCAGTGAGGATAGAGCCAGCTGTAATTGAGGAGATGGGAGGTGTGGATTTGTTATCTGGGCCCCACCTGCTTCTGACCCGAGGCAAGGGGAGCCCTGGAAACCAGTCCAACTCTAATAAGGGAAGAGGCACTGTAGGTCAGGGAGACGTAATGGAAAGAGACACCCTTTCCTTAACTGATCGAATCAGTGATGGGGCTATGAGGTGTTAGGAGCGTGATTACTTTCAATCACAGGGAAAACTTCAGTAGCATGACGATGACAATTATAGTTCACATTGTTGGAGCACTTACCATGCCAGGTATTCTTCGAAACTCCTTCATGGAGTACCTTGTTTAATATCCTGACTACAGTCCTTTGAGGTTGGCACTGTCAGCCCCATTGTAGAGAGGAGAACTCAGGTAGAGAACAGTTAAGCAATCCTTCTCAACTCATGGCAAGTGAGGAAGACGGGATAGAAACCCAGCAGGCAACCGTCAGAGCCCTTGTTCCCAACTCCTTCTCCACAAATAACCAAAGCTGGGACTGGCAAGCTTTGCCTGGGATGACCCAGGTAGTAACTGTTTCAGGCTATGCATTCGGCCCTAATGAACTCAAAGCTGCCATCGACTAATTTAAACCAGGGAGCTTTGCAGCGTTTCAATAAAACTTTATTTATGAACAAGGAAATTTGAATTTCATACCATTCCCCGTGTCATGAAATATTCTTCTTTTGCCTTTTTTCCCCCAACTGATTTAATAGGTATAAACCATTCTTGGCTCACAGGCCCTATGAAAACAAGCAGCAGGCCACATTTGGCCCGCAGGCCATGGTTTACAGATCCCTGATCAAAAAGATTGAAAAAAATTTAAAACAAAGACAATTGGAGAGAAATGTGAATCATGTTCTTTTTTTTTCCCCCTGCCATTTTCACCTTGTATTGATTTCCACCTGAAGGTTATTTCCATCATCCCTTTTCCTATCATTTGAACCCACGCAGGCAACTGCGGAATCTGGTTGGTATCTCCACGTTTAATAAGCCGCGTGGCCTTGAGCAGTTAACATGACTCTTTTGTCACGGCTTCCTTGTTTTACTAACAGTAGTTGTGTCACAGGTTTGGTAGTTGTAGGTATTCAATTACATCATGCATGCTAAGCAATCATCCAGGTCCTCAGCACATTGTAAACTCTCAATAAATGTTAACTCTTATGGCTACTAGAATCATTATCCTTACTACCACTATTATCAACACCATCATCACCCCAACTGAGAAAATGAACATAGCACCTCCCCTGCAGTTCAGCTCTGCAACTCTCTGTTGACTGATGTTCTACCTTGGAAGTGAGTTAAAAAAAAAAGTCCTGTAGGGGTGCCTGGGTTGTGATCCCAGAGTCTTGGGATGGAGCCAAGAATCCGGTCTGGGCTCCCTGCTCAGCGGGGAGCCTGCTTCTCCCTCTCCCTCTGCCCCTCCCCCCTACTTGTGCTCTCTCATGTATGCTTTCTCTCTCAAATAAATAAATAAAATCTTAAAAAAAAAAGTCTTCTAAATATCCTCCCCATTCTCCTCACAGTATCACACCCCAAACCCAGCCCCTACAGGGAAAAAAAAAAAAAAATACGCTTCTGTATTGCTCCATATTCTCAACATTCCAGGGGGAAAAAAAAAATCTCATCTACACAGAATTCTAGCTGTTTGTCTTGGGCTTACTCCCCGGCAGTATCCAGCCACTTTTTTTTTTTCAAGATTTTACTTATTCATTTGCGAGAGAGACAGAGAGAGAACAAGCAGGGGGAGAGGCAGAGGGAGAGGGAGAAGCAGACTCCCTGACGAGCAAGGAGCCCGATGCGGGACTCGATCCCAGGACCCTGGGATCACGACTCGGGCCGCAGGCAGACGCCCAACCATCCGCGCCACCCAGGCGCCCCAGCCACTTTCTGATCTGTACTAATCACCAACCTTTCACTTGCCCTTGACTCTTTGGTGCTTGTTTGCAATGCTCCTGGGTCACGAGAAGAACAAAGAGATACAAAACCTTCATAATGAACCTCTGTGAGTTAGAACAAGCATAACTTTTTTCTTATTTAAGCAGGCCATATGTGTGCAGAAGGCTACTCCGGGATGGTAGGGAAGGCCACTCGTTGACTGAGGCGTGTTGCTTCAACCTCCGAGAACAGCTATCAGCACTGTGAGCCTCATTCTCTGACACTTAGTGAATATTTGCTGTGTCTCCCGCCCTGTGAAGCTCTCGAATCGCTTCTGTGATAGCGACAGGTGAAATGCACACCTAGGATGCTAATGAAGACACGGAAGTGACCACTCGCGATGTGTGGGCCAAGGAGCACTGTGACTCCGCTGTGAGTCCCGTTGGTTAGCTCACACTCCCTGGTTTCCTCGCAGAAGACTTGTGGGCAAGTAGCGCCAGGAAAGTTCATCATTTATCGGCTGGCAGATCAGCTGAGCATGACTTGGTTATCTGATTCTCTATTTCAGAGGACTGATGGGTTATGTTCTCAGAAGGGCATGACAATTCATCAGGAAAAAGAGCCAGCTCTGGTTACCAGAAAATGCCTTACTCGTCATTTTGAGGTTTCCATATCACTGGAGCCAAATGTTAGCACCGGTGGGCTTGAAGAGCAAGAAGGATCCTGGCTGTTTTTTGAGAAAGAAATAGGCTCTTCGGAACTTTTAAAGTGCATTGGTATGAAATCACACCATCATAGCCCAGATAATTTTAGCAGTTGGAAGTGCGCGCAGCAAGGGCAGAGTCTCCAGCGGGCATTAGCAGACAGACGCCCGGCTTCCTTCGTAGGGCTGGCCCCATCTCTTCCAAAGGCTTTGCTACATTTTGTTTAGTCATTAGTTGGGTGAGAGCTTCTCCTGCTTCCCAAACCACCTAGCAGTTATGTGGACCAACTCTGTTGATCAAAGTTTTATTTTATTCCTTTCTGGAGCCACAAAACTACTCAATGTATTGAAACCCTGATGGTGAACCTATTGGCCCAACTAGTTTCTTGATTTAGTTGTAAATTCAAGAACTCTAAGCAGTGAATAGAGAGATCACTGGGCACAAGAATTCTGCCTCTTCTTTTTCCCAGGAAATCAATCTCAGACGAAAATGTGATGTAGGCAGAGTTTACCTCCATGCGTGGCCACCTCTGAGCCCACCTCCTCACTGTTACTTCCTTGCAAATACCTCCCTGGGGCCCAATCTCTCTTAGTGAACACCAAGAAGGTGATGCTGGAGTATTCACTCTCCCTTCCAGTATGATGTGATGTTTTATTTTTTTAAAATTACAATAATGCTAATGCAAAGCAATAAATATCCCATAGCAGCATCTCCCACATTTATAATAAGACAGTGGGGATAAAGCTTCCTAGTAGAACCCTTCCAGGGACCTCTCCTCTCATACCAACAGACAAACAGCCCATCTTCACTTCCTCCACCAACATGTGTATGGCCATTTTGCTGTAAGTTCACAATCTGTTACCCAATTTGGGGGGCATAATAAGAGAGATTAATGCCTGTTGTGAACAAAGGTTTATAAAATCTTTTTTTTTTTGAGATTTTATTTATTTATTTGAGAGAGAGCATGAGCTGTGGGGAGGTGCAGAGGGGGAGGGAGAAGCAGGCTTCCCGCTGAGCAGGGAGCCCCATGTGGGGCTTGATCCCAGGACCCTGGCGTCATGACCTGAGCCAAAGGCAGACACTTCACTGACTGAGCTACCCAGGTGCCCCAGGTTTATAAAATCTCACCAGGAATTAACAGATAGTAGTAATGCAACTCCCCATTCCCTGTCAGAAGATACAGGGGATCTTTGAGAACATCTCCTCTCTCTCTCTCTCCACCCTTCACCTCCCCGCACACGTGCAGAGACTTGATGAAAGAGTAATGGGGATAGAGAATCCTGGTGTAGAAAGGCAGCAAATTCATCTTTGTTCAGAAACATCCTTGTCTCTTACTTCATTATCAAGAACGCTACCTAAAGAGTGGCTGACATATACTAGTCACTCAATTACTATTTCTTAAATGGCCAAAAATGTGACTAATTTATCAAGTTTTTGGAAGCAATATGAAGACACACTTTTTTTTTTTTTTTTTAATTCTGGGGGCCTTGTGAGTTAAAGCCTAAAGAAATTCTTACTCAAAAAGTTTAAGTATCAGGAGCCAATAAATGGTTCTCCCGTACATTGCTTCGAGTGCTTATATCCACTCTTATTTTCCCATCTGAAAAAAAAAAATGAAGTATAACAAGCCAAAAGAAATGAAAGCTTATACCCACATAAAAATTTGTACACAAACATTTATACTGGCTTTATTTGTAGTCACCAAAAACTAGGAACCATCCAAAGGTCCCTCATATGCAGAATGATACCTACACTGACTGTGGTACATCCATGCAGTGAACATTACTGACAGAAAGGAGCACACTACTAATACACGCAAGAACACACATGAACTCAAAAGCATTATGCTAAGTCAGGAAGAAGCCAGAGTTAAAAGGCTGCATATTATCAGGGAAATCCAAATCAAAACCTCAATGAGATACCACCTCCCACCAGTCAGAATGGCTAAAATTAACAAGTCGGGAAACGACAGATGTCGGCGGGGATGCGGAGAAAGGGCAACCCTCCTACACTGTTGGTGGGAATGCAAGCTGGTGCAACCACTCTGGAAAACAGTATGGAGGTTCCTCAAACAGTTGAAAATAGAGCTACCATCCGATCCAGCAATTGCACTACTGGGTATTTACCACAAAGATACAAATGTAGGGATCCGAAGGGGTACATGCACCCCGATGTTTATAGCAGCAATGTCCACAATAGCCAAACTGTGGAAAGAGCCAAGATGTCCATCGACAGATGAATGGATAAAGAAGATGTGGTATATATACGCAATGGAATATTATGCAGCCATCAAAAGGAATGAGATCTTGCCATTTGCAACGACGTGGATGGAACTGGAGGGTGTTATGCCGAGTGAAATAAGTCAATCAGAGAAAGACATGTATCCTATGACCTCACTGATATGAGGAATTCTTAATCTCAGGAAACAAACTGAGTGTTGCTGGAATGGTGGGGGGTGGGAGGGATGGGGTGGCTGGGTGACAGACATTGGGGAGGGTATGTGCTATGGTGAGCGCTGTGAATTGTGCAAGACTGTTGAATCACAGATCTGTACCTCTGAAACAAATAATGCAGCATATGTTAAGAAAAAAGAAAAAGAAGAAGAAGATAGCAGGAGGGGAAGAATGAAGGGGAGTAAGTCAGAGGGGGAGATGAACCATGAGAGACAATGGACTCTGAAAAACAAACCGAGGGTTCTAGAGGGGAGGGGGCAGGGGAATGGGTTAGCCTGGTGATGGGTATTAAAGAGGGCACATTCTGCGTGGAGTACTGGGTGTTATGAATGAATCATGGAAACAATGAATCATGGAAAACTACATCAAAAACTAATGATGTAATGTATGGTGATTAACATAACAATAAAAAAATTTTTTTAAAAGGCTGCATATTATGATTCAATTTATATGACATTTTTGTCAAGACAAAACTACAGAAACCATCATTGCCAGTGGTTGGGGAGGAGGGATTGACGGAAAAGTGGTAGAGGGCATCAGTGGGCATGATGGACTTGCTTTACATCTGATTGTGATGGTGGTTAGTCAACTGAACACACTTGTGAAACCTCATGCAGAAGTGAGCCCTAAAAAGGAGGAATCATACTCTGTATAAATTACACCTTAACTTATAAAAATGAAAGTAATTATAACAATGCTCCACAGCTCAGTAAGATGGACAGATTTGTGCAGGTATTCAATTTTGGTCCTGCTAAAATGTACCCCATCCCCTTTTTTGAGCTTTAAATTTGGAACCAACAAAGGCGGCATCTCTTTTGGGAGAGGAATACTCTGGAGATTTGGTTACCCTTGCAGGGATTTTATGTTTGGAGGCATTATTGAGGGGACCAAGGATGTAATATTGTAAGGACTTATGGATCCCCTAATATTCCGATCCACCATGATTGTACTTTTTACCTGGCTAGAGTGTAATAAGGATAAATTAGTTAATGGGTACAAAGGATTTTGAAGATGAAAAGCACCTGATGAGTTCTAGAAGCACCATTGTTAATGCTGAGACGGGACTGGAGGCAAAAGCATTTTCAAAGGCAGGACCTGGGCAGGTTTTTCTATCACTTTGTGTTCATTTTCTAACCAGCTCTCACACAGCAATTACACAGCTTTGTACCTTTGTGCTGAAGCGTAGACCACTTGAAAGAAGAAAGGCTCTGTACAAATGCTACAGAAACAATAGTGAGCTGGGCCAACCGGACAAGTCAAAGCCAAGAGCAAAGGTGTGAAAGTAAATAACTTAGAAATAAATAGAGCAAAACATATTATGAATTGCAGAACATCCCACCTTATTGAACAGATGCATGTTCCAAAGTCCACTGCATGCAGAGAATTATTCTACTAAAAGTTTATTATGGAGAAATAAAGAATCTCTTTATAAGTAATCTGATTTGAAAGAATGTGATGGTGAAGTTCAGAATTCTATAGATTAAATTTCTTACAAAAGGCCAAGGTCTTCATTGGAGAGATCTGCCACCTGAAGATTGATGCGTCCAGATTCACCATTCATACCTTTTCCCTCAAACACAGTGAGCACAGTAAACACAGCTAAGTGCCATCCGCAGATGATCCCAACCCTCACACCACACTTTTTCTCCCAAATGGTTGCACTTATTGTCTTAATTTTTCTCTTTTTATTTCCCCTGCCTCTTCTCTGATTGAAGTACAAAGCCATAGCAAGGACCTGGCCAAAAGCCAATGAGTCTGAGGGAGAAGGAGGAGAAAAAAGAGGTTTGGAGATAGATATCCTGGTCATTAGTTGAGTCATTAGACTTTCCACCATAAGAGCCCAACAAATGAGCCTGCAGGTATTCCTGCTTAACTGAAAGAGCAGAACGAAGGAACAGCCCTCATTTTTTTACCTCAATGTTGAATAAAATGATTGGAAGGATGGGTGTCTACACAATTCTGATGGACAACATGGCAGAGTGAAAAATTTTACGGGCCCATGTATTATGAAATCTGAATTCTGCCGTTAAATAGCTGGTGGACATTGTACAAGGCTTGTGGTCTCTCTGGACCTCAATTTCTTCATCTGTGAAATTAGAGTATTTCATGAGATAACCTCGAGGATCCGTTTTCAGTTCTAAAGTCCAGATTCTATTTGCTCCCCTTTAGGGTAAAATAGCTATTTGTGAACCTAGAAATAACTCCAAGATTTGTCTTTCTTCATTCCCCAATTTTTGAAACAAGCTAACAGGAAACAGCACCATGATTGACACTGCAATTGTTAGTTCCTTTATTTTTATATAGAATGGGAATCTCATATTGAGCCTTAACTACACCCACCATTCAAAGACATGCCTGGGTGCACTTACAGAACAGATAGAATAAACAAACAAACAAACAAAAAAAACCAAAAACGTTATTTGCAGGCAGGCTGAGGAGACTCCTGTTAGAAGATTATTCCATACAGTCAGAAATCGTGCAAAGTAGACCTAATTGGAAAGCGTTACCTTTAGAAGAGCAAGTGATTCTGACAGCCTGGTGTCTGGCACTTGGATCTGTCTACCAGCCGAGCCCCCGTGAGATTCTTAGTCAAGCTACCCAGTGTAGAGAAGAGTGACATTCTTTAGCATTATGTAGCATAAGCTCCTTGAGAACACCAAAAGATCTGTGGAGGAGGAGAAATGGCGGTATTTCCTGGCTGAACTGACTGCCTGGAAGCCACAACCATGTAGCTGACTGTCCTAGTAGGACCCATCGCAGCAATGCACACCCGGAGCGGCAGGGACACCAGCAGTCAAGGGTTTCCAGCCAGGAACAGGCTGAAGCTGGATCAACGTGACTGGTTCCCCATCCCAAGGGAAGGCACACAGATGGGGTTTTTTTCGAGGGGAGATTGGTGAGTAGATATGAAATGTCCCTGCCAACATCCAGTTGGATGGGAAGTAACTGGTCCAGAGGACTACAAAGGAAACAGGAGTGTGACTCAATAAAATTCAGGTTGTATCTGTGTCTTTAATTGGCCAGGTTGCCATAATACTATTATTTTCACAGAGGAGATCATAGGAGAGGAGCTACCATTATTAATCCAATTCACTATGTAAGTACTGGAGAGAAGGAGATATACTCCATGTAAGTAAATACTGAAAGAAAACCACAGAATTCCTTCTCTGCTCTCAGTTGAATGCTAGGGGTTTCCTGATGCCTGTTGGGAACGGGGAGACCCTCCTGAGCCTCACCTTTCCCTTCCCCCAATTTTTCATTCCCTAATTTGGCTTCTGTGTATCTGTATCATCCGATGTTACAATATTACCTTGAAAAGTTTTTTTGTGTATACATAGTGAAAAGAGCCATCCCATTCAATTAGAGGTTTAAGGGATTGAGGATTTAGATAAACTTAGTCCCTAACTTCAAAAATATTTTAAGTCAGGGGCACCTGGTGGCTAAGTTGTTTAAGCACTGGCTCTTGGTTTCGGCTCAGGTCATGGTCTTAGGGTCCTGAGATGGAGCCCGAGTCAGGCTCCACACTCAAGGTGGAATCTGCTTGAGATTCTCTCCCTCTGCCCCTCCCCTCGTGTGCTCTCTCTCTCTCTCTCTCTCTCTCAAGTAAATAAATAAATCTTAAAAAAAAAATCTCTCTCCCTCTGCCCTCCTACCCCCCATGCTCGAGCTCACTCTGGCTCTCTCTCTTTCTCCCTCTCTCTGAAAAAATAAATAAATCTTAAGAAATATAATTTAAGTCATATTTTATACTTCAGGGGAACTTATCAAGAAGAAATTTGATGCCTGCGAAATATAATCGCAAGCCTATGTATTATAACAGAGCAAAGATTCATAGAAAAGATACTGAGCTTGTTTACAAGAAAAATCAAATCATGAAATTAGAATTAGCTTCCACACAGTTGGTATTATGTTGTTTTAGAACTATAATTTCTCTCTCCCCTCCTCCCTTACCCCTCTGTCTCCACTCCTCTCTTTCCTTATCTCTAGGAAAACCTTTCCGTAGTATCATCTGACATTTTGTAGGGAATCTAGGTCTTATCCACACTAGTGATGACTCCCATAGATTCTGAAGCATTTAAGTGGTCCAGATATAACTGGCATCCTTCCATTCCAGTCAACAGGCCGCTGGAACTCGGGAGCTGGGGTGAAAGTGCAGGTCAGATGTTCCTGCCCCTATGTGATCCCCTAGCCAGGTCACTCACCCCTTCTTTCATTCATTTCATTTTTATTTTTTCCATTCAATCTTTGTTTCAACAAATGGTTTTGAGTCCAACTATTCATGAGATGAAATGCAAGGCACCTTGTGATTTACTTGTGAATTTTATCATGTTCTACTTTATTATCTTAGCTGTCCTTTATTAAGGCATTACTATGGGCCAGGAACTAGACTGGGCACTTCATATGCATCCGTTCATTTAATCTTGAAAGCCAATCTGTGAAGCCTAGGTACCTTCCATATTTGACAGATAAGGAAAGAGGCTCAGAGGATTCAGTGGCACCATGGGTAGATAGAAGAGACTTGTCTTCCTGATTCCAATGGCTGTTATTTTTCTAGAACATAAACTAAGTAACATCAGAACTACTCTGATGGAAGCAGAGTTCAGGAATTTGGAGACCCCTCAGCTCATATGCCCCACTCCAATGTGAAAACCACTGTCCTCCATAACCCCTTTAACCTTAACTGCATAATTGAAGATTTTCAGGGTTTCCCAATCTGAAGATCTTCAGGCTTCCCCAATCTTAAAACCACTGCCCTCCATAACCCCTTTAACCTTAACTGCATAATTTAAAATCTCTTCAAAAATGAGACTAGTAGCTTATTAATTGTATTAATTTCCATAGCATCTTGCTCTGGGCCATGAACGTGGAGGGTGCTCAGTAGAGAGGGGCTGAATTCTTCAACTCTCCGCTGTACAGAACGTTATGCCAGAGAATGACTATCATCCTTAGTGAATTTCCACAGCCGTTGGGTTTGATCGCTGCTATCCATGAAGATGAGCGAATTCACTTGAAGGTAAGACTTTAGGACATAGTTTCTAGGAACAGGACTTCATAGCATCAGAAATTTCCAGAAGCTGGGTCTCTTTGGGTTTGTGTGTGTGTATAATATCTCTAAGTAGAGTTTACAAAGAACCAGAGTAGAAATATCTAATTTCAACTGCTGTTTTTGTAAAGTATCAGGTATACCAGGAGAGCTCGTGGCTACCTCTTCGGGAAGAGCAAACTGGCATTAGGAAACCAGTCATCAGGATAGAGAGATATGAAAAAGTTTACTCTGGTGGTTTCTGGAGATTGGGAGAATGGTCTGAATGAGGCAAGCGATGTAGGGCAGACATCTAGCTTCGTCCAGCGCCTAATCCAGCCGTTGGCATGCAGAATGGCAGGTAAACAATTTCAGAGAGAAGTGTTGCCCGGCTGCATTCCAAGGAACCCTGGCATCCCAAGATGGTAAGAGGCCTAAATACAAAAAAGATTCTAGGGCGCCTGGGTGGCTCAGTCCTTAAGCATCTGCCTTCGGCTCAGGTCATGATCCCAGGGTCCTGGGACTGAGTCCCACATCGGGCTCCCTGCTCAGCGGGAAGCCTGCTTCTCCCTCTCCCACTCCCCCTGCTTGTGTTCCCTCTCTCACTGTCTCTTTCTCTCTGTTGAAAAAAAAATAAATAAAATCTTAAAAAAAAAAAAAGATTCTATAGACAAACAGTTTGGGGAAATATAACCACCTATATCTGCTCTTAGACACTCTTGATGCATTTGAAAAACTAAAAGTCTCCAGAAGACTTGCTCATGTTTACCAAACTTACTTAGCCTTAGAAACATTTTTCAAGGACTACCAATTACCATCTTGCAGAATACTAGCTTTCATTATACTCATTTTTGCTACTTGTATGTAACAGAATGCTATTCTTCAGTTAGTGCCACCCATAGGCATTGGTCTTGGTCTAGGAAAGCAGAAATAGCTGCAGGCCTGCTTGAAGTTTGATGATAGACCAGAGGAGACTGAGACAGGTGTTGGTAAACTGGCCCCTAGGGCCAGAGGGCCAAACCCCCGCTGTCTCATGTCATTATAAATAAAGTTTTATTGGAACTAGGCCACAGCCTTTCATTTGCAAATGGTCTTTGTCAGCTACAAGCAGAGTTAAGTCTTTGTGACAGCAATCATGTGGGCTACAAAGCCTAAAAACTTACCATCTAGTCCTTTGCAGAAAATGTTTGCCTATCCCTGGTCAAGAACATCTCATTTCTTTTTTTTTTTTTTTTAAAGATTTTATTTATTTATTTGAGAGAGAGAGAGAACGAGAGATAGAAAGCAGGAGAGGGAAGAGGGTCAGAGGGAGAAGCAGACTCCCCGCTGAGCAGGGAGCCCGATGCGGGACTCGATCCCGGGACTCCAGGATCATGACCTGAGCCGAAGGCAGTCGCTTAACCAACTGAGCCACCCAGGCGCCCAAGAACATCTCATTTCTACTTAAACCATCTTTCACAAAAACTTGAATTTTGAAAACAATTACATCAACATTTCTACCTTTAATTTCTCTCTTAACTCCAAACTCCCGTGCATATTTATTTCCTGGTGTGCCTTGCCATATTTCCCATGTGAGAAACAATTCCCAAGAACTGTGGAAATAATCCCGGTTTGTACAGCCCATGAGTACAGCCTGAATGAATGAACCGATTCTTAATTGTTTTTTTTTTTTCTCCTTTCCTATTTCTACTTTTGTTCAGCTCTTTAGTCCCTTCAGTGACACTTCCTACTCTTACCTTCCAAGGCTTTCCAGCTCAAAGAAATATTCTAAAGGACCCTAGCACTAGTTCTGACACAAATAACACCTTCACAGTACCCTCCACAAAAATGAAATACAAAGTGTAGTCTCTCGCTCCACGTGGAAGGTGGCATGTTTGTGTCACCACCCAATTTGGGCTCCATTTGCCAAGCTCAGTCGACCCTCTATTTAAATGTGCTAACTGTGACAACACTTTAGCAACATAAATAAAAGTTGAATCCCAGTGCAATTTGTCAATGAAATCCACTGGGAGCATCTTTCCGCAGAAGAAAGTCCCAGAGCTGTTCCTTTAAGGAAACATGTGGATTGTGCTCTTTGCTTCTTCCAATATTCAAAATTAAGCCCCTCCAAATGGCTTCCACACTGAAGTTTATAACCTCAGCCTACACAAGTCCAGTGCAAAAAGATCTACAGCCTGCAGGCAGAGCGAGGAAGCTCTTTAAAGATGAATCATTTTCATAAATGAGTGCAGGGGGAGGTCAGGCCAGAGGACAAGGAAGCTTCCATGTGTGCCTGAGATAAGGCCCCATCCATCCTCCTCTTGCTGTCGGGTCTTGATGGGTGAACATTGCCTTGAGCTCCCATAAAACATGTTGTTTGCAGAAAACTTGCAGGTGGTTCATAAAAAAGTCCAAACTGTTACCATGAAATTTATCTCCCACTGCGGGATCTGTTTATAATAGAAACGAAGGATCTCAAATAGAAATTAAGTATCTCAGACTGACTTATATTGGCTGGGAGGATTGAAAAATTCAACCTGCTTCCCAATCGTTGCACTAAAAACGTCAAAGTATTTGTATTGATGACATCTTGACAAGATACAAGTATGTTCAAAAGAAAAATAATGTGCATTGTGTGCACAACCCTTTATCCCTAGGGTAAAAATAAGCTAGGTGAGATTTTATTGGGAGAATTTAATCAGACTACTGAACTCTTCATCACATTTTATTTCTGAAGAGTGTCAAGGATCTGTTATTTACAATTTTCCCATCTGTATGGTCAAAGTGAAAAGGGCATCTCAATTTTTTTTTTCAGTTGTTAGGAGACGTTTATTATCTTGAAGCCAAAAAGAGATTGGGGCAATAGTAATGTTGGCCATAATTTGAGTTATCTCCATACGGAAATTGAAGAGAAATGCTGAGACAATTCACGCAGACAATTCAGACCCTAAAACCTCTGGTACTTGAAATAAGAAGATAAGTGAGGGAGGAGTGCTAAATTTTGTTCGCGTTTGTAATTGACTCAATTTATCACATCACATATACCTGCATGGTGGTTTCAAGTTGCTAGAAATAGTTGTCATAAATTTTGAATTGATGAACTTAGCATATCTACATGGCAGAATAGTATGCTGAGGATAGTTTACAGAATCCAAGGATGTCAGAGCTGGAGGGGATCTTGGGGCTTATGCAGCCCAGGATTTCCACCTCTGAGCACAGACACGGAAAGCAAATGTCTGCAAAAATAAGGCTTGCATGTTCCCTCTACTTTGTCGGTAGCTGTGGTCTGGGTCCTCAGCCCCCCAACCCGCACACCCAAACCTCTCCTCATTCCTTCACTGCGGTCCTCAGGTGAAGTGGGCTGAGCAGCACCATACCTAGTGCCACACCTTTATTTGACATATGTGTGTCATGAGACCAGCTTTGAGCTATATCAAGAAACCAGCAATGTTCCTCCAACACCTTCTCAGTGCTGTTGTGTTTCACTTCTCTTTGTTTTTTAAGATTTTATTTATTTATTTGGCAGACAGAGAGACAGTGAGAGAGGGAACCCAAGCAAGGGGAGGGGCAGAGGGAGAGGGAGAAGCAGGGTCCCCGCTCAGCAAGGAGCCCGATGTGGGGCTCGATCCCAGGACCCTGGGATCACGTGTTGTGTCTCATTTCCACCTGCCTCCAACCCCACACTCTGGCCATCCTAGCCACACTGAATCACTGTAGCCCACCCTCGTAAGAGGTCCTGTGCTCTCTACCCAGATACTCCGCGCTCCTCCTAATTTCATGCAAAATTAGCATTTTGTCCATGCCCCATTTCATTGCTCACTGCCAAGAAAACATGTCTAAGGGCTTAATAGTTCTAGGACTTAAGGCTTCCCTCTTTGTAGTAGTAACACGTTGAATGCGGAGAAAGGGGATAGGTGATTCTGATAATTCTGATCAAATGTGCTACCCCAAAAGAGTGCATTTATAATTACGGAGTTTCAGGCCTTGTGGTAACCAGAAGAGGAACATATTTGGAAATAAGGGGTCTTCTCAGGACTTTAAGTGACCACCTGTATATATATTTATAATTTCAAATGTTTAAAATGTTAAGTTGCAGGAATCTACCAAATCATGTCCTCAATGGCCTTTAATTATTAGTATTCTCCAAAGCAGATAACTTGGGGATGAGTAATATGCTGGAAGGCAGTATTGTCTGCATCGTTGAATGATTGATATTTGTGATTTTAAAATTGTCAAATAGATATGACTTCATCAGCCTGCTAGTCTTATTGCTTCAAGCAGGATTCTATTTCAGATGACACAAATGAGTTACTTTCCTAATCCTAAAGACCTCAATGAAAAGATTTCTCCTCAATCCCTCTCTTATTTCAGTGTTCAATAGCACACACTATCATGGAACTCTTTCCAACCTAAGCCCCTCCCATGACAAAGAATGAGACAAGATTGAGACTCATTCATTTCCTGAACAAATATACTTTGAGCTCATCCAACATGCAAATAAAGTGTTTCATGTAGTCTAAAATCAAGCAAGAAAAAAAAAGACAAATTTAAATATTTTTGTCAGTTGTGCTATACAATAATAACAAATAAGTTAGAACTTATATAATGCTTACTAAATAACGAAAAGTACTATGTTAAGGATTTAATTAAGAAGAATTTACTCCTACAGCAAAGCTATGGAGCGCTATTATTCCCACTTCACAGAAGAGAAAATTGAGGCTTAGGTGAAGTTATTTGCTCAAGGTCATCTAGCTAGGAAGTGGCAGAGCTGAGAGTTTATCAAATGAAATTTCAAGCTTTTTAAAATATTTTCAATATTTCCCACTTCCATGACCTCAAGGAACCCACTAATAATTTTTATCTAGAGGAAAAATAAACCTACTCTACATTTCAATGTGTCACACAAATGTCTCCATTTGTTTTCAAGCTGTCTTGGTCTTAGCTCAGCTTCTGAAATGGTAGTTCTCAAAGGATGTGTATGAAGGACACTAGACTGGACTATGATACCGCTATACTAATCATCTTGATGTTTTGCCAATTGAGGCTTAGTGCTGAATTGCTAATATAGTAATCTGCATTGATCCAAAAGAAAACCATCAGAAAAAAAAAAAAAACCCCAGGACCCTATTTTCCCATGCCCAACCCATAGGAACATAGTTGTATTTCTTCCCACCAGACAGGCGCCAGATAAACATTCCTGAATTTTTTCGACCTTTAGAATGGTTTTGATAAAATTGACTTAAGTGAGTCATTGTCCTAATTTACCCACCCATTCTCCAAGTTTTTATTGAACACCTATGATAAAGCACAAAACACGTTAGGAAATAGAAAGATGAGCCTAATGCCAACCCTGTCCTCAAACTGTCTTATAGTCAATGAGGGAAGTCAGATAAGAACATCAATAAAAATAATAAAAGTGGGAGAGGCCACAAGAAAATAAACTCCCAGTTTGGAGGTGATCAAATTAGGCTTTGTGGTAATGAGGCTTTTGAGTCAGAATTTGAAGGGAGGGAGAAATAAATACACATTATATCAAAGTCTAGCAAAGCAAAAAGACTGTTTGATATATAAGAACAAAAAACTTTTTTTTTAACAAAAAATGTAGGCTTCATTAGATCTTGTGGCAGTCATGCAGGGGCGCCTGGGAGGCTCAGTCGGTTAAGCATCTGACTCTTGATCTCAGCTAAGGTCTTGATCTCAAGGTCGTGAGTTCAGGCCCTACATTGGGCTCTGTGTTTGGTAAGGAGCCTGCTTAAAAAAGAAAGAGAGATCTTCTTACAGTCATACAAAGGAGTCTGAATTTTAAACTCTTAGAAGGAGGAATTCATTAAGGATTTTTTGGGACAGGGTGGGGGTAGACATTAAAGTTTTGCATTAGTACTACTGGTCCATCTTACACCAGCCATCAACACTTCCTGCAACAAAGAATATGTTCAGTATGTGTTTGATGATTTGTTGGGTCAGCACAGGGAATTGGGAAGAGAGACTATCAGAGCAGTCAAGGGATATTTTTTTAAAGCCCAAACTAGGAAAGCGGAAATGCAGAGGGAAGAACAGATGAGAAAGATCTTATAGAAATACAGGTGACATAATTAGATATCAGATATCAGGTGATGGAGAAAGATAAGAAAGAATCCAATATGAGTCCTCCATTACAGATAGGAGAGTCGTAATGTTGTCCAATAGCATGACATATTAGAAATATGATTTCTAGCTGCCCAAAGCTTGTCACTTTTGTAAATATTGGTCTGAACCTTCTTAGCCCACAATTTGTACAGATTCCATCTGCAATAAAACATCATATGATCCAATAAGACAATAGAGGCAAAGGTGGCCAGATGTGTATTGCCAAGGATATGTGCAGATCAATATTAAAACTCTGCAGTGAGAAAGGACAATATTTGGGGAACGAGGAAGAGAAACACTTGCAAAACAATTGGTTTGTTATTCAAAAGAATTATTTTGCTCTAGCAAGTTGCAATCACTCTCTTGGAGAAAACCAACCAAAAAAAGTAAAAAAGATACAAACAATGAAGAAGATTATGCAAGTAGACTTCATTCTAGGTTGAGTCATATTTTTGAGGAGAAACGTGGGAAATATAGTTTCAAATCAAGCTAATACAGCCAAGAAGGAATAATGGCAACTAAATTTCCCTCCTGCCTGAAACAACCAAAAACAAACAAAAAATGGATAAAAACATATGTAAGAATGGTCTGTAAGATCATGTATATCAGACAGTGAAGAGCAGTCATCCTCGAAAGATGAGAGGCAAACAGGATGAGCTCTCCGGGAGTCCCTGCTTTCCGCCCTGAGGCAGAAAAGGCCATAGTGCAGGGAAGGACAACTCAGGTGAAGCTTGGCGTAGTCCATGAGTTATGGAGATGGAGGTGCAGCTCTGAGAAGAGCAAGGTGGTCCTGTTCTAAGGACACAGCATCAAAGAAGAGAGAGCTGTTGAGAAAGAGACATTTGCAGGGGATCCCCTCTGGTACTGAACTGAGTATTGATCATCTCCTGCATGTGATGAAGCAACCCAATGCAGGCAAAGAACCATCTAAAAGAATTTAGAAGAGGTAACAGAGCCTGGCACTCTAATAGTGTTGGAGATCGTTCCCATGAGCCGGACTGGAAAGCTTAAAGATGCGCAGGGCATTGGGTAGAGTAATAAATGGGTTTCTCCTCTGTAGTGGGGTATAATTATTTCTAGAATGAGCACGGCTCCAATCCACCTAACAAATCTTAACAGCAACAGCCAGAGACTCAAACTGTTTCTAAGTAACTTGACTGCAACCTAGAACAAAGTTAAAGAATGCTTATAGAAATAAAAGAAATATCCAGCACCCAACAATATAAATTTCACAATGTCTGGCATCTAATCAAAAAGCACCAGGCAGGAAAAGGAGACAAAATATGAACCATGCTGAAGGGAAAAGTCCATCAATCAAAACATACCCAGAACAGACACAGATGTTAGAATTAACAGACAAGGACATTAAAACCATTATAATAAATATATTCCATTTGTTCAAAAGTTAAGCAGAAAGATGGAAAATATTAAAAAGACCAGGATCCAAGTTCTAGAGATGAAAACATCAATGTGTGAAATGGAAAACTCGCTGGATGGGATTAATGACCAATAAGATGTCCTAGGAGAAAAATTAATAAACTCAAAGACATATAATAAAAACTATTCAAAATGAAACACACAGAGAAAAGAGAATTTAAAAACAAAAAGAAGAGCATATCACTGAGCCGTGGGAAAATTTCAATCAACCAGATACATGTGTCATTGGAATCTCCAAAAGAGAAGAGGGGGGAGGAAAATTACCTGAAAAAAAAATTTAATGGTTGAAATTATTGAAAATTTCACAAAACCTGTAAACCCTTAGATCCAGGAAGTTCAACAAACCCCAAGCACCAGACACATGAAGAAAATCAGACCGAGGCACATTTATAAGCAAATTGTTCAAAATCAGTGATCCAGAGAAAATCCTAAAAGCAGTCAGAGGAAAAGTTACATCTCATACCTCAATATATTAAGAATGATCAAAGATGAAGATGACAGCAGATTTTTGTCCAGAAACAATCCAGTAAAGAGAAAAAGATCAACTTTTTAAAGAAAAAGAGAGAAATCCATATGAAGACAACCGCACATTAATAACATTTATTCAGCAAAGAAAACAAACAAACAAACAAACAAAAAACCCTAAATCTTTTAAGTACAAAAGGATGGTGTTGGATGGTGAGCAGACTAGAAAACCCTTAGATTCCTCAGCTGCCTAGCAAAAGGTTTGAATAATAATCTCTACTTTTTCATTCAGTTCTAACTTTTATGACTTTGCTTATTTCTTTGACTTCCACACACCCCTATTAAAATTATAATAACCTCTACAGCTTGGCATGATCTACACAGAATAAAAAGTACCAGATTTCCCCGATTTGGAAATATCTAAAATTTTGCTTTAAATATTTTTTGGATCTAGACACCTCTAAGTAAATAACGATGAACAAAACAAAGCCACACAGTGAGTACTGTTAAAAGACCTAACTATGCCTGGGAAGCTAACACTACACAGAGGTGACCCATGAGCTGTGTTGAGGTTGAGGAGATCCCTCCACACTGGCAAGGGTGCTGACAGGGATGAAGTCCAGTGTGTGCAAAGGTGCAGGAGTGACAGAGAATATTCTTGTCACCAAAGTGAGCGCAAATGTCAAGAGTCCCAGTACATCTTGCAGACTGGCATCCAAGGAAGCTTGACTTCCTAACAGGGACACCTGTTTAGTCATGAAGGAGTTTCCACGTCATGTAAAGAGGCTGGTTTCCAGTCTGCGAGTAGTAAGGAACATTGGAAGGATTTACTTTTGGTACAAAAGGAATGTATGCTTTCATAAAAAAATTATTTTTGTATTATGTTATGTCAGTCGCCATACAGTACATCATTAGTTTTTGATGTAGTGTTCCCATGATTCATTGTTTGTGCATAACACCCAGTGCTCCATGCAGTACGTGCCCTCCTTAATACCCATCACCGGGCTAATCCATCCCCTCACCCCCCACCCCTCTAGAACCCTCGGTTTGTTTCCTGGAGTCCATCGTCTCTCATGGTTCGTCTCCCCCTCCGATTTCCCCCCCTTCATTTTTCCCTTCCTTCTCCTAATGTCCTCCCTGCTATTCCTTATGTTCCACAAATAAGTGAAATAATAAGATAACTGACTTTCTCTGCTTGACTTATTTCACTTAGCATCATCTCCTCCAGTCCCATCCATGGGGATGTAAAAGTTGGGTATTCATCCTTTCTGATGGCTGAGTCATATTCCATTGTATATAGGGACCACATCTTCTTGAGCCATTCGTCTGTTGAAGGGCATCTTGGCTCCTTACACAGTTTGGCTATTGCACTACTGGGCATTTACCCCAAAGACACAGATGTAGTGAAAAGAAGGGCCACATGCGTCCCAATGTTCATAGCAGCAAAGTCCACAATAGCAAAACGAAAATATTAAGGCTGATGCAATGGCTCCCCCTCACTGATCTACCCAAGCTCGTGCCTCTCGCGGCATGATTTGAGGTCAAAGACTAACAGGTAAATGGTCATATCCGCATTCCAAATGTAAAAGATGGGAGATAAGGACTATGTTTCAATATCACAGAAAAGAAGAAAAGACACAATCCCCTAAACTCAAGCAATGGCAGTGGGCACCGAGGGGGGGATCCAAGAGATGCCCGAACTGGAATATCGAGAGGATCCCTCATTGTGACAGAATGACAACCAACTGGGGGATATAGGGCCTATCTTGGGTACCTTCTTTTTGGGGAAATCAAAGATTTTCTTTTTCGTATCAGAAATGACATTCAAGATGGGCTCAAATGCTGAGATGGGGAAGAGCATGTCAGTTAGAAAGACTGGCACGAGAAATGGGACAGAACAAGGAAGGTGTTTTATAATATCTCAAAACAGCAGCCATGCCAGGGTGCCTGAGGCAAAGGGTCCTGACTGGAACATCAATGAGAAAGGAGCTGGGCAGGACCTACGAGGAAATCCACAAAGGGCCTCCAGCAGCAGGCTAAGCTTTAGGGAATTATTGGCAGTGTCTGAACAGGAGATAGGGAGTGTGGTTTGGGATGGATTAGAAGGGTGGGGGTGGGGGCCCTGGTTACGAAACTGTGAGAATAGTCCAGTAGCTGGTTAGTCGAGAGCTGAGCTGGCATGGAGAGACAAATGCAAGAGACATCACAGAAGCAACCTGCTGGGGGTGGGGGCGGGGGGTTGGTGAGGAGGAGTTGCAGGATTTCTGGAAAGCTAGAAAGCCTCAGGCTCAAAACTTATTCAGGCCCTTTTCGAGTTTCCTCTTGTTTATCCGTGAACTCCAGACTGGAGTTAGTAATCTGGACCTATTCGTGCCAGCATGTTCCATAAAGATATAAAGGGAGATACACAAGTTCGCAAATAGACATATACATATACAAGATACACAGATAGACTGATACCAAGGGTACATCGACTTACCCATTCAGGTGCAGTATATAATTGGAAGGATACCTGCTTGTTATTCCAGAACTCAAATGTGCATTACAAGGAGGAGAAAAAAATGTTTCAAACTTTAGTTCCAGACGTTTCTAAAAAAAACTGGGTGATAGGTCAGAGCGTGAGTGGGATGAACAGGAGCGCTAACGTTTCCAAACCAGTTCTTCCATTCTCTCCACTACCTGATATTACCAGTATAACAGGCTTCCCCGCTGACTGAACATAAGGACGCTCCGACTTCACCCCCAAATGCCCCGAGTCCATTGAGGTGCACACAGAAATTCAGTTTGCAGCTCTCTTTCTAAATACACACAAACTGATCTTGTGAATGACATTACATTGCAGAGTCAACCACGCAGGGGCTCGGAGCCTACGTGAAGTTCCAGGTGTCTCAGAACCTTAGGCTCAGGACACCTTTTATGAGAGCTATGATCCCCAGCTGAAGGCAAACAGCAACAGTCTGAAGGGTTACAATAGTGATGAAGGCAGTTCGTACAATTTCACACATGCTGATGGGGCTTTTAAGTCACCACTGTCTTTGTTTTGTAACAACTCCTGAATTAATAAGGTAGCTTAGTTGGGCTTATTAGTTAATGCTATATGATACGTAGTAATCACAATTAATTCTATCACATTCAAAAGGAAGGAGCATAAGGATCCTACACTGTGGCTTAGAAAGCAGGGGTAATTATAGCTCTACCCTGTAATTGTATGGTTTATCTCTTTCTCTAAGCATGCTGCTGGATGGTAACAATGGAGATGTTGTGCAATGTTCATTGAGAAACCGGGGAGCCATGTGCAATGGCCAAGGGATTTAGCCATAAAATCTGAACTTTTGCTGGAAACACAAGGTTAAGATCTTATCCACAGCGATTTTTACGAGAGAGATAAAAGGATTTAAAAGGGTGAAGATTAACACAACAAGGAATGGGAGTTCCTTTATGAATCAAACTCTTTGTTTTTCCCAATTGATTTCAAATTGAGGGAGCAGCATCTTGTCTAAGATACCCCATAGAGGAAGGTGGAGAAATACAACCTGTTCTGGTGGGCTCAGGCTGGGTCTGTGGCTCTAGTGGGTAGGTGGCTGTCTGTCACAATAACTCTTCTTCCTCTGTTCTGCTGTCCTCACACAGTAATGAAAGACATTATACCCCATCAACCTCAAATTTCTCATGTACAGATTGGGACTGATAACTAACCTAGATGGTTGTGGAGATAGCTAGTAAAAATGCTTCGCAAATTCTAAACACTGAAAAAAAAATTCTACCATATATTTGTTCCCTGATGCGCTACGATCATAGGAATACAATGTATTGTCTGAAAAACACTAATATGCGTTTAATTAGAAGTTTATGAAATGAAAACTACAATGCATTACTTCCTAAACCATCATATTTTAAATTCTGCCATCATCCTTGCAGGAGTGCCATTTCAGCTGGATATTAATACAGGTGCTGTTTAGCAAGGCCATATGAAGAAATAGTTACATAGCGAAGTACAAAAATATTATGTAGTCAACCACGGTTACTGCTTAGATGATGAGGCAAACTATGACCAAACCGAATTGAAAACACCTCTAGCACTGTGTTCTCTAATAACCTTTCATGTCCAGGGAGAGGAGGTTGGACAGGATTCCATCATGTCTTAAAACCTTCTTCTGTCAGATCGGAATATCTGTAAGGAAGTGTGGAATGTCATTTCCTGTTGTAAAGAAACAAAGCTAGTTAAGTCTTGATGTCCATTTCCCCCTAAGATCTGATCAAAAAAAAAACAAAAAATCTGACCAAAAAAAAAAAGTTTTATGTTTATTAAAGGGGACATGAAGGAGCTCCGGGATGGCTCAGTCAGTTGAATGTCCAACTCTTGGTTTTGGCTCAAGTCATGATCTCAGGGCTGTGGGATGGAGCCCCAAGTCTGGCTCTGCGCCGAGCATGGAGTCTGCTTGAGATTCTCCTTCTCCCTCTCTCTCTGCCCCTCCCCCTGCTCTCCCTCTCTCAAATCAATAAATAAATCTTTAAAAAAAATAAAGGGGACATGAAAATAAAAACTGGCAACAAAGAAAACAGGAAAAGAGATCTAGGGTTAAGACTCTAGAAATTTTCTTAGGGCTTTGGAAACAGTACCAGTGTCCGCTCAAACCTGACACCAAACTTAGCCTCTCCCACTCCCAAGGCAGTCTGGATGAAAACCAGCTTTACTTGAGACTCAACTATCTAAGAACCCTCATTGTCATTCCCAGACCTGTTTAAGCCCTTTTAACAGATCGAGTCAGGATGGTATCCTCATAATTTCGTGTTGTGAATAGGACAAATATAGCCTTCAATGACATCTAATCAGAGTATTTTCTTTTCTCTTCCCTTAGACCATTATTCCATTGGGGTCCAGATTTCCCCAGCCTGTCAGTCATTGCGACCACAAGCTGCCCGAGCGCATTTGAAAGCCATAAGGTAGCTAATTTGCCAAGATAGATTTAAAAGACATAAGACAGCTTCTGGTTGTGGTCTCTCTGGCTCCTGCCACAAAAAGCAGAGTTCTGAAGCTCACGGGGGATTTCTTTGGCGGCTGGTGAGCTATTGTTTAAACATCGACTGGCTCTTCTTTTTTCTGTCGTTCACATCCCCCCCCCACACATGTTGCCACCACCAGTCTCAGACTTCATTCACAGCCCACTGCCCGAAAGTTGAGTGCTCAACATGCTGACAAAATGAGCCATTTACAGGTCAGAGCTAAGGGAGAAAATAGCACTCATAGATATTAACTAAGCCTTGAGTGAATTTTTCTTATCTACTCAAAAGACTTACATGCTGTTTATGCCAATGAACTCCAGGATATACAAGATAAAATGAAGTAATTCATGTTAAAGTAATTTCATGACAAAAAAAAAAAAAAGGACTATACAAATGCAAGATATTTTAGAAATCTGTGGCGTATCTCATGAGGAAATAAAAAGATCCTGGACAATTTTTCCCAGACTACTTTGCACAGAGCAGGTACAAGGTGATTAAGGGTCCAGAGGAGGGGTACAGACTTCAGGACAAGAGGGGGTTGTGAATCCTGAGTTGGTCTTTCATTGGCGATCACGGACAACTTATTTCTTTTCTTTGGGCCTCAATTCCTTATTTGAAAAATGGGGGATGATATCATCTATCTCATAGGGTTGTTGGATGTAATAATGAACTAATTTACATAAAATATTAAACGATCTCTGGCTCAGAGTGAACTATAAATAAATAGTGGCCATTATTATTTTATGATTACTATTGCTTTGTGTTTTGTGATGATCAGAGGCAGAGCATCTGTTTTTAAGATTTTATTTATTTATTTGACAGAGAGAGACACAGCCAAAGAGGGAACACAAGCAGGGGGAGTGGGAGAGGGAGAAGCAGGCTTCCTGCTGAGCAGGGAGCCCGACGCAGGGCTCGATCCCAGGACCCTGGAACCATGACCTGAGCTGAAGGCAGACGCTTAATGACTGAGCCACCCAGGTGCCCCGAGGCAGAGTATTTTTTTTCATAAAACATAACACAGAAAGAGTAATAATACTATTAAACACATATATA
This sequence comes from Zalophus californianus, assembly GCF_009762305.2. NCBI lineage: Eukaryota > Metazoa > Chordata > Mammalia > Carnivora > Otariidae > Zalophus > Zalophus californianus. The sequence goes on from NC_045603.1 coordinate 132,623,892, forward strand.
GTATCAACTACGTGCCATGCCTCATTGTCTAAAGAAATTGAGGCCCAGAAAAATAAAGCAATCTGCTGAAGTTCACACGGCTAATAAGTAGTGAGGCTGGATTTGAACCTGAGCAGGCTGGCTGCTGAGTCCGTGCTGCTAATGATTCCACTCTAAAATAAACATATTCTAAATGCAGTTGTCTATAATAGTTGTGGTCCTTTTGGCTATAAAAACCAGAAGCACACCTAAGTGAACTTGAGAGTAAGAGTTCTACTGCAAGCCTCCCAGCGGCCCTTGAGGACATGAAGGTCAATTCCCAGTCCCAGCTCATAGGACCTGGAGCCAGAGAGCGGTTCTGAGTTCAGGGCAGTCCTGGGGCCAGAATGGCACACACTCTGCACAGCTGCTATTCCCGTGCTCCGATGGAAGTGTCTACCACCCGATGAAATCTTCTAATTCTGTTCCCCCACAGCTCAATTCCTCCAGTCCGACTAGAGATTCCAAGGAAAGGAAACACCATGATGCATTTTAGGGGTGGTGCCCATCTCTGAACCGGTCAGGTCTGTTGAAGAGTCCAAGTCCCTGGACAAGCATGGCTGCCTCCATTCACCATGAGCAGAAGCTTTAGGGGAAGAAACTACTTATTAGCACTTCCAAGTAGACCTTTCCCATCATGCCCTTGCTGTCCTCTTATGCTCCTCCTCACAGGAGGCTGAGGAACAAAGAAGTTGAGGCCAGTCTTTGGAATCAGTGAGTCCCAAAACTAAACTCCATCCCCACCATCCTTGGCCACGTAAGATCACACAAATTACCAAATCTCTCTGGGATTGTCTCCCACGGTGTAAAATGGGGATGATAATAATAAGAACTGCCTTATAGGTTTACTTCGAGTATTAAATATATATAAAACACCTTGGCATAAATCATGGCACATAATAAGACTTCAGTAAATGTTACCTATATTTTTATCACTATTCCCATCTGAAGAGGCTTCATACATTTACTTTGGCCTTGGGACGTCTGGGTGGCTCAGTCCTTAAGTGTCTGCCTTCGGCTCAGGTCATGATCCCAGGGTCCTGGGATCGAGCCCCGCATCGGGCTCCCTGCTTGGCAGGGAGTCTGCTTCTCCCTCTGCCTCTGTCTGCAGCTCTCCTTGCTTGTGCTCTCTCTGTGTCAAATACATAAATAAAATCTTAAAAAATATTCAAGCCATCCTAGGGACCAGAAAGGGTTAAGAATAGGTGCAAGACTCGGCAGAGTAAGGCAGTGCATAGATAAGTGTCTGTGTCATAGATACTGCTGATTGTCACCTATTTTATCTTACCTTAGTAAATTTTATTTATTTTGACATGGTACCCAGATAGCATTGCATTTCCAGCCTCCTTTGCAGCTAGATATGGCCTTGGGACTAATGTCTGACCAACAAGATGTAAAGCAGTTTTGTAGTTTCCAGGGTGCTGTTTAAAGCAACCTGACTCGATGCATCCTTTGGCCCACCAGTCTTTCTCCTTATCCAGCCTACAACATAAACCTGTTGGTCGTATTCCAGGAACCACATTAGGAAATGCATCTGTTAGGGATGATAAGAGAGGGGAAGAGAGAGAGAACAAGCCCGAGCCCCAGAAATCTATCAAGGCTCCATACCAACTCTGGACTACCCACCTCCAGATTCCTATTTTGTGAGATAGAAACTTGAACCTGAGCCATTGTCAATTTAGGTTATTTGCATTAGTTTAGGTTATTGGTATCAAAATAGAATATAATCCTAATACAATAAATCTTGAAGTCTTCAATTAATATCTAATCATTGAAATGCTATAGATACATTAATCAGAAGAGAATGGATAAGTGTAAAGGAGAAGATAAAAGAAGATGGATAGGACACTTGCAATCAGAAATTATCTTCCTCAAAAGAAAAACCACATCCTATAGTAGAGTCTTTCTTAGTTTGCCTAATGGGATTAGCCTAAAGAGAAATTATCAGGAGCTGATACTCCACACTCCAATACACATGTGGGTACTTAGATACCTCCCAGATTCACTCATTTGCTGAATGGAATGACTAAATGCCTTGAACTTATCTTGAGTCCTCTTTTTTTTTTTAATTATTATTTTTTAAGAGATTTTTTTGTTTTTGTTTTACAGAGAGAGAGAGAGCAGGAACACAAACAGGGGGAGTGGGAGAGAGAGAAGCAGGCTTCCCACTGAGCAGGGAGCCCGATGTCAGGCTCAATCCCAGGACCCTGGGATCATGACCTGAGCCGAAGGCAGATGCTTAACGACTGAGCCACCCAGGCGCCCTGAGTCCTCTTTATTAAATGGACATCCTAAGCCTTACCTTACCGAGATAATCTGAACATCATTTATTTGGGACATCACCCAAAATACTCAAGAACATCCTCACACATTTTCTTGCACCCCTTGCCAACCAAGTCTTCTTAGCCAAAACTATCATCTCTCATGTTCTGACCCAGGTGAAACATCAGCTCAACCCCCGACACAAAGACCCATCAAAACAAGATGCAGAAGAACACAAGGGCCCCAAAATGTCTGTAGGGTCCAGGCTTCCATATCTTGTGATCCATACTTATTTGACTGATGGAAGTACATTGTACCTATAAAATCCTTATTCAGTTTCAAAATTATTTAGCTTCTTCAGGTTTATGTTTTCTCATGGGTAAAATGTTGCTTCCCACCCTCCCCCCGCCCAAAGTGTCTTCCAAAATCTATAGGACATTCATTCATTCATTCATTCAGTATTTATTAGGCACTTAAAACCTTCTAGTCCAGAAGTAAACAAAACAAAGTTCCTGTCCTTATGGGGCTTATTCTTTGGGACACAGAGAAGAGAGTTGGAGGAAACTGTTTATTAAGTTATAGTCACTCTGATGGTGGGGCTGGGACCCTGTGGTTGCCATGTTGGCTTGACCAGCGTCTCTGTTAGGTTCTGCCAACAGAGGGTGCTGGAGGGAGACTGCAATGGTTGGGGAGGAAAAAGGCACCTGCTTCTTCCCATTTGCCTCTTGTCTTCTGTCAACTGCGCCCCAACAACTGCTCAACACCTGTCAACAACCAGTGATTCCAGAAGCTGCAGGTGATTCCAACTTTCTGTTTTCTACGCTGCAAGAACTTGCTTCACTGAACCCTCTCAGAGATCCCCATCCCAGACAGGCAGTGCCCCTTCTTCAGAGGCAAGAATTTCAGCTCATAAAGCCCCTCCTACAGTCCTTTGAATTTTAATAATTCTGGCCTCTTCCCGTTGTTTCCCCAGTTTGCATTAGTCCATCAGGGCTGCAGTAACAAATACCACCCACCAGATGCCTTAAACAGAAGACATTTATTTTCTCAGCTCTCAAGGCTGGAAGTCAGAGATCAAGATGAAGACAGGGCTGTTCCTTCTGAGGCCACTCTCCTTGGCTCACGTTGGCCAACTTCTCCCTGAGTCTTCACATGGTCTTCCCTCTCTTTCTGTGTCCTAATCTCCTCTTGTTATCAGGACACCGGTCATATGGGATTAGGGCCCACCCCAATGACCTCATTGTAACTTAATTATCTTTTTAAAGGTCCTATCTCCAAAAATGACCACATTTTTGAAGTCCTCGGGTTTAGGACTTTAATCTATGAATTTTGGGGAAGACATAATTCTCCCAAACATGGCCCTAGGTTCTTACTACAGTTACCACTTCCGTGAAACCTTTTTTTGGGGGGGAGGGGGCGGGGAGGCTTTTCAGTTCTCTAATACTTGATTAAGACTCTTTTATATTAAATTCTGTTAGTTGAATTATGTGGTGTCTGTCCCTTGCCTGGATCCTGGCTGATACAGTATGTCAGATGGTGATGGTTCTAGGAAGAAAAAACAAAAAACAAAATGGAGAAAATGGGGAGGAAGAGCTGAGGTAAGGATAGGGTGGTTAGGAAAGAGTTCTCCAGAAGGTGACATTTGAACAACAAGCTGGAGGAGGTGAAGAGCAAACCAGGAGGCTTTCTTGGGGCAAAAGCATCTTCTGGCATAATAGGTAGCGTGGAGTAAAAGAATATTCCTGTTGAATCTTCCACAACACTCCTTGAGACAAGTCACCACAGAGCCCAGAGCTTTTCAATAATCCTCGCTCTGTGGGACTGTCTGTCCATCCCATGCACAGCAGCAATTGCTGGTGGGGAGCTGGGAAGTACGCAACGTTACTCTCACAGTAGAAAATAACAATCAAGAATTTTAAAGCTGGCAAGGACCTTGTCATTCATGAACCCACGTTTCCGATTTTGTAGACCTAGACCCAAAGAGATGAGTTTGCTTGCCCAGGTGCACACAGATGATTGCTGAACTTGGACGAGTCCCTTGCTTCTTACGGGTCAGAAGTCTGTCTATAGCACCACTGTGTGTGTACACTCCTCATCAATAATCGCAACAAGTGTTGAGTTGAATGGACGCAGATAATTAGGTACCTACCTCCACCAGGAAGGTCCAATTCTCAGGTCAGAATATAAATGCTGACGTCCTGGGGTGTGCTAACAAATATTGGACACATAGGCATAAGGCACGGGCACTCGTTCACAGCTTAATAAAGAAGCAAAGATAATGCCATTGTGTTCAGGGTTTCCTGGCACATAATGCAGGTAGAAGCCTTTAGATTCTCTTCTAGGTCTGGACCTAATCTCAGCTGCTTCTCTGCCCTCTCCAAACTTGTCAGGAGTGGTCCCTGCTGAGGTCCCCTTCCACCCCTTGGAAGAGTAAGATCTTCCGTGTTCCTTCATTCTCACAAGGCCGCAAGAGCACCCAAAGCAACATTACGAGCCCGTAAGAACCGAAAGCCTGGCCCCTGACAGAATTCTGATGACAAGGATAATAGCACGAGGAAAAGCAAGGCACAGGCCATTCTGTGAGTGGTGTTCAGATGCTCATCCTGCAAAGTTCTCGCTAGGCTACGTGTGTTGTCATGCCATGAAGATAAAGGCTTTTGTTTTCTTTCTAAAGGAGATGGTAAAAGCATGCCTATGCTTCTTGGTTCTGCTTTGGGCCCTAAAGCACATTACTACCATTGCACTTCCAGAGAAGTAAGATGATTGCCCTGAGAAATTCAGGTAGTACCTCAAAATATCTGATACATGCCGCGTGCCTTCCTAGGACATAGATTTCCATGGTGTGTTTGGCTTAAACAGGAACCTAATATATACTGTGTTTTTCGATATCCATTAAGGGATTCATTTCATGACAAATATCATTAGTATCATGAACAAATAATTATCTATGTTGACTTACATACAAGGCCTGGGGTAGGGGGCACGTAATGGCAATTATAAGACATAAAATTCTTAGCCCCTAAGATCATTCTCTTATAGCTGAGAACAGCAGAGGCTGAAAAGACTGATTTTCTAATTCATTTTAAAATTGGAGACTGAGGCCAAGCTGTTTGAGTTACTCGAGTTCACACAAGTGGGAAGTACTATGGATCTAAAGAAATACAAAGATTTTAGAGGAAAAGAAACCATGAGATTATTGTTGCATCGGGTAGCTTTAGTGAGAACACATGTAATTTTAGAGAAATAAATATAACACCGCATTGAAGATAATTTCTGTTAGAGACATGTTTTCACATAGGTACTAAACACGATATTAGTTTTAAATTCATCTTCCAAGGGCACCTGGGTGGCTCAGTTGATTAAGTGTCCGACTCTTGGTTTCGGCTCAGGTCATGATCTCGGGGCTGTGAGATCCAGCACCGTGTTGGGAATCTGCTTGAGATTCTTTCTCTTGCTTTCCCTCTGCCCCTCCCCCTGCTCTCTCTCTCTCTAAAATAAATAAAATAAAATCATAAAAAAAAATTTGGCTTCCATTATAAATACACTTGAATATAAATTCAATGCCTTTGGGAAGGAGGAGGGCATGCGGAAGAGGTATCTTTTACTTTATACATGTGATGATACTAAACGGTATTTTTTATCATAAATATTTCTTAATCTTACAATAAAAATTTTTAAATAGATGAACTCAAGGTGACCATCAAAAAAGCTCGGCATGCGGAGGGTAAATCAGCCTGAGGATAGCTAGAAATAGAGAAGAGCTGAAAAGGGGTCAAATATTATATTATATTACACAAAGACACTGTTCTTGAATAAACAGAAGATCCAACAATTCCCAGTGTCTGGAACTCACTGCATATTCAGGAAATCGGCCCAGAAAAAAGGCCTACCAATATAAAGGGCCAAGGCCAAAGAGGATAGCATAATAAAGAACCAAAAAAGAGAGTTTTCAAGAAGCAAAGCTCTATCAGGACATTAGGCCTCCATCTCCAAGGAAATTTAATTACTTTTGATTAAATGATGATAAGAACTGAAAAAAATCACCCTAGAATTAACGTAGCTAGACATTGGCATATGTGTGTTCATAACATTTAAACCTTGAGTGTCAGTTTCTAATTTATCTAAATCGACGTCTCTGAGATAAATTACCAATATTTACGTTTTATTGTTAACGTTTGGCGGGGTTTTGTTTTTGCTTGTTTTACTCAGTATGTTTTGTTCTTTTTGTTTTTCGTTTTGTTTTGTGCTTGATTTCGACAGCATCCAATCACCAAGTGGACAATTTGGACAAGAATATGGGAAAGACAAGCTGTGGTGGGCTGGGGCACCTGGAGAAATTTCAGGAAGGAAGTGAGACTCTCGAGCTGAGCTTCAGCATTTCAATAGCTTTCTTTCGTTGCCAATTAAAAACAGAGCTAAGAAAATTTGGCATCTTGCCCCTCTCCCATACTCCCCCCAAAAGCCATTTTTTCTTTTCTTTTTTTTTTTTTTAATGCACTTGTCATGGTAGCTTTAGCGAAATATTTAGCTACATTTATCTATAAAATGTTTGCCATTGCTTATATTGTTGCTTTTGTTTATTTTAGTCCCCTAACTAGCAAATATAGTTGCACACATTCAACTTCATAAGACACAGAAAATTCACACTTTTTACATAAATATGGTGTTCCACAGCCATGGGAAAGCATCCAGTACCAGCAGCCAACACCTCACATGGTTCAGTCCATCTGGTTAACATTCTCTCTGATCTGACACCCCTCTGGAACCCATAGATCTCCCCGAGGCCACAAAAAGAGCCAACATAGCAATCGTTCATGGTTTACGTTGTTTTTTATTTTTTTTATTTTTTTTTAAGATTTCATTTATTTATTTGAGAGAGAGAGAACGAGAGACAGAGAGCATGAGAGGGAAGAGGGTCAGAGGGAGAAGCAGACTCCCCGCTGAGCAGGGAGCCCGATGTGGGACTCGATCCCGGGACTCCAGGATCATGACCTGAGCCGAAGGCAGTCGCTTAACCAACTGAGCCACCCAGGTGCCCTGTTTTTTATTTTTATTTTAGTTTTAAGCAAGCTCTACACCCAACATGGGGCTTGAACTCAGGACCCTGAGATCAAGGGTCACATGTTCTACCGACTGAGCCAGCCAGGTGCCCCCCCAAGCTTCCTGTCCCAATAAGCTGAAACAGACATCAAGACTGGTAGCAGAGATAGAAGTTAGATTGATGGAAAAGAGGTTTACTCTCCATAGCTTGTAAAATTCCAGTACTGTCCCTGATCTGTCTGCTCACTCAGTGGCTGTCCTCAGTTTGGTTCCTCCCTTACCGGGTAATCTCTCTGGCAGTTAAAAGGCTCCCCTACTCTCATAGTTCCCATCTGGGGGAGCACTGTTGCGGTTTAGGTCTTGCCTCCCAATGAGCTCCATCCCTGGACTGTCACCCCACTCCTCACTTTGTTCTTAAACGTAATGCCAAGTCCTGATTCTTACTTGCACCTGCGAGGATGAAGCTGCAGGTGTTTATCTGTCTAGAAGTCACCAGAAGTCAGTGCAAATTGGGGCAGTTCCCCCTAGCAACAACAATTAACATGTAGGAGAGTGCCAGGCTCAGGCAGTCTTTCTTTCCAATTATATGCACTCCGTTTTGTGAGGTGTTATTTAATTCCCAAGGTTTCATGATAAATTGTACCAATGCCATTCGGTTTCCAAACGCAATTTGTGATTCTGTTATGTGAAAAGACCCTATATTAAATAAAAATTAGTCTTAATATCGGGTCCCGCTGTTCTCTGCGCAAGAAACTCATTGCAGAGCAATTCTCATTTACGGTACTACGTCTTTGCTTTGAAAACCATGATAGCAGAAAACTGCGTAAAAGAGAAGGAAACGGAGCTTCAAAATGTCAAACAACATCTGTTTCCCATTTCTGAGAATTACAGAGCTTTCTCCAGCCCTGTAACCCCTTAGCCCACATTGTATCTGTCCCTTCATAGTTTATGAGCTTTATCTTCAGAAGCCTTTCAGTAAATGAAACCTGATACAGAAAGTGAATCTCTGCTTTAGGTTCTCTCCAAGGATTAAGGACGAGATTTATTAGAACAACACCGTTCATGCTGTGATACTTTAAGGTTGTGTCAACATTTCAATTATAAACCCGTGCTTCCAGGGGTGTGTACACCCTGGAAAAGAAAATAATTCTTCAGCTTCAAATTTGGAAAGTGGGATAGTCATTTGAGGTCCGTGTTTAGTTTATTCGAATTTTAAAAAGCTGCAGGTGATTGACCTTTCTAAGTGTAGAAAATTACATCCCACTGACTTTTGTTATTTTATACTTCAAGACTCTCCCACAGTCAAAGCAAAAATGCAATGCCGAGATGATAAGTTAAATAATTAGAGCAAAAAACCTAAATAGGATCATTCTGGGAAACTGCAAAATGAGTCAGTCTTTTAACATTTATTTTAAGAACAAGGCAGAGGCAATCTTGTCACATGCAGTAATAGGTCTGTCACATTATTCTTTCAGCTGTAGCTTTAGGTCAACCAGGCAGCGGTGGTTTTTGCTGAGTGACCTACAACCCACCCCTCTCCCCTCTGGAAGAGCAATGGCTCAGAGGTCTGACAGAAAGGTGTTGGGGGAGGAGGGTCAAGGTCAACCTAAAACCAAGCAGTGGGGGTGTGCATTCATCTTTGGTGCCCTCCTCCTTAGAGTTCACCACCCTCTGCCTGCCCTGGCCTACACTCTCCCCTTAGCCTGTCATCCCAAATCATGGCTCTGACTCTAAAACTATCTCCTGTCACTTTCCTTGTCACCTGACACCATCCTTCAGTCAAAGCTTACCTGCTGCCCCCCCCCGACTGGTCGAGAACCACCTATAAGATTAGAAAGCATCCTCTAGGTTTTTACTGATTACCAGGCTGCTAAGTCATGCCCCGTTGCCTGTCTCAAAGATGTTTGCATTTTCAAGGAACAAAGCTAGTGGAATTTGGGCGACTCTATGGGTGCAACGGGAAGATATTTTAAAAGCACTCTTCAATGTGGTATATCTTTGCAATGGAATATTACTCGGCCATAAAAAAGAACGAACTCTTGCCATTTGCAACAATGAGGATGGAGCTAGAGAGTATTATGTTGACTGAAATAAGTTAGTCAGAGGAAGACAAATACCATATGATCTCACTCACAAGTGACATTTAAGAAACAAAACAAACAAGCAAAGGGGAAAAAAGAAGAGAGAGAGGCAAACCAAGAAATAGACTCTTAACTCTAGAGAACACACTGCTGGTGACCAGAGGGGAGGTGGGTGGGGGGGGGGGAAAGAAGTGATGGGGATGAAGGAGGCACCTGCCGTGATGAGCACCGGGTCATGGATGGAAGGGTTGAATCTCTGTATCGTACCCCTGAAACTAATATAACACTATATGTTAACTAACTGGAAATGAAATAAAACTTTTTAAAAAGCACTCTTCAAAAAGCATCACATAGGGCAACAGCATACTTCTCCTGTAACTAAGAGATTTAATGAATTATTCTGTTTTTCTGTACTATGAAGAGAATTGCTCACAATGTAGAAACTCCGTGAGAACAGAGCTTTGCTGTCTTGCTCCCTGCAAAACACCAAATATCTAGCACCTGAAACACATTGTAGATACTCAATAAACGTTTAGCGAATGAAGGAATTAATGAGCATATTAAGTAGCTTTTCATCAGTTCTGAAAGCTTTATAAATAAGTAGCTTGCCCATTTCCTCAATGCAGAAACAACACCTATTAACATAAAGAAATGATTATCTGTATGTGGGCATCTGGGGTGGAGTGATGCAGGAAAGACTGCATGAGAAATAAGTGAGTAACCAAGAGAAATACCTGAGAACAATGTTTGCGTTTTTTTTTCTGACTCTTAAATACCACCCAACCCTTTACAGTGTAGAATTTGAAACTGAAACAAAGGTTAACTTTTGTGTCTCACCAACTGCATCTCCTGTTTCTCAAATATGAGCAATATCTCAAAAGAAATTTGTATTTTAAAAATAGACAGTGCTTCACTAACGTAATCAACCAGATTTTAAGTGCCTTGAAGGTAGGCAGGTACAATTTCTTATCCATTTTTTATGCCTACAACGATCCCAAGTGGTGGGCTGCACGCAGAACATGTTCATAAAGTGTTGGATTTTCTTAAGAATCAAGACTTTCACCTGTCCTCGGTGACAAACATCTTATCCAAATTGCTTATGAGTGGCAGGTACACCTTCCTGTTCATCTGCTTTCTCTTCCTCGCTGAGGCTCAGATGGAGCGAGAGGAAAGGATAAAGGAAAAGATGAGACAAAAAGCAGAAACAGTCTGACAGGGAAATCTTCTGGGTATTTGGAAGAATGGCATGTGAGTGTTTGGGGGACCTTCATGTATTGCTTATCTCTAGTTAATCATTTTTCTACAGTAGATCTTGATGAAGTACTGCCCTTATGAAGAAAATGGCACGTTCATTTGTTAATGAAGTCTCATGCCACTGCTTGCAGAGGAATTTAATTTGTCCACTTGACCCCTCTTAGTCCACCCTCGTTCTTGAACCTCTAAACAGGTAGACGAGATGTTCCAAAACTATGTCCAGAGCTGATAATTTGTGCTATGCACCCATCTTCTGCTACGACTATGTGGCCTTTCTGGAGCACTAAGACTGCCCTTGTGTTCCTTATAAATTGAATTCAACTTCAGTTAGCCTGCAGAGTTCTAGGCCTTTCCATGGAAAGCAAGGGTGCTCATCTCTTTGGAGTGGCATTCTTCCAGCCCATTGAAAAGAGGGAGACCCTCCATATAATCCAAAAAATAATAATAATAATAATAATAAATGTATTGTGCTTGTGTTTATGTCCTTAGTTTTAATAGCAGTTTCTTTGTGAGAATAAAGAAAAAAAAAATATCTCCATATACTGGCACAATCATAGTCTGATTTCATTCCAGCAACTAACAACAAAACAACAAAAACAGGGGGCTTTTTTTGTTGTTGTTTGTTTAATTAAAGTCTTTCAAGCCGAGTGGAGCAATACTGCTGGGTAGATCTTGTAAGAAGAGATAATTAAAACACAAACAAACTAGTTCTTTCATTTGGAATAGCAACCACCACACATGCTCAGGACGGCTAGCCCTCACAGAATCCCAAAGGACCCTTAGTATGCAAACTCGGTGGGCTTGAGAAATAGGTTTGCCAGTCTGTTCGAAAGCTACAAACCCCTTCACACTGGGAATCAGGCAAGATATCTCTGGAAAGTCAGACTTTTTCTGGGACACCGCCAAAGGAACCAGAAATGGTCCCTTTGACGACAGGCTCCCGACAGACATGTGCGTTTCAGAAAAAGAACTTTCTCAGTCTTGGGCAGAGGTGAGACCATCAGGGAATCTCCAGGCCTTTCAAAAGACTAAGTGGGAAAAAGGGAGAGAAAAATAGGTTCCCACTTATACATGGATTTCTGCCAAAATGCTGGTGGATTCTGTTTTCAGATTCCACATGTCACGTGATCTGATTTGGAGTGATGTATCACGCCCGCCTCACTATTTACGATGTTTCTAGGAGACAGTCGGGATACTTGGCAACCATACTAAATGCAGTAAGGTACATTGATCCATGTGCAGTCTCTGCAATAACTTTTAAGAGAACGTAGCATTTGCAGCAAGATAGACCTACATTTGAACCCTGTCTTCTTCCTGGGTGGTCTTGACAAAGTCACGATCCTTCCTGAGCATCAGTCTCCTCATCTTAAAATTGCAGATGAAGATACTTCAAGGCCCACCTGACTTCAGGACAGCTGCGATGGGCCATTCAAGGCCCATTGAAAGCTGTCCACATTGGGCCCAAGACCGGGTATCTGCAGGCTTTTTGCCTCCCAGCTTTCTCTGAGGACCTCGGAAACCACTCTGTTCAGGCACCAGCCCAGCATAAAAGGCATGGAGATTATTATCCTCACCCAGACTCCTCCCCGGCAGCCCTAAAGCAACGGGGGACAGGAGTCCCTGGATAAACGCCCAGCCTCCGCATCTCAGGTAGGACAGCTCGGAAGTGAGTTCGCGTGGCGTTTCTCTGTGGCTGCCCACAGCACACTCCCTGACCTGAGATTCCTGGTGTCGACTCTCAAGTGAACTACGGGCACCCAAATGCCTGCTTCAGCTTCTGCTTTAGAGGGACCTTAACTAAGACATGTCTCATTCTTTGCCCCATATTTGTCTCACAGCTTAAATAAGATAACATGTGGCAAGATTTCTTTGTGAAATCTTTGGGTATGTGCTGGGCGAATGTGGGTTACAAATAGTAAGATGTTGCCAGCTATTCTTTTGATCCAAGCTGACACTGGAAACATTGTATTATTATTTGATGTGTTTTTGCTACTGCGAGTGGCTGGTAAGTTTCTAATAAACATGTTCAGGGCACCAAATTACATGCAGTGCTAGGGAAAAATAAACAAATGAGTAACTCTGGTGAATGGAATCACCCACATGGTATCAGGTGTCAGTAACTTACTCTTGTGTGTTCTCTTCCTAGAAAGTTCTTCTCCACTCATCCTCCACACCCACTTCCTACTGAGCCCTCAGTGCTCAGCTAATCCATCCGTTCATTCACCAATGTTTGCCCAATATTGCCATATGCCAAATTCAAGTATACTCTATCTTCCACCTCAAAAATGCAAAAACCCTGACCTCATCTCCTTCTCAAGGTAGTGTCCTTGCTCTCTTCCCTTCACAGCCAAACTTCTCGAAACGGTTATCCACACAAAGTCTCTTTAACTCGCTCATCGTCCACACCCAGTGCTTACCCTCGAACTCTTCCTAAGGATGAATGGTCTCCATAATAATAAATCCCAAAGGACAACCATCTTTGTTTTAACTGATTTCTCAGCAGCATTTCACACTCTTGGCCACTCACTTCTCATTTGGTTTTACGTGATTCCCACTGTCCTGGTTTCCTCTTTTGGTTTTAGCAGATGCTAGAAATTCTTTGTATTTCTAAACTTCTCTTCAGTGCCCTTCCAGTTTCTTCTCCTTTAAATCAGTTAGGGTTCTTAGCTGCAAGCAGTGGTAACCAAAGGAGGATGACAAATAATTCAAATTAAGTGTTACGTGTAGCTAGGAAAAATACCCCAACTCAACCCAAGTATGACTGATCCTTGCAGGCAAGAGACCGTTGGCAACAAGCCCAGCAGTGGACCCTGCAGCTGGTCCAGGAGCATCTGCTGCTCCAGGAGCTCAATGTGGCTGAAGTTTCACCACTGCTAACGTTGGCGCACCACCGCATGGGGAATGGTTTCTTCGTTGCAACCACCACAATTGCAAAGGAAAACCTCACTATCTCCTGAATCTAAACCCAGTGCAAGTGCAACTGGCTGGCAAATCTACAGCACACACCCTACGTGTGGGAGAGGCTGCGAAACCAAGCATATGATGTTCATGACACCTGTCAAGTGAGCTAGTCTGTCCCCGACCAAGTCTCATAAAAAATGGAATCCCCCAGCCATGGGAAGACGGTTTAGAGGCTAGGCAGCCAAAACTAGTGGCAATTAGCTGCTACTTTTCCAAATCAGATCTTAAGCTTTAAGTCTTAGGCTTTCCCTAAATTGACTCTCAAATCTGGATTTCCAGCTCAGACCTCTTTTCTGAGGTTCAGATGCACATATCCCAACACATACCTGATGGCTCTATTTGGATGTCCTGTAGATATTTCAAAGGGCCAAATATGAGCCCTTGCTCTTCATGCCCATTCTCAAGCCTGAGATCCCATTTCTGATCCCCCCACCAAATCCCCTTTCTTATTAACCTCTTTCATAGTACCGTGTACTTTTTCTCAGGGCAAGTGTATGACCACATTCACCAATCTTTGTCAAATGTCAGTCACCTATGAAGGTTCTAGAGGTCAGACACTGTATCGGTTTTGCTCACCACTGTCATCCCTGTGCCTGGCATTCGTTTCTTCCCTTAGTCATCCATTTTTCAGTTAACCAATCGGTTGGTAGATGTGATTTGAGCACCTACTATGACGCCAGAAGTGAAAAGACATGTCCTTGCCTTCATTGGCGCTTACACCCACAGAGAAGGTGCTCTCAAATGCACCACGAGATATACCTCTGACCTCAGACCAAGAAGGAGTTGCTCGCTCTCCCCTCGCCCCTGGAACTCGGTCATACTGTACAGTGCTGATCCACCTACCTCTCTCCTCCACCAGACTGTAAGTCTGAAAGCAGAGGTATTTTTGGTTTGTTTCTTTATCCTCAGTATTGGGCCTGAATACTAGATATAAGTAGTCAGTCAATGATTGCTCTATAAAATCCAAAGTCACACACGCAATGCTGGGATATCTGGTCAACAAAATGCTGAATTTAAGAACAATATGAGTCTTGTCATCTTTTTTTTTTCCTTTTTATTGACTTTTTTTTTTCACATTTCCACCACAAGGGTCTGTTCACAAATGCATTGTGAGCGAAGAGAAGGAAAGAGTGCACACTAACAGTAAATCAGTAAACAGTGATAATCTTATCACTACCGTTTGCAAAGGCTTTCAAAGTCTGTGTTTCCATTGGCAGCCCCTGAGTGTGAAACTAGCACTGGGCCATACCTAAGTTCCACTAGAAAGAATGTTTCCTTTTAACAAATCTGGGGATTTCAAACAAATATTTGTGGACTTCTCAGAAAAATTGGCATCAGGCCTGAAAGACGCAAACTGTTTGTTGCTTCAATCCACCCTGAAGATAAATTTCCGAATTATTAGAATAACATTAATTATGATATCTGTATTTTCTGAATCCCTAGTTGAAAAACATAATCTGACAGTGAACTTTTGCTTCTTGGGTGCAATTTTATTTTAAGGCTTTGCAATTGAATTAATTTTTTTTAATAATTCTTTTTTTTTAAGATTTTTATTTATTTATTTATTTATTTGAGAGAGAGAGAGAATGAGAGATAGAGAGCATGAGAGGGAAGAGGGTCAGAGGGAGAAGCAGACTCCCTGCTGAGCAGGAAGCCTGATGTGGGACTCGATCCCAGGACTCCAGGATCATGACCTGAGCCAAAGGCAGTTGCTTAACCAACTGAGCCACCCAGGTGCCCTGCAATTGAATTAATTTGATTATGATTTTTTAAAATTGGAATTCCTGGACTTTGAGACTCCTCAGGAGGAAAAATGAGATTGAACATATAAAGTAGTCTGACCTACAAAATAATGGCTCTGCAATCGCTAAAACTGTGAACCACGTGAACTGGGAATGACTGTAATTTTTTGAGCCATCATAAATTTTGCAAATAGTGTACTTTATTTAATTTAGACTAGCCTGGCAAATAGTTTTGGAGTGGTTTAGGGACAGGCAGCTGTCCCTACTGCCAAAACTTACCTCCTGGTTCATTTGTTAATAATACTTAAAATTATGCCATTAGAATTGCGTTCCTTTGGCTCAAGGTCTGGTTCCCCCACTAAAATGCAAATATCGCTGGGAAAAGCCATATTTAAAACAGTGACCACCATTTACCCGTAACTCTTGTCTCAGTGTTTACACATGCGTAGAAGTGGAGAAAAGGTAAGATATGAGTCTTAGGCCCACCAACAGGAAATGAGTCCAGAAAAGAAAGTCTGGAGATTCTAAGTCAATGAAATGACATCTTTGCCTGAAACTCTGCCCTAAAAAAATAATTTGAAACACTGGGGATTGGGCTGTGCAAAGCAATCTTCCAATATCTGCATGTAAAGGAGAAAAAGAAAACCCACAAGGAAATCTTCCTTGAGACATCTCTTGGAGTTTCTCTCATTACTTCCCTGATAGTAATAAACAGCCGATAATCTCAAAGCAAACTGCTTCTGATGTCTGTCACTTAACACTAAGCTGCTATATTTCGCATTCCTAGCTAAATAAATTTATCCCTGGCCAACACTGGAATTAAAGAACCCAAAAGGGGCCTTATGAAAATTTCCCTAGGTAATTGATACTTTTAACTGAGTTAGTCCTGGATTAAATACCTGAAATGAAACGTGATGATGAGCTGGAACACCTAGGAGCCAACCACCCATGGCCAAAATAGAATCATCTGGACGCCGTAGTCTTGCCTCAGAAAATCAAAGTATCAGATATCCTAGCAAATCGCACCTCGAGGCATGAAAACAAAGCTGAGTATAAACTCACTAAGACGATTTGGAAAGGGATTCCCCGTTGATGTCACATTAACGAACTTCACCTTGATTCCATGTTCTCCTCTGGCAATAGAGACAGAAGGTCATTTTCTGTTCTTTCCATGACTGTGTGTTTTCCTTCCCCTGCGGAACAGAGAGAGTGAGCGCCCCATCACCTTTGACCCGAGGTCAGGTATCTCTACTCGGGGTTCCCTCGGCACAACAGTCCCATCTGACGTTGTTAAATGTCAGACTGAAAGTAGACATTCCACAAGGATCTGAACGAGGAACGTGAGCACTGACCTGTCACTCCAACACCCCATCGGTCCCTGTCGATTATTAAATGTTTTTGTGGTGATGCCCCACAGTTAACTGATCAAGCTTTAAGTTTTCCATTCTCAAGACAAATTGACTATTTGTGCAAAAGATCCAGACTTCGGGGGTGGCCATATTCATGAAAACCTGTTCTGCTTAAAACTTAAGGCATCAGGCTCAAAAAGGATATTTCTGTATCATGAAACCCTTGATCAGAGCTTACTTATTGTTGTGGCTGTTACTTAAACAAATTGGCATGGCCTTGAGAACAGAAAAGTGAAAATGGACATCAGTATCACTGATACACGGCCAAATGAGACCAGGCTTTCACAGCTGTGGATGAATTACAGAAGATCAAGGTGACACAATTTGCCAATTTGCTGTCTGGCAAGAAATGTGTGTGTCATCCTCAGTGCCATATGTTGAAATCCTAACCCCCAGTGGGATGGCTGGGGGGTGAGGAGGTCATGAGGCTGGAGCCCCATGAATGGGATTAGTGCCCTTATAAGAGAGGACCCCACTGAGCTCTGTCACAACCCCCACCATGTGAGGGCACAACAAGAAGACGGCTGTCTGTGAACTCAGAAGCTGGTCTGCACCAGACATGGGATCAATCTGCCGACACCTTGAGCCTGGGACATCCCAGCCTCCAGAACTGTGAGAAGTAAATGTTTACTGCCTAAGCCACCCAGCCCATGGTATTTTTGTTATAGCAGCCCAAACAGACTATGACAGAATTTTAGTGCAGGTTTTATGCTTCTAGGTATCTCCTAGGCATTTTGAACATTTATTTAAACCAGTCACAAATCAGATCACATAATTTTTTTAAAGATTTTATTTATTTATTTGAGAGGGAGAGAGAAAGTGAGCACCTGTGTGCAAGCGGGGGGGGGGGAGGGGCAGAAGGAGAGGGAGAAGCAGACTCTCCGCTGAGCAGGGAGCCCGATGTGGCACTGGATCCCAGGGATCATGATCTGAGCCGAAGGCAGATACTTAACCAACTGAGCAACCCAGTCAACCCTGAATGGGAATGATCTTAATTTCTTATTTACTGAAATCATCAGCTCTAATAAATTTCATTTTTCTCTGCACCTCATTGAGCAAATTGAGGCAACAACCCACCTGGAAATGACATCATAGGACTTTAAGTGATAAGACCATTCTGTTCCAAAAGAAAAATATAAGACTAGCTCTTCTCCAGGTCCCCAGATCCCTTCCTTGTGCCTTTTAATCCAGATGTGTCCTACTTTCTAATACCCGAGGCATCCGCCTCCCACCTTCCCACCACAGCCCCCACTCCACCCTATGATGTTTCCACATTACTTCAGCCTTTTCCACTCAGAAGGAAACAACTCAAGCATCCGGGATTATTTTAGACCGAGACCAGGGATCTGGTTCTATCCGTTCCCTACTATATCATTGCCTCTAGAATGTCGGGAGCTTAAAACATCCTGGAACCCACTGAGCACCCATTGGTGGGGAGTGGAAAAGAGACCCAGAGGCAAAGATCTCCCACGGTGGGACAGACATTACTAAAGGTGTTTGCAGAGACTGTGCATCTAATCTTCACAAAAAAAAAAAAAAAAAACTTTCTGTAAGCCTAAGTATCTCTTTGAAGAGGTTAAATAAATTCCCTGAGGTCACATAGCTAATAAATGCCAGTTTCAGGATTCCAACCGAAATCTGTCTGACTCTTAACTCTAGTGCTGATGGGCTTTTCACTAAGCCAAACCAAACCCAAATGAATCTCTGGTGGGGGATTTTAACATTGGTCCATAAAGGTGAGTGACATTGTGGATCAGTGACCAAAGACACGGTCTCTGCGTGTGATTTTTCTTTCCCAGCCTGACTTTTTACTTTGCCATATTCTAGCTTCAGTGACTTTCCATTCCAAATTAGCCTTGAGGTTTGTTGTTGTTTTTTTTAATCAATTATTATTCATTCAGTCTTTAAACTAGAAATCTTCTAAAGACCTCAAGGCACCATATAGAAAAATATTGTGTAATGAACAGTAAACAGTCGGATTAGCAGGAGGAGACAACTGAGAACACGGCATTCTTTCTTCTAGTCCTGGGGGAAAGTAGGAAGTTTTACCAAATTGAAATGGGCTCTTTGTCCCACAGCTCCAGCCAGGCTTCTTTTCAGTCTTACTGAATATGAAGCCATAACTAAACAGATCTTCTAACTTGACCCCCACTACCATCCTTCCAAAAATGTGCATGGATTTCTTTACCAACATCCTGCACATACCTCCCCCCCCAAATCATCAATCCTCACTGCATCTTCAAAAATGATTTAAATCTTCAAGGAAACAACACTTAGGACCTCCAGGGGCGGTCAACATGCCCTGTTGAGGTAAGGGTGTCATGCAGTCTATCTGACGTGAGTGCCATCTTGATGACCAATCTCTAGGTCCACCGGAGCCCAAGCAAGAAGGGAGATTGAACCCAATGGCAACCGCAGCACATAGGCGTAGGCATGAAGATGAGTAAAGGCATCGATGGAGACTGTTCTTCTAGGTCTTCTCCATGTTATGGTTCAATCATGTTCCTCCTCCCTTCCCCGGAAAAAAAAATATCCTGAAGCCCTGACCCGTAGTACCTCAGATTGTGACCTTATTTGGAGATTGGGTCTTTACAGAGGTAATCGAGTTGAAGTGAGGTCATTAGGGTGAGTCCTAGTGCAATATGACTGCTGTCCCTTATATAAAGGGAAAATTTGGACACAGAGGCAGACATGCATGGAGTAGGGAGACAATGTGGAAGGACATAGGGAGAAGGCGGCCATCTCCAAGCCAAGGAGAGAGGACTGGAACAGATCCTTCTCTCAAAACCATCAGAAGGAGCCAACCCTGATGACACCTTGGTTTTGGACTTTCAGCCTCCAGAACTATAACAGAATACATTTCTGTATGTAAGCCCAGCTGGTGGCACTTGTTACAGTAACTAGCAAACTAAAAAACCAGAGAACTAGTTAACATACCTGGGCAGTTGATGGTTGTCCTGAAAAACCCCAGAATTCTGTTATCTTCTGAACGCCAAAAAAAGAATGACCAGAAATAAATCCTCCAACCCATGAAGTGGTGTTTCTATCCCAGGAAAATGAGGTGAAGGAGTGTAGTTTATCCCAAGGTCACAAGTTAGATGTTAGCTCCCATGTCAGGATGGTCTAACTGTAGAGGAGAGTTCTGGAACTAAAACTCATTTAGAAGGAAAGTTTATGTAATGAATATCAATATGAACACTCTCAGAAGACTCTTCACAAATGCTGTAGAGTGATTCCATTAGGGTTCGGGGTTGGGGAAGACAGGAAAGAGCCAGCCCTTCTTGTGGGATCAAGGGCACAGTTCCCAGCTTGGTCTGCAATAGGTCTTTAAAAACAACCTGATTGGTTTTCTCATCTTCCAAAAGGAATCTAACTAATGTGGGCTGAGAGTAGACATGGCAGAGCACCCAGATAATGACTTCAGTCATCTTAGATAAATTCCTTTACCATGATCTTGCCACGGATTTAGTCTTTTGTGTAGGAATTTTCTTTGGGAGCCATGGGAGCAGGGGAGAAGGGTACGGCCTTAGCCTTGCTCCATTTGTAAAGTCCCCAGGCAACTCTAGGGAAATGTGCACTGGGTTTACAGTTCGGACTGGATCTCAGAATCTGCAATGTGTTTTCTTGAATGGTGACTCTCGTTAGACTCATAACCTAGACCCAAAGTTGCTTAATCAAATTGTGCTGAGGCTTACCATCCACCAAATAGGGACCATATTATTGGGGTATGTATTAAGACCATTGGCTGAAAAGCAAGCTACTAGAAATAATTAGTAAACAATACCAAATGAGAGAATTCTGTGACTTGTTCCTGCCATGTCTCTACGCAGGAAGGAGAACTCACTTTTTCCTCTCTATGCGTGTGTTGTGGGGTCCTGCATTAATTTCTCGTGGCTGCTATCGTAAGTTATACAAACTGGTTGGCTTAAAAAACAGAAATTTATTCCCTCACAGCTGTGGAGAGCAGAAGCAGGAAATCAAGCTGTTTGCAGGACCACACCCACTCCAGAGGCTCTGGGAGAGATGCCATTCCTTGTGTCTTCCAGCTTCCGGTGGCTACAGGCATTCTTTGGCCTGTGGCCCCACCATTTGGATCTCCACCTCCATCTTCACACTGCTTTCCCCTCTGTGTGGGTCTCTGTCTGCCCCTACCTCTCTCATAAGCAAACGTACGGTTGCATTTAGGGCCCACGTGGAAAATCCAAAATGAGCTCTTCCTCTCAAGATCCTTAAACCAATCACATCTTTTGCAGTATAATATATACATAGTATATGTAATATAATATATAGTACATATAATATGTAGTACATATATAATATGTACTATATATAATACATACAATGTATATAATATATAACATATATAATTACATATTATATATTACATATTACATATTATATTAATACATATATATTATATCACATTAGTTCAGAAGAATTAAGATTATAATATATAATATATACTTACAGATTATATATGATATGTTATGTTACCATATGAATTCTTTTACCATGTTCATGGTTTCCTGGGATTTGGAAGTGAATACATCATTGAGGGGAGGAGGAAGAGGGAGGGTTCATTTTTTCCTGCCTACCATAGGCCCGAACCACAAAGCCTAATTTAGGATTACGTTTGGAAGCCTATCTATCTCCTAAAGATGATCGCTGCCCCTTAACAAGGGATTTTTCATTTCAGCCACCGAATCCCAGACCTCACATCAACCTGCATCTGAGATGTGTGAGCTGGAGACTCAAATGTTGACTAGTCATGGCCCCTCCCTTCCTCTCCTCTGTGACAACTAGCCAGCAAGTTAGTGGAAAGTGAGAAAAATGGTTCTCATTCACCCTAATTCTGATAAGAGTAATAAGAGAAGCCAAGATTTCAATCCTCGTGTGCGATCTGTCTTCTAGATTACCGAGGGCCGTAGTCTGGTTATGAAAGAACATACAAAAACTGCATTGAAGAAAACACCTTGGCTTGTCCCTTGACATCTACCACTCAGAAAAATGTGTGCAAAGCCATGTTTTTCTGGCTCTGGAAATATATCTATGGACCTTCTTATTAGAAGTTTGGGGAAAGCAGGATGGGAACAGACTCTGAAATCCCAGAACTGGATAGTTAGGAAAATCCCCCCTGAGGGAAAAATAAGGGAATCTCCATAGAAAGTTGTTTTACCAAGCTGACGGGTTCGTGTCTAATTCGATCGGGGGTGCCTGGGTGGCTCAGTTGGTTAAGCGTCTGCCTTCGGTTCAGGTCATGATCTCAGGGTCCTGGGATCGAGTCCCGCATCGGGCTCCCCTGACTCAGCGAGGAGCCTGCTCTCTCCCTCTGCTTGCCACTCCCCCTGCTTGTGCTTCCTCTCTCTCTCCATACTAAATAAATAAAATCTTTTAAAAAAAATAATTCGATCATCACTTGTGTATATCCTTCAGAGAGTTGCCAAGTTGAAATAGTTATCGTCGGTTGGCAATTCCTGCTAATCTCAGGTCATCATTCTCTATGTATTTTACTATCATCATTCCTGCAAAGAAACTTTTAAAAAGCTAAAAATTATTTTAAACTAACTCATGGCAGTTTTGTTACCCGAAGTTTTTTGCCTTTGATTTAGCAAATCACTTGGCTATTACTTGATTACTATCAAAATGAACTGCGAACTGTGGCTTCTCTCTTCTTTCTTTTTTTTAAGATTTTATTTATTTATTCATGAGAAAGAGAGAGAAGCAGAGGCAGAGGCAGAAGCAGGCTCCCCAATGAGCAGGGATCCTGATGTGGGACTCGATCCCAGGACCAGGGGATCATGACCTGAGCCCAGGGCAGACACTTAACTATCTGAGCCACCCAGGCGCCCTGTGGCTTCTCTTTCTGTCCCCAGTTCCTCCCCTGGCCCTCCGTGCTCTCTTGAATTCTTAGCCACGCTTTTGATGTGCTAATTTGCTCATCAGTACCCACTAGCCTTGCCCAGTTTAATTAATAAATACTTAGTTTTGACAGGAGCAGCATAAACAGAAGTCTAATTCATGAATTTGAACATTGTTTATTCCCCCACTGCGACCCTCACTTGAAACTGGTCCTGAGTCTTATCAGTCGGCACCGTTTTTTTTTATGCCTTTTAATTTGCATATCAAATATATCATTTTAAGCAGGCTGCTCACAGCCGCTGTTCCCGGGCAGTTATGGAACCAGTTGCCCACTGTAGCTGCAGAGAAACATCTGTAAACCACTGTGATTATGGGGGGAAAAAGGGGGTCAGGGATTATCCTCACCTCCCATTGAGATTCGCGTCTCCAGAAATCAAGATCTTTCTTGTGTCCCGCTTTTGTATGCTAAATTGATTGGCTGAATGACTCGGTTTTTTAATGGACGTTATCTACCCTCCTGAAATCAGAATGCAACACAGGATTCCCCAACATTTAAACTTTGAGTTTCCTGCCACCAAACCCTCACCTGACCCCTGCATACGGACACCTCCTCGAATTGTAAGGGTGACTCGGCTAAATTGCATTATCATGATGGAGTATTGGGACCCCTGGGAAATCGGTGGGCTTGGATGTATCTTCCCTGGAAACAACTTCTCCCTAAATTCCAAACAGGCCCCACGTGGCCCCCTTGGATCCTACCCCCAACACCTGCCATGGCCTGAGCCTCACCTGGAGCCTGGGGGACACCGATGTCGAGGTTGTGGATGTGGCCACCGGGCATGTGAAGGCCAAGGCCGGCCTCGGGCTCCACTCCCGCCTCTGCAAGGCAGCCTTTCTCCCGGCCCTCTGCCGGGCTGCTGGAGCTCTCGGGAAGTCCTGCCTCCTGGCCTTGAAGACCTATGAGGCAGCCAAGGCCGGACCCTACCAGAATGCTCACAGGCAGCTGCCTCTCCTCCTGGACCAGCAGGGCCTAGGAGCTTGGCCCTTAAAACCACTGGTGGGCAAATTCAGAGACTGAAGCCCACCTCCTGAGCTGACCTGGATCCTGCTGCAGGAGGGTCGCTTCTGGAGAGGGGTGGGGAGGTGCACAGGGGGATGGTTGGCTACTGATTCAAATCAAGTCCCATTGTTTTGTAGTACTTGGGACTTTGGATTTACAGAATTGGGAGAGTTACCATAATTTGATCCCTACCTTTCAGATTGGATCTGCCAAATTTACCAATCCACCCCCCTAGCCAGAATCCACCTTCTGTGGTTTGGGTGACACCCTGAGTTGGTTAGATTATTCAAATGTAATATTCGAATCTCTGACAGGCTTCATGCTATTTCAAAGATTTTAGAATTGTGTTTCAAAGCTGTTTTATTCCTATGACCCACTTCTCTATAAAGTACCTTTTGGAGATGTGATCTTCAGGCACTTGAAAGCAAGATAACCAAGCAAGATCCAGCCCTGAGGCTGATGTCTGGCTTTTAAGAACTCCACACAGAGCCCCAGAAGAAAGAATAAGAAGAAAAGAATACTATCATGGACTACATTAATTATGCACCTAAAAGTAACATTGTCTCCTTTCTTAAAAAAAAAATGAAAATATCGCAATGGAAAGCCACATGTTAGATCTAGTCAATGTACTAAATGAACTAGGCAAGAGCACTGGAAAATAGTACTCTGGCTTTTTGTTTTTGTTTGTTTTTTTAGAGAGAGAGAGAGAGAGAGAGCACTTGCAAGCAGGGGCTGGGGGAGTGATGGGGATAAGGGGGTGGGTGGAGAGAGGCAGAAGGAGAGAGAGAGAATCTTAAGCAGGCTTCATGCCCAGCACGGAGCCCAACTCGGGGCTCAGTCTCACAACCCTGGAATCATGATCCGAGCCGAAATCAAGAGTCGGACACCTAACTGACTGATCCACCCAGGTGCCCCAGTACTGTGGTTCTTTATTAAGGGCACAATTACATGGTATAGTGGCAAGAACGCTAGAATTGGCGGCCAAAGGCCTGAGTATTACACAACTCTACCACCAACCATCTGCCATTTGAGGAAGCTCTTTCCAATCTCTGAACATCTATTTCCCCAACCACAGGAGGAGACAGTTGGATTACATTCACATGCATTTAGCTATGCACCTCAGAAATGTTCTCAAGTGTTCCTTCAAAAGATGTATGTGGTCTGATAATTTTGGGGTATCACCATATTTCTTACATACACACACAATTGTGGAGATTTGCAAGATGCATTAGTATATCAAATGCGTCCTTGAGACATTCTCATAAAGCTTTTCAACAAATAAACCAATTTAACTGTAGTTTCCCAAATATATTTTACCGAGAATCCTGTGTGTGTTCAAAAGAGTTTGGCAGAGCCAGATAGGATTTTTCAAAGGGCCTTCCCACTGTAATCAGCCTTGCTTGGGGTCAAATAGGCCAGGCGTACTAATGGATCATAGAGGGTAGTGGTTGAAAGTGGGATCTCAGAAACTGGACAGCCCAGTTTCAAAGCCATAGCTACCTTACCTCCTACTTTGTGACCTTAGTCCTGTTATTTAACCTTTCTGTACTTGGCTTCTTCATCTGGAAAGCTGAGACAAGAATGTGATCTATTTCATAGGGGCATTATGAGGATTGAATGAGTTAATAAAATTTTCAAATGCCTAGCAGATTACCTAACACCTAGAAAGTGCAGTAGAAGTGTTAACAGTATTGCTACAATATCATAAACTCTTGTCAAATGTAACAGTCTAGGAGAAGGAAAAGCACACATGAGAGGAAATGACATTTGCTGAGCATCTACTGTATTTATATATATATATATATATAAAATCTCCTTGAATCCCCATAATAAAACTAAGATTAAAATATAAATATTTCATTTTACAGGTGAGTAAAATAAAACTCTGAGGTATTAAGGAATTTGCCTGATACCATCCAAATATTAAGGTGAAAAAAATGAACCCCCAATTCAGGTATGCCTGACTTCAAAACTCAGGTTCTTTCCACCATATTATAGTGCCTTAAGGGTGAGAAGTAATAACCTTTCTATCATTTTATAGAAAGAGAAATGAGGCAGAGAAACTAAAATATGTCTAGGATCACACAATAAGATTAAAATTAGAAAATAATCCATATTCTGTCATCCATCCCTGTAATGTGTTCATTACTGAACCCCAAATGCAGAAGGACATATGCAAAAGGAAGAAGGAACGATCTCTCATTTTGATCTAGTGACAATTTTTTACATTAAGATGATTTTGTCTCTTAATTAAGTACCTACTGTATGTATTATGTCCCAACTTAGTGGAGATTTTGCTCTCCCCTACCTAACTCAGATTATGTTTTTAGAGAAGCATAGACATTTAAAGGTCAAATTAATTCTACTGCCTCCAGAAAGGATTGGATCAAAATAAATCTCAAACGATAATCCTTTACCCTATTCCACTTTTAAATATTCAGAGAGGAAAATTCTGTGACTTTGGTAAAAAAAAAAAAAAAAATCAAACGTTAATAATATATTTAAAATTCCATAATATGCAAGGACCTCTGAGATATTTGTGAAAATAAAAACACATTAATCAAAAAAAAGGGAGAAAATGGAATAAGAAGATGAATTGATTTTCCATGATGAGGGACAGTATTGCGCATTAAGAACTGAAATTCAGGACCAAGGACTTGGGGAAGTAATTTATTGGATATTAATCTTCCCTTCTAGCAGGCAAGGCACAACTTTGTTTAGATATGTCTGCCATATCCAAAGTTTTAAAATATGGGGTCAAAAATATATCCCTGCCCCATATCCCATACTGCCATTCCCCCTGGTTCATCTTATCACGAAAACTGTTTTTTCACAGCAATGTCAAAGATGATAGAGCTTAGAGAGATTTCCATTTTGCAAGTAAAAAGAGGGCAGAAGGTGGTGCACAGCCTGCAGTGTGTACTTAGATGAAGCAGCCAGCTGCTTAATCCCCATCATCAGAGCCTATCCCGGGACCACAGGGCATCTGATCCAGCGGGCAACGTGCAGAGAGAGGCAGGGGCGCTCCGAAGGCTTCTCGGCATCTGAAATTCTCCGTTTCAGCTCAGTGAGTGCGAGGAGGGATGGTGATAGGCGCTCTGATGTGGAGGAGAGAAAACAGTCTCTTTCTTTGTGAGTTTATGATGATGAGACACCCATACAGCGATTGACACGGGACTTCTCTTAACCGGTGCTGCAGATAAAGCAGGGATCTGTCTGTGTCCTATAGCTAGGACCATCAACGGTTTGAATTTCAAGGAGGGATGACGATCCATGAGGGGAGGGTGTACATTGCAAGTCCTATTCTATCGCTTTGCTATGCTTTAATAGATACAGTCACTAGAATTAGTGGGTTGCCCCCTTGCAAATGCAGAAGGCAATGCCCACTTCAAAAATGAAAATGTTTGGGCTAAGTTTGTACTTTGGCTGCTACTTCCCCATTCTCGGAGAACCAGTACGGGGTTGGGGATTTTCCCCTGGGGAACCAAGAGAGATAAAGGTTGATCTCGGTCCCTGGGGGATGTGGCAGAAGCTCCCTTTCCAGAATGTAAAAAATAAATGGAAAATTCCTGAGGTCCTAAGATTTGTGTGATGCAAATGGAAAAGAATTCTTAGCCCTGGCAATTCCCGCCCTTCCCCTGAGGTTACAATGAAAGGTAAAGGTACAGCAAAGCCGTGGTTTCTGGGAGAACAACTAACTAGAACATTCTGTAATCTTATGCAATGTCCAGGACCTTTCCCGAAGCAGCCCTTCAAATGGACACGTGAATGAGAGCAAAGAGAACTGGAGGTTTCTTGCATTTCTCCACATGCTCATTTCTTACCAATCTTATCTACAGGGTAAAATGGCCAAATCCCTTCTTGGAGAGACATAGTCCCTATTTGTCTGAGCAAGGAATACCTCATATTTTACAAACTGCCAAACAGAAATGACCATTATGAATCTCTTAAGCATGAAGGAGGAAGATGAGCCAAGAGTATGTACTTCCTGCAGGCTCTATTCTTTAAGAAAATTTAGTGTTTGTTGTCATAGCCTGAGGTCCCAAAATACCCTAAATACCCTTTGCCCCGCCTAGGATTGTCCACGTAATCTTTTTTTTTTTTTCAACTTTGAACCCTCTGTTTGGATTCCTAAGCCTGAATCCTTCTACTCTTAGGATATCACTTCTGATTATAGGAAGCACTTCCTGACTCCTTTTATTCAAATGAAATTTACCTATGCAGAAACCATTGAAAGAGTGATGGTCTTAAAGGAAAATTTTTGTGCTCATATGATCTTCTATTTGTGTGTACAAAGAAACCAGACTTTTGAGAGTTAGACTGTGCCATTTCAGAGTTAAAAAAATAAAAATAAAAAGATTTGCTGCCCCTAAATATCTTTCTCTCAGGTTTTCCAAATACTTATGCAATGGGGAAGTCTCCAGAAAGCCCCCTTTAACATGCAAATATGTTTTTACCCTAAAGGGCCCCCACATTAGCTCATTATCACATTAGCAGATTAGTCTATCAGATTAGCTTAGCATAGCCCTGAGGGAAAGAAACACAGGACTGGTAAATTTAACAAGGTATACTCTCCTCAGGGAAGGGGGAATGAGGACCAGTCATTTTCTAGGCAGGAAGCTATCAGCCCAGAAATCCAAGTCACCAGAGAATCACATGGTTGTCAGGCGTCCATTCCCAGATGCTAGCCCTAGGCACAGTATGAACTCCCACAGCCTGTCTATTGCCCAAAGCCTGCACTCTCTGGGTGACTCCTGGCTCTGCCACTTTCTAAATTAACCTTTCTGGGCCTCAGTTTCCTTATCTATAAAATGGGAATAAAAATGATACCTACTTCATAGGATTATTGAATTAAATATTGGTTTAATTAAATAAATTAGCCTATTAAATATTAATTTAATCAAATAAATTCACCTACATGAAGCACTTAGAATAGTGCATCACAAATATAAGTACTAAGTGTTAGCTATTAATAGCATCAAGAATCAGTAACTAGTCAAATGGTCCCATTTTTGTAACCACACACACACACACACACACACACACACACACATTATAGAAAAAGGTTGGAAGATCATACAATGAATGTTAATGACTCAGTGGTGGATATTATGACTGATGCTTTTCATGTTTTTTCTCCTTATGCATTTTCTAAATTCCCTACAATAAATGTGATTAGCTTGGCCATAAAAATGTGTAAGAGACTAATTCATGCTTTACGTAAAAGGATGATCATGAGTATTTTATTTATAATAACAAAAAAATGGAAACAGAAAACAGTATCCATTAATAGGGATTAGCTCAAATAAAGTATCCATACTAATAAAGTATCCATATAGTAGAATCATGCACCTACAATTTAAAAATGTAACATTGAAGAATGTTTATTGGCATAAAAATCATGATACAGTACATGAAAAATCAACTAACAACACTGAAAAAAATTAATTCCTAGTTTACTAAAAATATAGTTTTATTTAACCAAAAATAACATGTGCATTTCCAAAAAGAAAAAAAGTACCAACAACAGTTATCCCCACATGACAGGATTGCAGGGACTCTTAATTTCTCTTGGATGTTTTTATACATTTTCCAAATCTTCAGTAACAAACACATGATGCTTTTACAACAGAAGAAAACACCAACTGTGATAAAAACAAATAAAGATTAATCATCAGAGTTCCAGTCAAGAAATAGAAAAGTTGAGATTGAAGCAAGGAATTAAGTTAGTCGAAAACCTGGTTGGCCTCCTTGCCTTTCCTCGGCTCAGAGTTGACACTGAGCCATTGGGGAATGGGATGTGTAAAGAACAAGGCACTGTTAGAACCAAGAAAGAAAAATGTGGGAAGAGGTTTCAAGATGCCAGACAAGACATCAGAGCCAACCTTGAGTTCCAGACAAGAACTTCCCCACCACCATCCAGGGCAAGTGTGGAACAGCAGAGAGAAACTGTCTCCTACCGAATTTTACCTAAGGCCGAGCAAACGCACATCTACAAAACCAAAGTACCTAAGGGACCCTTCTTCCTACTCTTAGAATTTCTGAGGAAGTTAAAGAGTGAAATGAGAGGAAAATGTATACGAGTCACTTTATTGAATAAGTAAGGAAAGTAAGACTAGTCAAAATAAAGACAGTACGTAGCTAGCTCCGGAGTCATGAATGAAACCCCTCAGATGCAGTCCTTGGCAATTATTTTGGTGGCAATGGGCGGAAGGAATCTTCCTTTTTTGGCATTCCTTCCAGCCTCCAGCTCCAATCTAGTAACTGTGTCCATATTAAAGTATTAGAAGCAGAATGTGTTCATTTGCCAAGAGAGATTGGGATTTTTTTTTTAAACCCTGCTGAGTTTACAGGAAAATCTTAATGCCGTGACACAA